>NC_140951.1:28889597-29202097 GCF_014529385.1 Adiantum capillus-veneris
ATGTCAGCCATGTGGTGACTTGGCCACAAGGTCCACTAGACCACCGTCGGTAGGTACCCTGCCACATGTCACTCCCAGACCAGAGGGTCCGTCCAGTGTGAACCAGACCAACTGTAACCAACTGTCCAACTGTCTGTCCTGTGAAATGACACTGTAGCCCGACTACAGGTTGCCCGCCACAAGACCGCTCACCGTCTCGGTGAGAAATACTGAAAAAACTGTGAAGGAAAACCACTAGGTACTGCATCCGTACATCTTTCTGAAGCAGGTGTTAGGCCCATGACCTTACATACCTCAAAAGTGGAGTTAAAAACACTGCACTGCTTGCAATCGCCTTAAGCCTCTAACTAGGCAGGAACCCCAGTATGTATGATTGCATAGCCTGGGCCATGCTTGTAGTTGCAGATGACCCTTGCCACTCTTTTTGCAACAACACTCTTCTCGAAAAGAGGGATGACCATAAACCCGAGTAACACCGCAAATAGGGTTAAGCTCCATGATAATGGCAGAATGAAAGGGCCTTCACTTGCTGAACTTGAGAGGGGTGGGGAGGGCTAGATAGGGGCGAGGGGGAGGGGGAGGGCGAGTGGATAGGGGCGAGGGTGGGAAGGGTGGGTAGGGGCGAGGGTGTTGAGGGCTAGATAGGGGCGAGGGTGGGAAGAGCTAGATAGGGGCGAGGGTAGGAGAGGGTAGGGGCGAGAGGGGGAGGGGGTGGGTAGGGGCGAGGGTAATTGGGTAGGGGCGAGAGCGTGAAGGAGGGGGTGGGTAGGGGCGAGAGTGGGGAGGGGGAGGGTAGGGGTGAGGGTGAAGGGGGAGGGTAGGGGCGAGGGTAAGAGAGAGGGTGGGTAGGGCAATAGATGAAATCCATGGCTCCTGGTTAAAAGAGGAGATGCTCCACAACGTCGTCACTATGAGCAGGACTACTATAAAGTTAATGGAATTCATCAGGCAGAACAAGCTTTGTGAAGGGAGCTTTGATCTGGGAGAAGCAGACACCAATGGGGCTGATTTTTGATGTTGGGTGATCTTTTGTCGAGGAAATTTCTTCCCACTTCTATTTTCCTCCATAGGCTCGCCAAATTCAAAGACTTCCCCCGAGGGCGCATCCAGAGTTTTTTCTAAGGCCTTTAACCTTTGAGCTGGCTCAGGTGGCTCATTGGGGTTAGTTACTGTGGAAACAATGGAAGAGGGTGTACCTGCATGCAAAGAGTGAATAGAGACTCCATAACAAGGCATAGATTTGGTAGCCTCTAACCAGTCCAGCAGATCTTCTTCTGACCCTTCAGGTGTAGTAGGCTGTTCTTGTTCAGGTTTGGTTTCCATTGACAAAGAAACTTGCTACACCACGGGATCCATACCACCTTCTAAGAGAATGGGTTGCATCGAGGAGCTTGAAGTATGTATCCACATTGCATCGTTTCCCCAATCATGAAGTGCTTTAGTGTGCCGCAGCCATGGTCTTCCAATGAGCAAAGGAAATCCGCCCTCAACCTTGGGAAGTCAAACCACAACAAAATCCAAGTTAAAAGTAAAGTCTTGTACCTGCAGAGGAACATTGTCCACTATGCCCACTCGGTAGACTGTCCGCTGGTCGGCCAATGTAACTGTGAAGGGAGCAGGGCGAGTAGGTTGTAGACCTAGAGCTAACATAGTGAACTCGGGCATCAGGTTGATGCCAGATCCACCATCCACTATCACTCCTGAGAAATGCCGACCCAAAACGGACATTGTCAGGCGAGGGCTTCTATAATCAGTGAGTGGAGCAGCGGGATTGGATATCATATAGGACTCTGATGGTCGCACTAGGAGGTGCCCGCCACTAGGACCTGCTCCAGGATAAAGTGATTGAATAACTGCAAGGGTGTCACTTCTAAACTTTGCATCTAGTCGTAGCATGTCATAGAGGGATACTTGTTGAAAGGTATTCTTCAATATAGTCTCTGTTGTAGGTTTTTCTCTTGGGATCAGTGTCTTCTCAGTTTCCTTGATCTTTTGTAAGTCAGCAACTGCTTCTAAGAAAGCCTCATCAATATCGGAGAGCATAGTAAAAGATCCTTTCTTAGCACTAGTGGATGGCATGTCCGCTGCTGGAGGAGGTGTAGGCATTGGGGAGGAAAGGGCTGTACCTGCTGGAAGATTGAGGACGAGGGCTGCCCTCTGAGCTCGTGTGAGGACACCAGCTGGCTCCTCTACCAGCTGCAACTTGTCTTGAGAGGCAATCATATGCGCAGAAAGTGGTGGCTTGGGGTTGGTACTAACTGCTATCAAATTGATCTTGGGAAAGGTGAATTCGGGTTGGCTCTGACTTGGGCTCGCAGAGGTAGAGGCGCGTTGTTTTGGACAATCCTTAGTGTAGTGATCCTGAGCCTCAGGGCAAAGTTGACACGGAGAAGAGCCTTCTGGCAGAGGGCATTTGCTCTGATAATGCCCATATTCTCCGCATCTGTAGCAGAGTATGGGCCGATTGGAAGGACGAAACGGGGGACGAGGTGGTTGCTGCATGGAGTTGGAGGCTGAAGTGTAGAAGCTCCGAGGGGTTGAGGTGGCATTAGCATTATGAAAACTTTGAGTCGGGAAAGTACTTGACATACCTTGGATAGCAGGGGTATTGAGCAAAGGTGGCATGTAGTTGGGATGGCCGTAGTGGGAAACCATGTTGGATGATGGTGCTAACCCCTGTTGTAGAGTAGGACCAAGACTTTGCTGTATTTTGTGCAATCCCTTTAGATAATAGCAATCCTTATCTTCATGACCCGATTTTTCGCAGAAGTGGCAATAAGAGCGAAGGGGACAGTCCTGTGGAGGGGGTCCTGAAGAGCGGCATGAACTACACCATACCATAGCCTTAGTCTCCTGCTGAGACCTAAGCTCTTCTAACTCTCGCTTAAGTTGATCATAAGCCTCTTGATGTGGAGGCTTCTCCTGTCTGAGAGAGAAAGATCTCTCTTCGTGAAGGGCCCGCTGTAACTTTAGGGCTTCCAGTTCCCTTCTTAAAGAAGTCAAGGGGTCTGATGGACTATCCATGAGTACAGGGGCAGTATCTAACTGAGGAGAGTCAGTGAATTGCCTTCTTGCTCCCTCTATTCTAGTAGCAGTAGCAACAAAGTCCTCCAGACTGCCTTCAGGACGGAGACTTTCTCTGAGCTTTTGTTGAGAAGTCTTAGGCAGAGCCTTCTCTACCCACTTCTTCACCATGAATTCCCCTGGTTGCTGAGGCAGCTTGGCGACCAGGGACTTTGTTCTGGTCATGAGCTCTGCAAATGTCTCCTTGGGCTGGAGCAACAGGTTGGCCAACTCATCTAGAATCTTCTCTTGATAATCCCCTGGTCGGAAAGCTTCACAGAACTGCTGTCTTAACATGGTCCAAGTAGTAAAGTGGTTTTCAGCAAACTGACTGTACCATTTATCTGCAAGACCATCCAAGGTGGACGGGAAGAGCACCAAGTATGCGTCTTCTCTGTTGAGGCCACGACCTCTGCAAAGAGAGACAAACCTCCGAGCATGGTCGTCTGCATCTTCTGCGGAGAGACCTTTAAAGGTAGGGAACTTGATGTACACCTTTGCCAGAACACTTGTGAGCTCCTCCATGGCCTCTTGCTCCTGAGTCTGTTGCTCACTAGCTTGCTGTAACAAAATGGGGGAGAGCCTTACCGGAGAAGGTGACCTGGAGGATATAGAACTAGTCGAAGGAATGGAGGTAGCTGTATGAGTAGGTATGGGTGATGGGGTTAATATGCTTCTACTAGGCACCAAGGGTTGACGCCGTCTGTGGTAGTACTTCAGAGGACTCAATAGTGCACTTTGTCGCTCCAAAGACCTCCTTGTATGTGTCCTGCAGTAACCGCCAACCCCACCAAGCTTTGGGCAAGAATACCTTCACTTGGGCAAGACAACCTTCACTTGGCTGAACATTGGTCTAGACTCTACTAGACCAGGGCGAGTGACTAGACCACCTGGCCTGGACCAAGACGAGGAAGGACTAGACCAGGGACGAGAAGGACTAGACCAGGACGAGCACTAGGTGGACAAGGGCGAGAGAGGACCAGACCAACAAGACGAGAAGGACTAGACCAGGGACGAGAAGGACTAGACCAGGACGAGCACTGGGTGGACAAGGGCGAGAGAGGACCAGACCAACAAGGCGAGAGACTAGACCAGCTAGATTAAGCTGTCAAGGGTGAAACTGGACCAGACCAACAGGCTGCACAGGCGAAGCGAAGAACCCAGCTACTCAACAGAGTGAGACTTCAGTTGAGATCCCATCGTGGTCGCCAAAATGAGAGCACCTGTAGCGTGCATAATGTGTCGTGCTCTCTACAGTGTGGGTGCCCCTCAGTGCAATGTGCGTGACAATCTCACTCAAACAAATGGAAACTCTCTCAAACAGAATGAAACATAGAAAAAATGGATAACAAAGACACAGCAGTGGACCAGAACATGTGGACTCGACTAGCTCAACGAACCATGTACAGACTCTGGCGTGGCAGCACACTCAGCTCCAGCCCAGAACTCACGGGTACAAATGGGGTGTCGAGGCTCAGATGTGCAAGGATGGTGAAACAGTGCTCTGTGTAAGACCCTCTCTAGACGACTACGTACAAGATAGGTGAAGAAGATGATCAGATAACCGACCGCTATTACTCATATGTACCACCGTAAAGAGCCACCAACGGCTCATAAATGTCAGCCATGTGGTGACTTGGCCACGAGGTCCACTAGACCACCGTCGGTAGGTACCCTGCCAGGTGTCACTCCCAGACCAGAGGGTCCGTCCAGTGTGAACCAGACCAACTGTAACCAACTGTCCAACTGTCTGTCCTATGAAGTGACACTGTAGCCCGGCTACAAGCATCTCCTTGAGCTTATAGAGGATGGTTTTGTGACCAGACCCGCCTACATGGACACTCATCTATTCCATCGATTACGATGTGTTATTGGACAGATGCGCAAATCATCACATCAGTTAGAGATTGAGGCTGGCAGATTTAGAGGAGTACCAACAGAGGCCAGGATTTGTAAGGTATGCCATATAGAGCCAGAGACAAAGTTACATCACATGTCACTGCCCATTTTCTACTATGAGATACGAGACCGTTTCCATTGCCTATTCAAAGAGGGTATTGGACCGCTGGCCAAAGTTATGAGATATCAGGATCAAAGATGCCTTGGGCTATTTTTATTGGAGTTGCGCAAACATAGGGAGAGCCTCTTGAGGAGACTAGACAGTAGCAGACAGTCAGGGGATCCCTGATTTCTTCAGACTACATACGCAACATTCAGATGAGCAGGCATCACAGCAGACTTCAGAGTCCACTTTACCAGGGGTACACTGACTAACCACTGAGCTTGGAAGATCCAGACACCTAGGATTGCGAGGGTCATCCACACATCGGTGGAAGCTGCATCAAAGGGTACGGATTGTTCTGGCACGACATGGGAGATGCCCAGTGAGAGTACTCATTGAGGAGGACATTGATGAGCTTCGCCAACGACCGATGCTGGATATCATAGGATAGGATCTTGATTCCAGCATTTCAGTCGAGCTTTATTTCTGTGCGAAAGGATCTTGATATGTTATGTCACAGCCGAGCTTTATTCCTTGTATTCAGGATTTCATAGTGGGAGTCAGACCAATGGGCGTAGCAGTGAATCACGCTCTTTTGACATTGTCCGTTTTATTTCAGTATAGTACAGCTCAGACATCAAGAGCCAGGTCACATACCCGTTATACATTTACACCAGAGACTGACTCACTTTATACAGAGGAGATCTATAGCCGTCTATGCACAGCTAGTCCTGGCCTCTCGATGGAGGAGTGCACCACTTTACTGACTGAGACACTGCATGGTGCAGCATCAGAAGCATACCCACACACTCAGCCGGGTCGAAGGCGACATTCTGGGAGCATGCCTCACAATAATTGGTATGACGAGGAGTGCAGAGAGATGAGAGCCCAACTCCACAGAGATCTTCTTTTAGGAGTCATCACTTACAAACAATCTCGCATTGCATCCTGGTGCCTTGTGCGACGGAAGAAACAAGCTTACTTGGGCCAGATGGAGCGAGACTTGTATCAACTGTTCTTGAGTAGAGACTCAAGAGAGGCATGGCGATTCTTTCATGAGCACTCCCCTCCCCCAATGATTACTTCTCCTGATGTGTGGGGCCAGTATGCGACATCGTTATATACAGTTCTTGGACAGGACCCCCTTCTAGATCCTACAGAGCCATGCCCACCTACCACCACCTTCTTTACCACTGAGATGGTAAAGAGAGCCATTGACAGGATGAGGACCAACAGGGCATATGATCATGATGGTCTAGTAGCAGAGCACTTTATACATGCTAGAGATATGCTGGTAGAGGTTCTTGCAGTGGTGTTCAATCGTGCCATGTGTGAGGGATTACCTGAGACTTGGAGGTTGTCTACTATTGTGCCTATCTTCAAGGCAGGTGATCCTACACAGCCTGGGAATTACCGCACTATTACGGTTGGGCACACATTGGCACAGTTGTATGCATCCATTCTTGACCAGCAGTTGAGTAATTGGGCAAAGGGCCTGGCCGGTTTTAGGAGGGGTTTCTCCACTCTTGATCATATTCTGACACTCAGAGCCATCATTGAGGAGGGCAAGTCACATGGGAGACAGATTTATTGTAACTTTGAGGATTTCCGCAAAGCATTTGACATGGTACCGAGAGCTCAATTGATGCGTAGACTACAAGAGAGGGGTGCCCGTAGTGTTGATTTGGGGGATTATGGCTCTATACTGATCAATGATGGGACGTGTACGCACCCCAAAGGGGCTAACTAATTTAGTTTACTCCACCATTGCGGTGAAACTGGGTTGCCCAATGTCTCCTACTCTATTTGGTATGTATGTTGATAAGGTGTCTGATTACATTGACGAAGAGGGTGATAGAGGTGCCCAGCTGGTAGGGACGTGGATCCCATTGTTGTTATATGGTGATCATATTGTATTGATCTGTGACTCACCAGAGGATATGCAGCAACAGTTGGATGCATTACACGGTTTTGCAGAGGATAGTGGATTGTCTGTACACCTTGGTAAAACAAAGGTTATGCTGTTTAACACCACACCACAGTGGATCAGAAGATCAACACCAACTTTCACATATGGTCAGGAGATTGTAGAGTATACAGATGCATACACTTCCCTTGGGGTTGTCTTCACTGGGCCGAGGTTTTCTTTGGGGAGAGCAGCAAAGACTAGACTGACTAGAGCTTATGCAGCCTTGGGAGGCTTGGAGAGGATATGTTCGCAGGTTCAGTTCCAGGAACCTCGGACAAAGTTATGGCTCTTTGATACTTTAGTAGCCAGCTATGTTGTATGGGGTGCAGATATGGGGACCTTCTGTATGGAGAGGCCCTTGGTATCTATGATCTCTCGACTGATCAGAGCCAAGCCTCCGTACCCCACGCTATCATTCGAGCAGAGCTAGCTGCCCCTCCTTTGGAGGTTGAGGCGCTTACCAAAGTTTGTGCACAGCTTGTGGGATACTACTAGAGACAGATATGCTAGACTGGCCCTTGAGTCTTCCAGACAGTTAGCTCTTCAGGGGGACACTTCATGCTAGTATGCACACATGACATCATGGTTTCAGATGCATGGCTTCACCATGGACAGGCTGCCCCCTTTCCAATACTCTCTTCAGACACCCTCGATGTTTCTTACAGAGCTGGAAATTACTAGACTCATTCGTCAGGACCTGATCCAGCTGGAAACTAGGAGGACATGGATAGAGCCGCCACAGGAGTTGGGCGCTTTCTATAGAGAGCATCTTCTCACACCTCACGGGAGATGGGTTTGTGATTTGACCCAGCTACATGGATACACATATGTCTCATGGTTTACGGTGAGCCATAGGTCAGATACGCACATCTTCACATCAGCTAGAGATTGAGACTGGTAGATTCAGAGGGATACCAGCAAACAGCAGGATATGCCGCTTATGTCGGCTAGAGCCAGAGACAGAGCTACATTACATATGTCAATGCACAGTGTATTATGAGATTCGGGGCCGTTTTCACTGCTTATTCAGAGAGGGTTTCGGTCCTTTCTCTAGGGTCATGAGTTATGAGGATCAGAGATGTCTTGGGCTATATCTACTTGAGTTACACATATATAGAGACACTTTACTAGGGAGAGCTAGAGAGAGACAGTCCCAGAGACAGATTACAGATTTCTTTTCACTAGATATGGGACAGCCAGAGGAGCAGCCATCAGTGCAGAGCTCGGCCACCACTCATTCGACCACTACCGACACTCTCATGGACCGAGCATTTTAGCTACAGAGATCCAGACAGCCACGATTGAAGAGAGGGCTACACAGCATCGACAAACACTACAGCAGAGGATTCGAGCCATACTCTCTCGACATTCATAGTGAAGATGAGGATGGATTCTAGTAGTAATAGTATTTTTGTTCTAGTCTTTTTGTTCCCAAACATGGTATTAGATTCACTATTTTCTATCAGATTGGTCTCATAGGTCATTTTGGCCTTTTGAAGACGTTGATGTAACATTTCATTTCATTTCCCCCCCCCCCCCCCCCCCTCCTTCAGTGCCCCCGTCACCCTCCCTCAGCCAGCTCCCTCCCCCTCCTGTCATGCTCCCTCAGCCCACCCCCTTGCACTACTACCCCCCCCCCCCCCCCCCCCCCCCCCCCCCCCCCCCCCCCCCCCCCCCCCCCTCTCTCTCTCTCTCTCTCTCTCTCATAATTGGTCTTGAGTTCAACTCTCCTTGTCGGATAGATCTTTAAGGTCTCTTGGGATAGTTTCCTACGACGTTAAAATTCTCTTCTTCTTCTTCTTCCATAGTTACATGGGACGGTGGGTCGGGGTCGGGAACGAGGACGGGACGGCAAAAGTCAAGAAACGGGGATGGGGGTCGGAACGGCAAAAAAAAAAAAAGTTTTTTGGCATTTTTTGACCTACACAAATACCACACACATAGAGCATCACTTTGACCACAAACTTACACTAAATAGACCAAAGAGCACGAGTCATATAGGCGCAAATGTGCTCATAAAACATCGATGGATACAAAATGAAAAGTGCATGCCACAAGGGCTCAAAAAGCCTAAAGGACTTAGGACAAGCCTCAAGGATAACAAAAAGTACAAAGGGCTATGTAGTAGGTAGACTCTAGACTCTAGAGTGATCAATGATCATCAAACTCAAGAACTGCTCGCCTGCTGAATCTCCAAATCGTCGTCGTAGTCGAGGTCGTCACCGACATATGAGGCCTCGCGAGGCTCGCATTGAGGCTCGAAGTCCTCCTCTAGCTCCTCCAAAAGTGTATTGGCCATGGATGGATTCTCTTGTGCCATCTCCCACTCAGTGAAGGGATCGGCCTTGTGTGTGACACTCTTAGCAAGCATGCACAAGTAAGCGCTCACAAACACCAAATCATTGGCCCTCTCGACCCCAAGGCGATTAGTCTTCTTAGAGGCAATGTGGCTGTAGAGATGTGCACCAAATAGTAACCTAAAACTATGTGTAATGTGCACACAAAATCAAGTGGCTGAAGCTTAAGAAATTCAAGGACACTTCCCATGATATAAAACAAGCCTCATCTAAAATTTGGGAGTCTCTCTGGCGTTTGCTAGAGATCAGCCTCCCTTTTGCTCTAGCGTTTCTAGCATCTCCAAGGCTGATCGCCCCAGCCCCAATGGGCTTTTGGTTGGCTACCCTCCATCGTGCCAAGCATGCAACATATATTAATGTCCAAGCCGCACATTCCACCAGCATTACATCACTAGCATCAATACGTGAGTTCCTAGCGGATTCTTGGATACAGGTTTGCGCTAGACACCAGGCTCATCTGACTATTGTCTTTCCGTGTTGGTCTCACAAAGTGGGATTGCAATGGGAGTCTAGCTTGTACACCATGGACACCCCTTGGTTTCCCCTCATTGCAGGCATCCTTTGGAGACCCAAGGGACTATCCACAAGCTTTGCGCTAGCTACCAAGCTCGACGGATTACGGATGAGTTCCTTGCAGATTCTTGCACACAACTTTGCGCTAGCCACCAGGCACGTCGGATTTTTGTCTCTCGGGATTGGTCACACACAAAGGGATTGCAATGGGAGTCTAGCTTGCACATCATGGACACCCCTTGGTTTCCCTTAGCTGCACACACCCTTTGGAGGCCTGGAGGCACTACCCGTGGGACTGTCCACAAGCCCAGTAGATATGGCTCAAGATTCTCCGAGCAATGGCCTCCATTCTACAAGGATCAACTTACACTTGGGAAGCGACACTTGCATATGACGCAAAGTAGAACAAATTAGGGATCGAACTCCGGGAAAAACGACCTCAACAATGTCCAATGCCCAATTTCTCAGCAACACCTTGGACACAGAAGAGAGAACCCACATGGGAGCCGCTCAGTAGCCTGGGCCTATGGCTTCTATAGCATGTTGTGATGGGTTTTAGGGTTAGGGTTTCTATGTTGAGATCATAGACGCATTGGTCCAATGCGTTCGTTTGGCCCGCCCCAGGCTCATTCTCCCTAAATAGATGGTCCATGTCAATCTCTTGGTCAAAGCCGGAATCCTTTGTGCAATGATCGGTGCTCTCCATGTGGCTTTTGCATCTAATTAGTGCTAGGACATCTGAGTAACCTTTGGGTCTGGGACTAACTTTACTAAGTTCTGCGAGAACCGCCCGAGAGGCCTAAAACCTAGAAGAAAAGGACAAATAGAAGAAATCCCAACTTGTGAAGTCTCGTCGAAAACGCCCAAAGTTATAAAGGGGTTAGGATTTTAATCCTAAATCCCACCCAACTTACTGGAATTGGTTGAGGGGCCTAAAACCCCGAAATAAAGCAGGGCACACTCACACACACATGTTACCATATACATGTGGTAGTGATGTGTGTCAACACAATTAGGACCGCCGGGGCATTTTTTCCCTCTCTAGGAGGTTTTTCGCCCCGTGCATTGTATATACACCCATTCATTCTAGGGCTATCTATCTTTCCATTGCACACTAAGTAATACACTCTCTATTGTGTGCCTTGAGCTTCCTTCGTCTTCTGGTCCAATACAAGTGCAACGATTGTAGAGTCTTTTGTCAAGGGAGAATGTGATACTGATGTTGATGTTGATGCAAAATGGGCATTTAGTGCAGAGTGCACTTATGATCCTATTGTCCATGATGCATGTATGTCAGTTGCTGCAGATTCACATGTGTGGTATTTTGACAATGGTGCTACAAAGCACATTACCTCACATCGTGATTTGTTTATCTCTATTGAGTCTGTCCCTCATGGAAATACGGTGACTTCCACCAATAATGCCTCTTATCCTGTTCAAGGACTTGGAAAGATTGTGCTTACTGCTGCAAACGGCAGTTCTTTCACACTTGTTGATGCACTATATGTACATGGGATCAAGAAAAATCTTTTGTCTGTATCTGCACTTGCTAGACTTGGACTTGAAGTCAAATTTGTGGATGACAGATGTACAATTCATTATCTCAGTTTTGATTATGAAATTGTTGCATCTGGCCTTTTGTGCCGTGGGCTATGTAAGCTCACTTTGTATGACAAGTGTGGACAAAATTTTGCAAATGCAGTTGTGGATTCAAAAGCTATTTCAGATGCAAAACTTTGGCATGCAAGTTTTGGTCATTTAAATTTTTCTAGTTTGCTACGTTTGCAGAAATCTGATATGGTTGCTTTTTTGCCGCCTCTTGAAGCACCAGTCAAAACACGTTTGTGAAGGCTGTATTTTGGGTAAGATGCAGCCTTCTAAGTTTCCATAGGATGGTTCAGTTAGGGCCACATACAGGTTGCAACTTCTGCATAGTGATATTTGTGGGCCCATGCAAACTCCGTCCTTGGGAAAATACCTTTACTTCGTGACTTTCATTGATGATTACTCCAAGCATGCATGGGTATTTCCGCTTCAAGCGAAGTCCGAAGTTTTTATGTGCTTCAAGCAATTTATTGCTATGGCTCAAAATGTCTCAAAATGTACTATGGACACCCTCCGTTCTGATCAAGGGGGGGAGTATATGTCTCATGAATTTAATGCATTTCTGGGTAGTCGTGGGATAAAACAGCAATGTACAGTGCCGTATATGCCTCAGCAAAACGGTGTTGTTGAGAGAAAAAACAGGTCTCTCACGGAAATGGCAAGATGTATGGTCAAGAGTCAAGCTTTATTACATTCGTTTTGGCTCGAAGTTGTCATGTGTGCCACTTATGTACTCAACAAATGTCCTCGAAAGCATTGCCGTCTATGACTCCATATGAAGCATGGCATGATACAAAGCCATCTATTGAGGACATGCATGTTTTTGGATGTTTGGCTTATGGTTTAGTGACACAAGCGCAACGCTGAAAATTGGATGGCAAGGCTGTCAAATGTATTTTTGTTGCTTATAGTGCTGAAAGCAAAGGTTACAGATTGTATCATCCACAAACAAAGCGTATTCTGGTTTCACGGGATGTTGTGTTTGTGGAAGATTCTGTTCAGCCCTTGCTGTCATGTACTAGAGACAGTAATGTAAGCTCACAGGACATTTATGACACTTTGTTGCCTCTTTTCAGTGGTGACAGTACGAATGTAAATTCCAATGAAGCAAATGTACAGCATATGGGGGTTTCTGAAAATGTTACAGATCAGCCTATTACTACTGCACATGTACATGATGTACTTGATGAGGAAAGGGCTGAAAATGAGCAAGCTAGAGGTCTGCCAAAATGGCTGGTGCATACATTGCATGATAGTAAATTGGATGCACCTTTGTCTAGTCGCACTCGTTCAGGCTCTCGCCATGCATCTTATGCATCAGATTGTTATGCTTTGGTTGTGTCTAGCTTACATGATGTTGAGGAACCTGTCTTTTGATGAAGCGCAGAATTGTGAAAATTGGATGGCTGCCATGCAATCAGAATATCCTGCACTTATAGAAAATGACACATGGACTTTATGTGATTTGCCTCCTGGCAAAAAGGCCATTGGTACAAAGTGGGTTTACAAGTTCAAACGCAAGACGGATGGCAAAGTTGATCACCATAAGGCTCAACTTGTTGCAAAAGGCTATGCGCAGCAGAAAGGCATAGATTATGAAGAAACTTTTGCTCCCACTTGTCGTATGACTATTATTCGTTTTCTATGTGCATTGGCAGCTCATTTTGGTTGGGATATACATCAATCAGACATTGTTACTGCTTTCTTGAATGGTGACATATTTGAGGAAGTTTATGTAACACAGCCTCGCGGTTTTGTCAGGAAACGACAAGAGGATAAGGTGTGCAGATGTAACAAAGCTTTGTATAGGTTGAAGCAATCTCCTCGTGCTTGGTATGAGAAAGCTGACACTCATTTGGTCAAACGAAGCTTTCGCAACAGTCCAACAGAAAGCACATTGTATGTCAAGCGCGAGGATGATGTACTTCTCATTGTTGTTCTTTATGTGGATAATTTGTTGATCATTGGTCTCAATGAGGCACATATTGCTGAATTTAAGGCTGGTTTGAATGCTACTTTCAAGATAAAAGATTTGGGGTTGTTGCATCATTACTTGGGCATACAGTTTAAGCAATGTGATGGTGGTATTGCCTTGTGTTAGAAAAGTTACATAGAGACATTGCTATGTAAGTTTGGACTTGAGGATTGCAAACCCATTGCCACTCCCATGGAAACAGGTTTGAAGTTGAGTCTACATGATGTTGATGGTCCTGTTGATGTCACTCTTTACCAAACTACTGTTGGCTGCCTCATTTATGTATGCAACACGAGGCCGGATATTCAATTTGCAGTCTCACAGGTCAGTAGATTTATGCATAGCCCAGGGTCTAAGCATTGGCAGGCTGTCAAGAGGATTTTCCGCTACTTGTGTGGCACTTTACATCTTGGTTTGTTCGATCCCAAGGGGGGATCATTGCCGCCAGACTTAATGCTTTTTCGGACTCAGATTGGGCTGGTTGTTTTGACACGCGAGTGTCCACAAGTGGTTTTTGTTTCATGCTTGGCAGTTCATGTATATCATGGTTGAGCAAGAAGCAACCTACTGTGGCCACTTCTAATTGTGAGGGTGAGTACAGGGCAGTCTTCACAGCTACGGTTCTGTGTGTATGGCTCCGACGCATTATGGCTAATTTGGGTGTTGGACATGACACTGTCAACACTATCTACACTGACAATGAGAGCGCATTGGCAGTTGCGAGGAACCCAGTTTTTCATGCTTGCACAAAGCACATTGAGATGCATTACCACTATGTCAAGGAGAGGCTCTCAGTAGGAGAGGTCAGCTTGGCTTATGTGCCAACACAGGACAACCTTGCAGATCTTTTCACAAAGGCATTGTCTCGTGAGAAGTTCGAAGCTTTCCGCAAAGCTTTGGGCTTACTCCCCTTTGTGGACTGATCATGTCCTTAGGGCATGGCACTTCCCTTTACCCATGTGCCAGCTCTCGTTCACCGCATCACTCCAGGGGGGATTTGTTACCATATACATGTGGTAGTGATGTGTGTGAACACACTTAGGACCGCCGGGGCATTTCTTCCCTCTCTAGGAGGTTTTTCCCCAGTGCATTGTATATACGCCCATTCATTCTAGGGCTATCTATCTTTCCATTCCAAACTAAGTAATACACTCTCTATTGTGTGCCTTGAGGTTCCTTCGTCTTCTCCAAGCTGTGTGTATTTTCTTGCAACCCTAATTCCAACAAGACACACTGCTTACATAAAAACCGATGATGTGGAACGCTGTACAACAGTTTCCGTAATTTGCGTTGACATGATGAGGTGGCACTGCTATATGGAATTTGCGCTGAGCATGGTGACATGGCAGGAGCTGTACGGACAGCCTTCGGGCGCTAGCTTTTTGGACCATATGATTTTAGACGATGCTTTTCATGTTAGACACTTTTGGGCTCTGCTTTTGGCATCCCTTGTACTCTTTATAAGTGCCCAGAAAGCCACTACTGGGGAGCATTTGAACGCAGAGCCTTGGAGAGAATCTGACACTCGGAAGTTGTACTTCGTGAGCAATAATAAAGAAATACTAAAAGGGGCGCCAATCTTTGGGGCCAATACGTATTGGCTCGGAACTCCACAAAGTTGTATCGTCTCTCTCTCAGTTATTCAAGTGTTTTTGAAGTGTTAAAGTATTGTCAAGTGTGAATTATTTTTGTCTCCATCCGGACCATCGCCGGAAGTGATTATAGTGGTATCAGAGCTCAGCTTGCTCCCTTGCCCTCTGCAAACCGGAGCACGATCCTATTGACATGGACGGAGCACCAGGAGATCACACTGTCGAAGGAGAGAACGCATCGAGCCCATCTACTCAAAGGCATCTAGACGAGACACATGCTCAGTACGTGGTACGACAATTGGTATACTTAGCATAACAACAAAAACATAGAACGACGGATGACAGGATTGACTTGGAAGCTTTGTACAGCTATTTGAGCACCTTGAATCCCCCAACATAACTTTGGGCCTTTTGACGAGACTTCACAAGTTGGGATTTCTTCTATTTCTCCTTCTTCTTCTAGGTTTCAAGCTTTCTACTCATCTCTTCCACCTGAACCTTCTCAAACTTACCCAATTATCTCTTGATGACAGAACTCTAGAGATGTCTCTCAATTTCTAGGGGGGATTTTTAAGAATATGGCTTCAGGAGAACGACCAAGTGTGGCTTCTGAAGTACCACTACCATTGCCCATTGCACCTCCCCTTATATGTTATCACCACCTACTGCACCAACCTATTCATCAGATGGGCACCATCACCATTACTACTATTACTCAGCACCTCAGGTGGCAGATTCAAGTCCAAAACCCTTCAAGGATGGTGGTGCAACAATTAAATTTTTCACCTTCTCAGGCGTCCAAGACTCCCACAATGCTCTCAAGTTCTTACAACAGTTTTCCATCCTGTTCAGTAACGGAACTTTTACAAAAGAATCCAAGTTACTGCGAGTCACCTCTTTTCTCAAAGATAGTGCTTTGACATGGTGGGTTGCCCTAACCAAGAAACCTGACAATCCAAAGACCTGGCATGATTTTATGCCCGCTTTATACCCAAGCTTCCTTGATGAGACATTTTTAATGGAGCATGGTCTGGCCTTAGGATGTACCACTAAGACACCCTTCCAATTTACAACCAAAAGTTTTGGGAACCCTATCCGCCAATTTCCAACATTACTTTTGCGAAACAGATTGAGAAATATATTGTGGGCCTACCCTTTCCACTATGAGATTATTGTATGGAAAAAGCGGTATCAAATATACAACAACTTATGTCACATGCAAGAGTGGGCTATCACATAATGAAGAAAGAACTGGTATTCACTAACATTACCACTCCTTCCAAGAAGAGAAACCCAAATCCGCAATCCTCCGCCCAAGATACCCCACAACCGCGAACTAGTATAGTTGCCAACACACCTACTCGATGGCTAACTCCTGAAGAGATGGCACAGTACCGATCAGAAGGAAAGTGTTATCTTCACGTATGAAAGCACACGAAACAAGAAATCCCGACCCTCGGTTGGATTGATTTCTGAATTCTGATTTGATAGGTGTTCCTACCGTTGACGCATCCATTGAACCATGTAAAGCTATGGGAAAATTTAAAGATCAAGATGCCCTTATCCTCTTCAATTCAAGCTCCATTCAAAATTTTTATCTTCCTAGAATTAGCTACAAGATTAGGTATTGAGGAGTACGCCAAGGGGACACAAATTGAAGCACAAATGACTAATGGAACCTACACATCATCGACACCATGATCCAATCACTTCCGAGTACAAGTTTAGAAATTTACAGATCCGATTGACTTCTACATTCTGGATTTGGGAGGATGTGATGTTCTACTATGCATGCTTTGGTTCTACAAGTATCATGCTCCTTTTGACGCAAGAGAACGAACCATCCAATTGAAGCACAAGAACAAAGAGTTGGAACTAAATTTCGGTAATCAAAGAGCGACAACAAATTAAGAATCGTGAATCGAAGGAAAGAAACTATGATTAAAGACTAATGATGAAATGGAAATTCTTTTGTACGAAATTATGATCAATAGAGATTATTATTATGACTAAGAACTAAGATCTTGGGTGTGTGATCCACATCCAAGCAAGATACAATGACCGTTTACAGGCATTGGCTAAGAAACTAGCCATAAGATCGATTTTCAGACGCACCCGAGGTGTCTACAGCTATTATGTGTGCACGGCCATCATGACACAAGAATGCATGACGGAATGATCAATTGTGAGAAATGTTAGTGGTGTGAACATTTTCTTGTATTCTGCAATCGAGGACAAATGCTTTGAGCTTAGAAGGCGATATGTGACAAGTTTTACGGTTAGGGTTTTTGCATCAAGATCATAGACGCATTGGTCCAATGCGTTCGTTTGGCCCGGCCAGACTCACTCTCGCTAAGAAGGTGGTCTATGCCAATTTCTTGGTTAAAGCAGGAATCCTTTGTGCCATGATCGATACTCTCCATGAGTCTTTTGCATCTAGATAGTGCTAGGAAATCTTAGTGACCTTCAGGTCTGGAACTAACTTGATGAAGTTTTGCAGAAACTGGCCGAGAGGCCTAAAACCTAGAAGAAGAAGGAGAAACAGAAGAAATCCCAACTTGTGAAGTCTCGTCGAAAGGCCCATAGTTAAAAAGGCGTGACGATTTTAATCCTAACTCCCACCCAACTTACTGGAATTGGCAGAGAGGCCTTGTCACAAACTGCTGAGGTGTCAAGCCACTAAAGAACGGAGCCAACTTGCAGATTCCTCACAGAGTGGGCCAAGAATCTGAAGAGTTTCCACTTGCACAGTTTATCAACTTATGGGACCCCCCTCCGATGAGGCCCGGGTGACCCAAGTACCCAAATTAAAGCAAAGAGACACACAAACAGTATTTTGCGTAAAGACTTGCTGGCATGGCACCTGTACAGACTGCCCGTAAATTGCGTTGCCAGTCTGTACGGACGCCGCTTTCTATGTTGATTGCTGACATGGCACCTGTACAGAATTTCGTATATTTCGCTGGCTGATTTCAGTGCCAGCTTTTGAGGGTTGTAGCTTTTCATGTAACTGCTTCTCAGAGTCCAAGGGCCTTTAAATATGAGCCATGGGCGCAATCTTTAGCACGTCTCCGCATGGGAGTGCAAAGGACAAAGTACTAGCTTGTACTGAGTTGAAGCAATATAAAGAAATACCAAAAGGGGCGCCAAGGTTTGGGGCCTAGTGCTCTCTTGGGATGGAACTCCGCCACTCACCGTCTCGTGTGTCATGCATCTCTTTCAATTCAGTTGTTACTTGTTGAAGTGCTTAAAGTTGTTCAGTGTGTTCTTTTTTGTTGGCATGTGGAGCCCGTCCCATTACAGTGGTATCAGAACTTCAGGCGTATGCTTTTCTGAAATCATATCAGTTCTACCGAAGAGCAGACAGAGCAAGACAGCGCTTCCAAGTGCTACAGGAAATTTTATCAAAGAATCTCTGTGTTCCGACCCTGGATCAAAGAATCTTCGTGTCCCGACCCCGGACTAAAGAATCTCTGTGGCTCGACCCCAGACTTAATAACTACTACACCCTTAGTCCATCGCACATCATGTGCGCTCTCGTCTTCACCGCTCTGTCATGCGGGGCATAAGCCATTGTTTTTCTCAGAAGTAGTGCCATGCAATGGTGGAAATCTATAGCTACCAAGCCACACATTCCAAGGACTTGGAAAGCTTTCAAGAAAATTTTTGTGCAAAGTTACATGCTTTCTGACATATATTCCTTCGAAGTGCAGCTTCTTGAAAAGTGGGGTATCCTGAAATGCTTGCCATGGAAACCCTAGCGGATTACAACTTGAAATTTCTCAACATCTCTTAGCAAGTGTCTTCTCGAATCGATAACCTTGGAGACCCCATGTGATTGCTATGTCTTGGGACTACCATCACCGCTACATGAACGCTCTCCGTCAAAGAGCTTGCGGACCATGCTGCGTAGGTTACAACCTTATGGAAGAAATCTAACCCTAATTTTGATGCAAGTTTCAAGACAAAAGTCATGTCGACTTTCCAACTCGACTGATGTCGAGAATGCTTTTTCAATTTGATTTAGCAGTTTTCTAAATTTTGTTTGTTAACTTGTTTGGTGATCCTGTTTGGACTTTGTTTGAAATGGATGGTATCTGTTTTAAGCATGTCTTGGTGCCGATTTGAATTGTTTTAATACTGGTTTCAATGATCTCCCGGAAGGAGAACTGAAGAAAAGAATTGATGTTTGAAAAGTGTTGTTTTTACTCATGCCCGTGGTTATTTACGAGGGGAGTACTGAATGTTTGAAAAGTGTTGTTTTTACTCATGGCCCAAACGCTTGTGGTTATTTACGGGGGGGAGTATTATTGTTGTTACTCGTGACCCGCACTTGAATGGTTATTTACAGGGGGAGTATTAAGAAGTCTGAGTAGTCGTTACTCTCACCACCTCCAAACGACACAGGTTACGGTCTTGGGGGGGGGGGGGGGGGGGGGGGAGGGGGGCGTTTGGTTGTAAAAGGCCTCTATATCTCATGGCCTGGACCTGTTTAGGTTATTTGCGGGAGGAGTGATGAGGGAGTCGCTGAATAGCTCATGGCCCGGACCAGGATGGTTATTTGCAGAGGGAGTGTTCATCGGCAGTTATATGTTTCTATATCTTGTAACATGCATATGTGAGCATTCGTGTTACATTGTGATTTGCCAACCACTGAATATTCCTCATTGGGTGAGATTGTCGGGGTATGTAATTATTAGTAAATCAAGACACCCGTTACAGATCAACGTGGTCTGGGTGTGATGGCTAATTTTGCTACGCCAGAATATCAAGAGCCCCGATCTAGAATGAGAATATACTCCTTATTGAATGAGATTTTTATGGGAAATCGACAACCCAAGATATCAAGAGCTACGATTTGGAATGAGAAAACTGATTGTCCCTCGAAATGACCCTCAGAAATTTTTGTGCTAACTTGAGTTGTTTTGCACATATACGGTAATTGCGGACGATTACCCTTTTTTCAAGAAGGGACATCACAAACTGTTGATGTGTCAAGCCACTAAAGAACAAAGCCAACTTGCAGATTCCTCACCGAGTGGGCTAAGCACCTAAAGAGTTTCCACTTACAGAGTTTCCCAACTTATGGGACCCCCGTCTGATGAGGCCCAGATGACCCAAGTACCCAAGACACACACACACACACACACACACACAGAGAGTATTTTGCGTAGACTTGCTGACGTGGCACCTGTACGAACTGCCCGTAAATTGCGATGACAAGCAGCACAGACGCCGCGTTCTGCGCTGACTGCTGACGTGGCACCTGTACAAAATTCTATATATTTCGATGGCTGATTTCAGCGCCAGCTTTTGGGCCAGATGCTTTTGGGGGTTGTAGCTTTCATGTAACTACTTTTGAGAGGCCAAGGGCCTTTAAATATGTGCCATGGGCTCAGTCTCTGGCACGTCTATGCGTCAGAGTGTAGAGGATAGAGTATCGGCTTGTCTTGAGTTGAAGCAATATAAAGAAATAATGAAAGGGGCACCAAGGTTTGGGGCCAACACTCTCTTGGGGTGGAACTCCGCGACTTCTCGCCTCGTGTGTCGTGCATCTCTTTCAGTTCAATTGTTAGTTGTTCAGTCTGTTCTTTCCATTGGCACGTATGTTGTAATGCTATAAAAATGCTTCTTGCAAATGCTCGACTTAATACCCAATGGTCATTTTGTGGATCCTACAATATGATTGTCAAATTAGGGTTGCGTTTCATTTGGCACAAGGGTTCGAATCAAGCTCGCTTTGCACTTTCAAATTGTCAGGTGCAACAAAATTGAGAGAATAGGTAAAAACGAGCAATCACACCAATCACAATCCTCTGTGTTGATCTTCCATTAACTAATGTAACTTTGCATTTTTGAATGGCTCCTTTACTGTATTGAGTAAGAGAATCAAAGAGAGGTGCTAGACATGTAGAGAGAAAAATAAGGGAGAAAACACAAAGATGGGGCCCGAACCAACCTCTCAAACCCCCCCCCGCCTCCCCCCACCAATACCGATTTGGTATGTGCTTTGGATTGCATCAACAGATTGTACACAAATGCAAATGCTCAATGCACGACTCAACTCGACTCAAAAATGATGTAGTTGCAATAACTCTTCAAGATGAAGCAGCTCCAGGGCTGATTGACGCCCCAATAAGATCCAGCTCGATGTGGGTTGTGGATGGCCACCAAGGGGTAAATCAGGGACTGATTTTCACACTCGATGTGAAAGGATCCAAGCGCTGAATGCTGGCCTCAAAGACGCAGATCTGACACTTACAGCAGGTTGAAAATGATACAACCAATCACATGAAATGGAGCAGCAGAGACACGGCTCCAAGGGGCAATGGGGGCACCAGATGGAGGCTGCAATCGGCTGGCAGAAATGCCATACGAGGCTGCAGATGAGGGTGATAAAGAGGGCTGAAAAACCCCAGCCAGAGAGGGGGATGATCAGCTCTGTACAACGCTCGGATGGGTGAGGCCGACACAAGCCAGAGAGGGTTATGTCATCTGCCATCCAGTAAGTGGTTACCATTTAGTACGTGCAATGCCCGTGTGAGTTTCTAGCACTATCTATGCCATATCTTACTAACCAATGATGCATTTGACATGGGAGTTGGACCGACACGTTCTCCGAGCCCTAATCTACATGCTATAGTTTCCGGATACCAACCGATGTGTAAGAACACCCGTCAAACACGTGTAAAAACCATTCATGCAAGAGAGTTCCATAACTAGAAACCTGCATTAAAAGACTTGTTAGGGCATGCAGGTCCTACGAACAAGCTCAGAAAATTGCCAGCACATAATTCCCTAGGCTCTATCACACTGCTATATCCACGATTGTCTTGGGGCGTCATTGTAACAAGTCCATGTGGCACACATAGCCATGTGCACATGGCATCCCCTCCTAATTAAGGTGCATCGAGCTACATGGCCTCCTCGTATGAGGCTAGCAAATATGGACGGTCGATGAAAAATTCCTCACCCACCCATGTAGCTTCATGAGTCCCTCGATCCTTGAACTTCAGGATGGATTGCCTTGCTTACCGTGCTAGAATTGATGCAAGAGGATCTGTTCCAGCTCCATAACCTCGGCTTCATCAACTCTCTCTGGTTGCTCCTCTTCAGGAAAGCTAGTTGAATGTTCACTTCTGAGAGGGGATCTGCACCCCTCCGTGTCTTAAATACACTGTTCTTTACAGTTCTCATTTCACTATTTCTGTTCAGTTTTGTGTTGCTACAGTGTATCTACCACCTCTCTGGCCAGCCGGTTTCAAGATCCGTGTATAATATCATACTTGTGTGAACCCTCTGAAGCCTGGTAGTAGAATGACTCCTAATCACCAGGTTGCAGCTTCCATCACTCTCCCTGGTAATATATCCCGATCTCCTATCAATGCCTACAATTGGCCCTATACCGAGGCCTACCAGCTCTAATCTCCTCTCTGAGAAATGGCAATCCCTTGCTGGGTGACAGAACTTTAGGGAGGTGTTGCCCCCACTAGCTGGAAGAACGCAGTGAGAAATATATCTTTGCTCCGATCTTTCGCCTTGAGTTATCATAATAGACTTCAAAGAGTACCTATCCTGCCAGTTAGGACAAATATCTGGCACATATATGCTTGTTATACTTAAAACTGCATACAGAGTGTGTCTCACTCTGCCTCCACATTCCAGAAGAAAAACGAGAAGAAGAAAGAACATTTAAAATCATCCACACATACAAAGTTGATCAATTTGAGGAGTCTTGAACTCAGAACCTGGTCCTCTATAGAGAATGGGCAATTAGGTCATAGCAAAAGGTCCTATCACGCAAGGGAGACCATATTTGTATGAGGCCAAGACTAAATACCTGAAGATGTGGATAGACCTTGTCTGCAGTTTCCCACGATCTACATAGCAGACGAACGGCAGTTCCTGGTAGGACTCTGCAACATGACATTTCTATCCGAGTTACTTCCTACAATGATACCTACACATGCCAAGCTACACAAGCATATTCTTGCCAAAACCAAACAAGATATGATACATTTGATGTTGATTTCTAAACAAGTACATTCTACCACAAAATATAAATTGTTTACAAAAGGGATCCTCAAAAACACTTAATTCAGAAAGCCCCGTGTATTATCACTCTTTGCAGGCATGCAAGTTTGATAATAGCACAAGTGATAAGCGATATAACACCGTGAACTTTTGGACTTCAACACTTTAACACCTACTACGTAAGTTCCACATCACTTTGGTTGTAGCTGAATCTTCCACGTGATGATGGAACGTCCACTTAGGAGTATCCTAATTAGAAGGTAACTCTACACAAATGTGCACTACTCATGGACATTGATGTTGAGAGTGGGAATGCCGTATTATTGTGCAAGCTGTGCATGTTAATGTTCAGGTCCTATTTGGAATAACAGTGAAGACAAGTTTTCAAGATGCACAACTTTGAAGATTGAGTTTACATTTGCTGTGCAATGCTGCATTGATCTTCATGTTACAGACTTTCATTTGAATTTATAGCTTATTTCGGAACTGAAAATTACACTTTCCTCTTCTGCCTCTGTTATTGTAAGAGTTAGAAATTTAGGAATCAAGACTTTCCAGCCTTGTCCTATTTCCTCATTCTAGATGGATTTTGAGTTTCATTTGTTCTGTTACAGACTTGTATTTCAAACATGAACATTCTTTTTCTTAATAGTAATATGTGGTTTTCATCTTCTGTGTCTTGTGCAAATTTTTAGCCCTTCGTATAGTTCAAACTCCATTCAAGCAGCATAAAATCGTACATCCAATCCTCGTCAACTAGATTTTGGCTTTACTATAAACATATCTCATACCACAAAATGCTCCATAAGTGTCATCTGATAAAGCATAGAATGTGCAAGAAGAACTTTAGGCGGGGATAAAAGTCTGTACCCATCTGAGCGTAGCAATGACTGCAGCATCCCAGCAATGATTGATGAAGATAATGGATGCAACCCAAGAGTTGGTAACAATTGTAACAGCCTGAACTGTGTTTTTATTAGGAAAAACAAATTTCAAATTATACTGATAGCGATCCCAAACAATATAAAATACATTTCTCAGAAAAAAGAAGACAGCCATGAAGGTGGAATGTGAGTACGTGAAATCAAACGACAAAATCCTCTTTCATTCCTGTGCAACTTTTGTTGCCAATAATTAATAAGCTTCCAGCTACATCCTACCCAGCTATGAGGCTTTGCATAACATTCCAAGCTTATATTGACCTTCAGTGCACGCTCAACTTTTCGTCCGAGTTAAAACTTCCTCATTCCCTTTGATTTTGCAAATCCATACAAGTTTTGGACAACCCTAGCTGTTGCCAATGACTGCATAAGCCTTTAAAACATGATAACAGTTGACAGAAAGGGATTGATTCAAAACTATGTAAAGCCATTCTACCCATAAAAAATTCATAAGTCCTAATCCCTATTCCCTGGCATTGGGAGTAAAATACAATACACACACTGTTGTTGGAGAGCATGTTAAACTAGGTCTGAAGTCTAAACAAGTAAATGGGAATTGTGCAAGCTGCTATAAACAAAACCTTGTCAATCTTGTAGCAAGCAATGGCACGAAGATAATGTGGTGAATGCCATATCAATCACTTGAGCCACAACTGCCCACAGAAGCCCAAGGAGGACAATCCTCCCAAAACAAGCCTGAATTTTGCGTAAGTGTTGGCCTTTGGAAGATAGGAGATAAGAGAGTCCTTAAGGGTATATCTCCCTTAAGGGTAAAAGTTAAAACAAGTCATCATCAATCCCCACCACCTTTTGATGGCATACCCCCCTCCTAAAAGAAGAGTAATCGTCCTCAATTACACCTGCCAACACAGCCATAGCACAAGGGAATGATACATGTTGATGCCCTGCGATCATGCTTAATGCTATCTATTCAACACTACATATATGGCATACAGACCACAGAGCTTGTATAAACCTCATCTTGATTCAGCATCTTTGCAAATGTCACAAGTAGCCATCAGGTGTATCGCCACACCACCGAATAGCTCAAAAAGAACTCTTCAACCTTTCCTTGATTTTTCAGATACCTAACCCAGTATATTGCCACTTAGTATCTCAAGACCAACTGTAGCAGGAAAAGTATGTAATGCTGTCTACTGTGAGTGCTCCTCAGTGCAATATGCAAGAAATATCACTCCAAACATAGAAATGAACATTGAGAGGAGAGTGAAACAAGAAAAGCTAACTCAATGCCACGACAATAGACTTCAAACCCAATGGAGCTCGTCGACTAACTCATGATACCAGTACAGACTCTGGCTGGCAGCATACTCAGCTCCAAGCCGAGGACTCACGAGTACAATGGGGGTGTCAAGGCTCCAACTGTGTAGGGAGAGTGTAGCTGTGCAAGTGCTAGACTGGATCAAGACTCTAGACTCAATGACTCATAATCCATCTACAAAGCAAACGACCACTTAAACCAACTGAGCATATAGACAACCATAAAGAGCAGCCAACAGCTAACACAAATATCCCTAACAATCCACCTATGTCTCTCTGGACTGTGGTGGCGGTGAACTGGCCACACTGTCCAATAGACCACCACTCCCTGTGTCTGCCGTGTCACTGCCCAAGCGAGGGTCCACCCAATGTGAACCCAAGACCAACTACAATTGCCTGTCCAATGCAAGTGACACTATAGCCCTGCTACAGGTTGCTCGCCACAAAACCACTCACCGTCCCAAAGAGTGGAGGTAAGCTCTGTACTGACTCTGCAAGAACACAGGTGATATGTACACTACGTACATTCCATTCAGTGTGGAGTGGGAGAGAAAAGTAGATATCTCTGATAGGACATTGACTGCCATGATGCTGAATAATAAAGTGAAACTGTCAGAGCTTACAGAGAGAGAAACGTGTGGCAGCACAAAGGCCACAGAAGTGAGGGTTGTATTGGAATCTTTGAGTGAAAAAAATGAAACTAGATTGAATGAGCTGAAAGA
The DNA here is from genome assembly GCF_014529385.1 of Adiantum capillus-veneris. Lineage (NCBI taxonomy): Eukaryota > Viridiplantae > Streptophyta > Polypodiopsida > Polypodiales > Pteridaceae > Adiantum > Adiantum capillus-veneris. The sequence continues at coordinate 28,915,652 of NC_140951.1, forward strand.
GAAATAAACAGTGGCAAGTGCTAAAATAGAGGCTCTAAATGGGGACTTGGTCAAAGCACAGTTGGACCTTGAGGAGGCCTTCACAGCACCAAAGGTCGCAAGAGATGAGGCAGACAAGCTTCAGGCAACTAGATAGGGGCGAGGTGGGGTGGGTGGGGGCGAGGAGGGGGACGGTAGCTAGGTAGGGGCGAGGAGTAGGTGGGTAGGGGCGAGTGGGGGTGGGTAGGGGCTAGATAGGGGTGAGAGGTAGGTGGGTAGGGACGAGTAGGGGTGGGTAGGGGCAAGTAGGGAGTGGGTAGGGGCTAGGAGAGGTGGCAAGAGGCAAGTAGATAGAGGGTAGGGGCTAGGTGGTATCAATGGCATGTATGGAGGAGCGATGCCTCCATCATTCAGCATGACTTTCAGCACTGAGGGCAACACACTTATACGACCTAATGCTTATGTTCAATTGACTCCGATGGAGGGACAAAACGATTACAAAAAGGGGTTACAATGTCAAGTTCGATACTATTGGAGGGCCACAAGATGAGACGAAAGCGCTTCCAGGTAGTCAAATATCTACCTCATAGGCTGGTGTCATTGTAGGGAAACAAACACCTGTTTGAATACCACCCAAGTCTTTGGAGCCTATCCATGAAGCAATAGGATCGAACACCACTGTAGAGCATTCCCTTCAAGAAAGGAAATGCTTCCTGACCTTGGAGGCTTCGGTGAAGTTGCCCCCTTGACAAAGCGGTATTAAACTGGTCAACCTCAATCAGCAAGAGAGGTACTGCTACAAATTGCCTCTTGAGTTGAAGAGGTATTGCCTTCAGCAAAAAGCTTTTAGCATAGGGATGATGGATCATGCACAGGACTTGCTCACACGGGAGTTGACATTCTGAGAAAAATGAGGTGAGCAGAAGCTGCAATCGTACAAACACTGCGAGTGTTACACGTGTGGGGAACAGGACCAAACATTTCAGCCACGTTGGCGAGGAGAGGAAGACTAAGAACCCTTCCACACAGTAAGTTTCCTAACTCACCAGACTTTTTGAGTTTCACTTTCCCACACATAAAAGATACTTTCTATTTTGGAAAGAAAAACTAAAATGAGAGAGTCCCATTGATTTTGAGCCTCTAGTCTCTTCAAACTATTCCTAACTTTCCAAACTTTTGCTATTTTGCAAAAGTTTGGCAAACGCACAAAGGCCTCCTTGATTTTAAGCCTCTAGTCTCTTCAAACTATTCCTAACTTTCCAAACTTTTGCTATTTTGCAAAAGTTTGGCAAACACACAAAGGCCTCTTGCTTTTCCTCTTTCAACCCTTATTTGGATAATGTGAGTTTCCCCACCGTGTGAAAGCCCTCTAAGAAAGCAAAGACAAATGCTAAACTTGTGGCAGATGTTAAAAAGAAGAACTCTTCACGAGTGGATTTCAGCTGGACAAGAGTAATGTGCCCAAGATTCTCTTGATTATGAGTAGGCTTACATAGGTCTCCTTTACTCATCAAAAAATATATTGTACATACTCTCAAGCTCTCATGCATCTTCTCTTGCACCCTCTCATTTCATGGCTTCTTCACCTATCTCCCACCATAGCTGCTAGTGCTTTGGTTCTCTATCTTCCCCTTCCTTGGCGATCTTCCCCTTGGTGAGAATGCAAACTTTAGGGTGCAGCCTTAACATTTTGTCCAATTTGATGATTTACATTGTTCTCCATATTGAGATCGCAAGTCCTGCTTTATATAACTAAGATGGAAAATTAGCGCTAGCATTTGATGTGAAAAACGTTTAAAAAAGAAGGCATTGAGATTAAGTCTCATCATCAATCACATGAACCACAGGTGCAAGCACTTACAAGAGAAGCTCTATAGGTAAGCCTTCTAGCAACTCTTTTATCTTGATGTTGTGAAAAAAGTTAAATACATAGAAAAACACCGATTTTGGTGGTTTAGCACCTGCAACTATCCCTTGTGCCGGATCACCTTAGCTCCACTTTGAAAGATACTTTCAACTATATCCATTTTATTTATTTGTTTGGGAGTTACACATAATTTCAACCATTGTTGCAGGTTTTATGGTGCAGTCTACACCGCCTTGTGCCGTAGTAGGCAAGCCTTCTGAAGAACCGAATTGAAACTCAAGGGGTTCCGCTACAAAGCATGACCACAAGGCTTCAACTATAGTATTCACAACAGGGGGGTTCCTGACAGCTCAGGGTTCTATCATTTCATTCCCCTCTGCCCTTCTGAAACTTCTGAGAAATAATTCTGGAAAAGAAGTTGGAGAAAAATCTGATTCAAAAGTAAAGGTGATTGCAAAAAGATTGATAATGTAGCTCACATTAGTTCTTCAGCCTGCCATCCCTACAAAGTTACATAATGCATATACTGTGTGCAATAGAACATGTTAATGCTATTTGTATAAACAGTCGTTTTACAAAGCTGATATTCAAAACTTGATGTACAAGTTGCTTCTCATGTTGTACTAATGGGAATAATCATGATGACAATTACCAGGTGTTTGGAGTCTGCTCCTTTCCAGTGCCTTTTCCATGCCCTTAAGTAGAAAAGAACCACAGGGACTAAGGAAAATCCAAGAACTGGATCGTTCTTTCCAAGTTCCGCAATGGCTTTTGTCGCAGCAGAGTTGCAATGAGGATGAATGAGAAGAACCGAGATTAACATGCACACCCATGAAATCAAGTCTGCAATAAAGCAAGTCTCATTCTAAATAACTTAAATGATAATCCAAATGCAAATATAGCATACACTGCACATGAAAAACAGAATACAACATTGCATACAAGATCTTACCTTCTTAGCCAACCTAATGGTATACAATTGAAAGATCAAAAACATCTGCTCCATAGTTCATCATCGAATGAGATATTAAGCATAGACTTTCTATTTATGAAAATTGTGTTGCACTGGAAAGTTTACTATTGCCTTGCTGCATAATGATTTCATTCTCTTGTCTGAAGAGAGTCAAACCATATTTGGGATTATTCTGATAACGTACTCACTACATGCATTGCTAATGTACGACTGGCCTTCCAGCAACCCTAACGGGCTATAGACATTCAATATTTTCATATGAGAAAAGAATCTTTCAGCTTCCAGTACCAATTTAGAGCACAAAAGGCAGTAAAACGATTTTCAAAACAATAGTTTCCAGTAAACATCCCTAGATAACCCCAGAAAAAGCAAACTCATGGTTCAGAACAATTCTTCCAATGTACCTGTATAAGAATGCTTCCCTTTCTACACGGCTCTTCACCAATTTTATCAAGGTGTCAGATGTCTCAGAGACTCCTCTTAGAGTTGGTCCCAAGGTCATTCTCACAGGGCCCTCAGCCATTGCTGGGAAAATGCCATAAATACCTCACATCAACTTCTTATGTCAGCACGCCTTGACATCCTGATGCTGGCATTTTCAAGACTAAGTCAGGCCAAAAAGAATTGTGGCATTAATACGAGAGGAAGATTGCAAGGCGTGCAGAGACAAGATCCCAAGCGCAGTGGATGCACCGTGTAAACAGCATTATCAGTATGCCCCACTAAAACCGGTTTTCCCACAGAAGGTTAGCCTCAAAAAGTTTCATTATTACACTCCTGCTGCCAATCTCAATGAGGAAAGCATCGGCTAACGTTCCTCTCACTCAATTTGGATTTGAACATCCCCTCGTGTCATGTTTTCACATGTTCACAACATGTGGATTGTAGAGTTTGTGCAAAACCTAAGATATGAAACTTCAAATGGATGGATTAGAGTTGGTATTTACTGCCCTATTGAGGAAATAAGGGGACATAAATGAGAGTGTCTATAGTTAGGGTGAGAGTAGGTAGGTCAATGAATAATCTTACTAATCCATAGACACATGGTTACAAAAATTGGATGAAAGCCCCTTGGGAATAACACCCCTCAGGTGCTAAAGAGCAAATGGCAAGGTATATGATAGCCTTCGTCTCACCAAGATTGAAGCAAACCATAGCCACATTCTTTGCCGTTTCTCCCCCTTCTCGTCTTTGCTCTGTTCCAACTATCTGCTGCCGGTTGTGTGAGTTGTGTGTCTCCCCGCGTCGTATGTGTGTGTGAGCGAGAAAGAGAAAGTGGTGTGCTATATGGCATGGTTGTAAAGAGGCAAAATTGTAATGGTGTGCTGTCAGTTGGTGATGTGAAGTATGTGCATGCTGGCATGTATGCATGTAAGCAGAGGTTTGCATGCGGATTGTGTGAGTTTTGAAGGTGACCTCTAGAGGATTAGGGTGTTGTGTATATCTTGGGCTATAGAGAGGCATATTGTTTGGGTTCCGGGTGTGTTCCTCTTTCCCCCTATCCATCTCCTAGTACCGCCATTGAGGACAGTGTTGATTGCTCCTATGTTGCGGTTTTGAAGCTGATGAAGTACAGATTTTAAAGAGCAGATACTATAAAACATGGCATGGACGGGTTTTTCTACTTTCACTGGGGTGGAAGATGCGAAAACCTGGCTTCAAGATTATGGTATGTTCGTGTTGGAAAACAGGCTTAAATCTTGGATACTGATTATGCCAGTTAGAGTTGGCGCTCTGACGATTTTGTGAGGAATGTTGATAATTATATTGCAAAGACAAGAGTCACAAGAGTACGAGGGAAAGGAAACTCACGAGACTACAGTATGCCAAGGGGCAAGAGCATCCCTAGTGAGAAAACACATGTCCTCTATAATACTGAACTGCAAATGAAGATATCCTCTAAGACGTCCAATGTAACGGTGCACTCCAGAATGAGAATCATAGACAAACACATTCCTCAATGTCCAATCATGCCAAAAGCCCCGACAACACAGAAATGGGAAGGCAACAAGCCTTTGAGAGGAAGTAGAACCAGCCAATCTGCATATTTTAGGGCATCTAAATATTCCATAACCACCACAAGGCATATGGAATACTCCCTCACAGCCATAGCCATTTACAGTATGAATCGATTAAAGAGACAACCTATGTTTACTCTCCTCACCTCTATCGCACTCTATGGGCTATTGAGTTCCACATTTCCTTAAGAAGCTGATTGCACACGTGATGTGTACCATGCATACCTCCTTCATGACAGCATAAGCACTTGGTTAGGTGGACTGTGGATGTTCACTTGAACCTCACTTTTAACAAATCCCTAGAAAGGAGTTTTCTTTTTGTGGAGGTGGTGAAAAGCTTTTGTTATCTTTCTACCGACCTGGGGGAGTTTTTGGGCGGCACAGGGGAAAGGGGAAGGGGGAGGGGGGGGGGGGAGGCAGCACAATCTCTTACTATTCTCCAAATATCCATAACAAAATCTGTTTTAACATGACCTGATTATTGTCAGCAACATTGAGCCCAAATCTTCGTTACTCTAGAAAGGCCTGACATAAAAGATGAATATACCAACCAACCTGAATTTTCCGATGGCCTGATAGTCGAGGGGTCAGATGTCTTCAAGCAGTTTTGAGAATTCTCTTTCACATATCGTGTGAGCCTTATGATCCAAGCCTCGATGTCATTTTTCCTGTAGCGGAACCAATCTGCTATGGCTTCTATGGACTTCCATGTTCTCCAAAAGCCAATCTACAAAATTAAATTTCAACTGGTCTACTGAATAAATTCAGAGCTTTTCTCAAACAAACAAGAGGTCAATATAGATAGTTTCTTTGTATTAAGTTGGCTAAATAATTTCAAAACTTCTCTCGAAGCAGCAAGAATACAAAGCTAACACAAATAGTTTCTTTGCATTGCTGCATGGAAAACTATTTATAAAGCCACCTTTAAGCTGACATTATCATGGTAAGTAACAAATGCTGGGCCGGAGATGTGTAGAGCCCAATAAGAAGTCCATCATATATCATGGTTTACATTGCCAATGGGCATTCCTTGCCATAAGTTTACTTGCATGCAAACACATAACCAAAGCAAATCGTTTCCCATCTTAAGCTAATAGAGCATCTCTCAAATTATACTGAAAATCCAATATGACGATCATAGGGTTAATTAATGAGCCCTAAATTCACAACACATCGCATATTTATCTTTTATCTCATCTTATCAAATACGTGCATACAAAGGAGTTCACTCCAAGCATTTGAAAGAGGATTAGATGCAATCACTCAAATTAGCAGTAGGGATAGATTAGAGCCATCTAAATGCTCACAGGTCGCACAAATATTTAACACCTGTCAATCTGTGACGTATCCTACATGTGGGAGCACGCACACTGTCGAGCTAGGGGTAATGGCCAGGTAAACTACCCCTTAGATATTAGGAGTCAAATTATTCAAGACTATGAGAGCCAGGTGTCAAGCTAGCTCGTGCCTAGCCCATGCAAGGGGGCGGCGGTCACTCGTCTAGAGGGGCGAGGCAGCGCTCGACAGAGTGTATGTGTGTGTTTGTGAGAGGGTGATCTCATACGGTCACGCACGTTTTGTCTACATACGAAGACGCGCGGTACTCATCAAACTAGAAAATTGTATGTCGTACGACATTGTACGTACGTTAGAAAATAAGAACAGGCAATTCTTAAGCCTAAATTTTACACTTGAGACAATTAGACAATTGATTAGAACACTTGACAGATGTAAAGCTTGACTCTTGAGGGTTGAAACTTGAGCTTGAGAGGTTTATGCAATGGAGAGCTTGAGGATTTTTTTTAATGGCCGCTAAAACCACCGGACGGGACAAACGAGGCCACCGGACGGGACGTCACGTCCGTCAAACGTGAACTACCCTGGTTTGTGGCACAAGCGTATGCAGATGACTCCATGTTCTGGCCTAGAAATCAACATGAGGATGTTCGTTGTGTTATGGAAGCACTACATATTTATGGGTTGGCTACAAGTCTGCCAGTGAATTTCCAAAAATCTAAATTGTTGTCGTTGCATCAAATGGATTGGCATGCTATGTTTTGGCCAGGTGAGATAGTGCAGCCTAATCAAATTGTGAGGCATCTTGGTTATCCGTTGGCTTGGTCGGTTAACAATGCGAAGTTGTTGCAATGGGTTGAGAATAAACTGAGGTCTAAATTGCATTATTGGAAATTGTCTACCTGGCTGCTCCATGTAAGGCTCAGAATAGTGCAGTCTATTTTGGTGGCATACATGTAATTTTTCTTGCCATTGTTGCATTGGCCACCCCATCATCTTCGGGATTTCATGTCTCTGATTCTCGAGCACTTTTGGTCTACTTCCTCTCAAAAAAAAGTCTTGCAATTGCTTGCGATGGATAAGCTTTGTACCCAAAACGTTGTGGTGGCCTGAATATCCTTCATTTCTGTTCTAGTGTTACAGCAAGGAAGGCTACTTTGTTGTTGGTGCTGGTTGAGCAAAAACAGCCCTGGACGCAGATGCTTGCGTTTTTGTGCTCTCATGCGGTTTCCACACCAGATATCGGCCATTGGCAGCCGTCGTATTGGGATGTGGTTTTTGGTAAAGTTGAAGCTACAATTCCGGGATGTCCCTTTGCTCCAGTCTAGTGGAAGATTGGAAGTTGGTCACGAGAGAAGTGTTGTGCAATGGTAGAGATGACGCCTGTGGAAATTCACTTCGATTGGAGAGTTTGCACTGGAGTAGAGTTTTTGCTCAAACTCTTGTTCAACGCTCTCCTAGACAGGCTACTTTCTCCCACAAAGGTATTGACAGGATAACAGATGTGATACACCTTGAAGGACGGGTGCTCTTACCTTTGGACTTGGGTTACACTACAGGCGCATGTGGGACACCATTAAGGAGTTGGTCGATTCTATATCTCCCATCCCGCCGCTAGTTGAAGACAATCAACTTTGCGATTGGCTCTACGTTGGTTCTTCGATTGGCTTGATATCTGCAAAGAAAGTGTACTATCATTTGCAGTCATCTTCCTGAATCCAAGAACACTGTAACAAGGTATGGAATATGAATAAGAGTGTTACTTGGTGGCGGAGTAAAGTTATGAAAGTGTGGCATGCTAAGTAAGCTACCGCTCAAGGAGCGTTTGTTTATGTGGAGATGTATTGTTGGGGTTCTCCCCACTGGCAAATTATTGCGCTCTAGGAGATTGGCCTCTTTGTGATGTGTTCGCTATGGTGCAGGCATTGAGAATATTCCACATCTATTGTGGTCTTGTTCCCATACGCGACAGTTTGTGGATACCATCCCTTCGGCTCTTCGCTCGCGCTTCCCTGGCTTACAAATTGGTAAATTTTTCTAGATCTTTGGAGTGCTTCGACCTTTGCTTCGGTCGTATGCATACTTTTTCTGTTGGGTTAGATTCTGGGTACTATGGATAGTGTGGAGAGCACGGAATTCCCTCGTGTTTCAGCAGATTCAAGTGGAATATGTTTCTTTCTTCAAGATATCTCTTAGAAAATCTCTTCAAGTTCCCTATGACTTGGACGAGCTCCCTCTTAGCCATTACCAGCTCTACTTTGCTTGTTTCTGAATTACAATTTGTAATACTTTCTATGGGTTTTCCTCGCTTTGAGGTTTCCCATTTGTAATTCAATCTGACATTACAAAAAAAAAAGAGAGAGAGTGTGTGTGTGTGTGTGTGTGTGTGTGTTCTCTGCTGCTAGCCTTGCTACGTATTTGGAGTTTGAGGAGCTTGCCAAGCTCGCCACAGAACTGCAGGCCATAGAACTGGTATCAAAGGTTGTAGAACCCGCCACGCTTGCTACACATCTGTGCAGTGTGTCACAGAGCTGCAGGCCGCCGTACCATCAGGGCCGCAACATTTGCCTTGCTTGTAGATCTCTAAGCTTGCCATAGCTAGTCTTACGAGCTTCCTTTAATAACCTGTAGCAGAGCACACTATAGAACGCCCTTCAATCTTCTTAGCCCACTGCGCTAGGCTCTCAAGGCCTCTCTTTTTCAAGGCCTCACGATCACATTGTAGCATGCTTATACACAGCACCCGTAAAGGGTTCTGCCATGGCCAATGCCTGCTCGTTGTAGCCTCTATAAAATATTGAAAGATTATATAAGATTAAAGAGAGCTTCTCGCTCCGCACGAGATATAAAGTAGGCAATCGAAGCAACATTAAAAATATGTCTACATTCTTGATCTCATGAGCAGCCACCTAAGCAACGGGTTGTGGTTGAAGAGCAGCAAACAGAGCAACCCTTGCCATTGCCAAAACACTATGTGTGGAGCAAATATGTTTACTACGCACTGAGTGTCGCAGTAAGAATGGGTGTCGATTACAGCCACACCATCGATGTGCTTCATCAAAGTCATTTCCGCATCATAGGAAGTATTCTGTAAATTTGTGCATAGCCTTCTTAGCATACTTTTCCGTCTTTTTCATGTTTTTAAGCGAGTTTGCTTTTAAAACTTAAAAATGGAAAAGGAGCAACGTCAAAACCAACCTAAAACGGACACCAATTAACACCAAAATATGTGTGGGATTGAGGATATAGGGGAGGAATGGGATGTGCCATCCCATGAGCAACATGAGATGATAGTGCATAGGGTAGAAAACATAGAACTACAATTACAGACTTTCCTTGGTGCTCTTGATGGTCTCAAGGACCAGATGACAAAATTAACCAAGTAACACAATCTTTTGTGCCACCTAATCCAAACATGCTTTCCACCTCCAGGGACCGTGGAGCTATGTATAGAGAGACTTCTTTCCCTCCTCCTGAACCCAACCTAGACCTAGAGAAAACCCTATCCTCAATGGCATGAAACCTCCTCAATTTAATGGTGAGAAAAACGATAGAAACAAAGACGCTATCTATACTTTCCTGCAGAAATGGCAAGACCTACATAGGCTAATAAATACCCCACCTAAGTACCAGCCCCTTGAGGCAAGTTAGTCATTGGGGCCAAAAGCCTACAAATGGTGGAGTCGTCTCAAGGCATCAGGAAAGATTCTAAAGGATTGGGCTCAATTTGAGAGCATTTTTGTAAAAGAATTTCTCCCTAAAAATGAACCAAAAAGAAATTAGGAGGATTGGAACAAATCTATGCAACGGGATAGGCCTTTGCTTACTTACATAGCAAAGTATAGAGAAATAATCATGAGGCTTCAGAGAATAGATGACTTTCACAGAACACGAGGGTTTATACGAGGATTAGATAGACATTTCAAAAACGAGAGGTCAAAATAAGTGCACCAAAAACTTTGGAGGAAGCAATTAAATTTGCACAAATCTATGAAGATGATACTTGCTTGACAGCTTCTCATCCCACTCAGACTGAGCCCAAGCCCCCAGAAACAGGGGTATCACAGGGGTATCACTGCCTTTTCTAAAAGGAAAAAAAAAAATCCCATTTAATAAAAAGGGTAAATCACTATTTAAAAAGAGGGTTGCACCAGTACCTAGGCTGAACTAAGAGGACTTTGCAAAGGCTAAAAAAGCAAACTTATGCTTTACTTGTTTGTCACCCGACCATTCTCAACGGAATTGTCCAAAGAAAAAAAGAAGAAAATATGATGAAAGGATAAAGGTACTGACAAGAGTCGTAAAGAGAGTATATGTCCCAAAAGATGAAGAGATTAAGCGCCAAATACTCTATGAGTGTCATGATAGTCCGAGTGCGGGACACTCAGATGTAAACAAGACTCGTAATCTTATTAAAGAGTAGTTTTATTGGTCTCGAATGTATAAGGACGTCGTAGAATATGTTGTTAAATACACTAAATGCCAAATCAATAAGCCTGAAAGGCTTAAGATGGCAGGACTACTCCATCCATTAGACATTCCTTCAAGGAAATGGGAGAGTATTTCCATGGACTTTATAGTTGGATTGCCTAGAACACAAAGGGGGCACGACTCTGTTTAGGTAATAATGGATAGATTAACCAAAATGGCTAGGTTTATTCCAACCAAATCTGATATTGAGCTCTTGAATTGGCTAGATCATTTGTAGAAAATCTCTATCGACTATACGGTTTACCAGCAAACATTGTGTCTAATAGAGATAGGAAGTTTAATAGCCATTTCTAGAGAGCTGTTTTTCAAGATAGAGCAAAGACGTATACTAATTTGCATACAAGGACGGGGAGCTAGAAGTGCCTGAAAAGTCTAAAACCATGAAGAGGGGACAAGGTCCAAAATTATCACCAAGGTATCGTGGACCTTTCACAATACTAAAGAAAGTTGGAAATATGGCTTACAAACTCTAATTGCCAGATACAAGTGTCCTGCATCTAGTATACCACGTTAGCACACTCAAAACGAAATTGGGTCAATCCAATAATCTTATTCAAGATGATTAGATAGTGGAACTCATAGATCCTCAATCTCTTCCACATAAATCAGAGAAAATACTAGACACTAGAGAAAAAAGAACTAGAAATACAATTTAACTAGAGTGTTTAGTTAAGTGGAAAGATTGTGCTTAAGAATTCTTTTAAGGGGGAAGAAATGTGATGCATATTGTCGAGCTAGGGGTAATGGCCAGGTGAACCGCCCCTTGAATATTAGGAGTCCAATTATTAAAGACTACGAGAGCCAGGTGTCACGCTGGCTCGTGCCTCGCCCATGTAGGGGGACGGGTGAGGCGGCGCTCGATAGAGAGTGTATGTGTGTGAGTGTGTGTGTTCTCTACTGCTAGCCTTGCTACCTTTGAGTTTGAGGAGCTTGCAAAGCTCGCCATTGAACTGCTCGCCATAAAACAATCCCGCAAAGGCTTCCATTGTCTACTGTTTAAAGACAGTAATGAGTTCTTACAATACAAAGAGTTGTTAGTTTTGTCAACATTATTAAGCTTATCACAAAAGCAAGAGCATACTACCACAAAACTGTCCTAGCCCCTTAACTACTTGAATCACGATACAACTCGATAGACTCATCTTCACGAGTGAGAATGAGGCAATGTGTCTCAGGCATGGCTATCTTGAGCACTTCAAAAACTACCTAGAGAAGACCTTTAAGTCTACACTTAATTTGCGGCCAGAAGAAATGGATGCTTACTCTTTGCCTGATCTTACAATTAAACATCCTAGCTTTGAAATAAACTTGTCCTAATAGTTGTATGGGAGAACATGCTAAACAAATACAACAGCTTTTACCCAACAGGCTTCACAATTGAATGTCCACTCTCCTACGAGAGGGCTCTTATGTGAACCTTTAGCAGATCTGATAATCTTTAAAAGTTTGTTAGTAGATATGTCCACCGTTTCTCCGTTGTAAATGAGATCGTGGATCGTGCAGCCTCACAAGACCAATCTAAATCCTATGAGTTTGAAAATTATCTGTGTAATGATTCATAATAAGTTAAACCACATCACTCGGTTATATGATTGAATATACTCAACAAGCATACTAATTCTTTGAAAACTAACACTTGCAAAGATATGCTTTAGAATGCAAAGTGCATGGCACCAGACTAGTGAGTCAAACAAGAAAAAAAAGGCTTACATCGAACCACAACATAAAAAGAACCGTATGCATGTTGTCTGCCATCGTCCCATAAGGTGAAACCATGCACACAGAAAGCGATTGCGAGTTGGAGGCATCGGTCTCCTGAGACCAATGGAGCGCAAGTAGATCCTCCACATCCTTTAAGAAGCCTCCTGCAGCTTCTTTCAGGTTGGTACAAGATGTTGCCGTGACATTTACTACCGGATAAACCCATAAGAGAGCGAAAGGAAATGCATGACTACTGTCAATAAGTACATCCACCCCTGTACCAATAGACAAAAAAAGCCTGTCATTAAAAAGACAGAACGACGAATAAAATCCAGGCGCTGCTCAACAATTAACTTGAGACACTCACATGCTAGTCAGACGAAAGAGACATACTCATCAATATAGTCATGCAGAACTATGTTAGCCAATTTCCACAGTGCCTCAGTCTACAATGGGTTAAGAGTTGCCATCACATTGTAGACAGAATAGAGTGACAAAAACCCTCCTTTGATCAAACAGTGATGAAAAAAATTATCCTTTATATTTACAAAAAAAAACCTCATATTCAAATAAACATCTCAAGGGTATAGTCCTTTAGACTAAAATACCAAATATCTACAATATTTACGATCAAATGCCAAGAGTATTTATTGGTTCTTATTCTCTACATTTTTGTCAAGTTCAAGAGGTGAAAAAATTTTCCTCGTACTGTGTCACCAGACCAGCAAAGGAATCTCATCTTTATGTGAACTACATGTATGTACAACAACATCCCCAAGAGCTTTATCATGTTCTGAAGTAGCAGGTGGTATAGCTTTTGAAGAAGAAGAAGCCTAAAAATAATATACGATCCCTGCATCTAGAAACGTGCAAAACCTGAGGAGCCTCTCTGCCTCTGTCGCCTTCTCCTCCTCTTCTTTGCTTCTCTTCTCCTAGTTCTCTTGGCGTCTGACATTCTAGTACATGTAGATCCCTATGCCTTCCTCTCTGGAACATCTATCTGCTATCTATGCTCTGGACACTCTACTCTAAGTGTGCATCCAGCTGCCGTGCTCTTCCATAAACAAAACAGTGCCCTGGAAACCCAACAAAGAACACTGTTGAATGTCCTCTGCATGTATAAAAGGGAGAGAAGTGATCCGAGGAGCATTCTTCACGAGAGAGAAGTGAAAATCCAATCTCAGTGTCGATCCAGGATCAGTAAAGGTTGTGGGGGTCTTGCTGTCTTGTGCGTATCATACTTCATCCTTATAAGCACATCCACATCCGCCTTAGCTAAGGCCAATATAAGTATCTCTCTATGGTCTTGAGGGTCGCGTCAATGCTGAACATAAGACGGATAATGGCACTCCATCAGCACCTTCTGCTGCAAAACCCTCGTCCCAAACAACTTGGTCCTACGCATCAATTAACCGTCTTTGATACCACTGAAATCGGTAAGTCACCTGACAAGGTGGTAAAATAATGCACCAATACCACAGCTGATGGAAAAACAACAAATTGAACTAGAAATAGCATAGCAAGACATAAGAATGCCTGAGTTCCACTCTCAAAGAGATTGGCCCCTCATCAAGGGGGGATTGATATGGAGAGAGCTTTTGGAACGAGCTTTAGAGTGAGCTTTTTTCCTCTTTTTGCTTACGTTGCATAGCTCGCTCCAAAAGCTTCTAAAGGGAGCTTCTGGAGCGAGCCTTTTTTTTTCATTTTGTCCCTCTCCCCTCTCTCTCGCTCTACTTCAATCTCTTGGAGAGTGGGCAATAAGAAAAGTGGAATCAATGAGAAAACCTCAAACGAAAGGGCACTCATCCTATGTTTCATGTCCATGGAAGCGAAGGACAACTTTTTGAAGAAGAGACCAACTCTTAAGAAGACGGGCATCTTTCTTAGAGATGGCCTGACGCTCTCGCAGATTGCTCACATGCACGAGGTAATGCCACATATTAGAGCGGTAAGGAAAACAGGTAAGATTGCTTTTTATCAAGATGGAAGGGTGGTGATATTGGAGCGACGCTCCGCATGACGGTGTGAGACCTATGGGACCAGAATAAAGATGTTACTCAGAGACACACGAGGTGTCACAAACTGTTGACGTGTCAAGTCACAGAAGAACGGAGCCAACCTTCAGATCCCGGCTGAGGAGCCTAAACCCTAAGAAGCAGCAGCACTAGAAGAAGAAGAAGCGGAAGGAGTTCCCACCAACTTATGGGACACCGTCCGATGGGGCCCAAGTGACATAAAGGCATTAAAATAAAGTTGGACCCTCACACACACAAAAGACAACATAACCAGCTGATGACGTGGCAGAGAAGTACGGATTTCCAGATTTGCGCTGGCATGCTAACGTGGCAGATTTTCGGATTTTGCATTGTCCTGCTGACGTGGCAGAGCTATACGGATTTCCGCGTTTTACGCTGACTGCTGAGTGGCAGAGTTGTACGGATTTCAGCTTTTGGGCATCTGCTTTTGAGCCGGTTGCTTTTGAGTTTCAAGCTTTTCATGTAAACTGCTTTTCAAGGACAAGGGCCTTTAAATATGTGCAGAGGGCTCATTCTCAGGCATGCTTCCTGGAGAAGGTGCAGAGGATGGAGTACTGGCGTTGTATAGGTCAAGTAATATAAAAAATACCGAAAGGGGCGCCAAGGTTTGGGGCCTATACTCTCTAGGGTGGAATTCCGCCACTCCGTGTCGCGTGTGCTCTCTCTTTTTCACTTTAGTTGTTATTGAAGTGCTAAAAGTTTGTTTAGTATGTTCTTTTCTATTGGCACGTGGTGCTCGTCTTGTGACACGAGATACCGGGACAACTTATGCCACATGTGACTGGATATAGGTGGAAGACAGCTTGTCGAACAGAGACGAGATCGAAGCACAAGGGCAGAGGGTCAAGTGACAAGAGGAGTAGGAGTCCTATTCAAAGAGAAGTTACAGTCGCTTGTGCACATTGTTCGGAGAGATGCTCAAGCCAAATACATGTGGGTGAGATTGAGGGCAAAGAAAGGTAGATTCTTGTACATTGCCATATATTACCCCCCCCCCCCCCCCCCCCCCCCCCCCCCCCCCCCCCGCGGCATATCATTGTATGCCGCATCTGGAAGACAATCCCTTTTCTCTATATTAGACAAGGACATATGGGAGTTTTCCAAAGATGGTGACCATTCTCTTGGGGGACTTTAATGTTTGCATGAGAAATCATCAAACAACTTTTATGATACCTCGGTTGAGATACTCAGAGAGCTAGATACCAATGTTATGGGGCTTGATAGACACTCACAAGATGAGGAGTACACCGAGTACGGGAGATATTTGATGGAGATGGGGTCCCACATGGATTGGCCATACTTAATGGCCTGCAACATTTGGTTTTACTTGCTTCCCACGCAGGCATGGGGCCAGCATAGTGAACTATGTCCTCACATAGCCAAGCTTCATCCCTTGCATTCAAGATTTCACAGTAGGACCCAGACCAGTGGGTATAGTAGTGGATTATGCTCTCTTGACACTTTCAGTCCCCTTTCAGTATAGTACAGCTCAGATGTCAGGCGGGAGGACGCATACCCGCTATACCTTTACACCAGAGACTTGACTCCATTTATACAAAGAAGATCTATGGTTGTCTATGTAAACCAAGCCAAGACTCTCAGTGGAGGAGATCACCACTTTGCTAACTGAGACACTGCATGTTGCAGCAACAAAGGCATACCCACACACTCAGCCTGAGCAGAGACGTCGTCCTAAGAGCATACCTTAGAATAGTTGGTATGACGAGAAATGCAAAGAGACGAGAGCACGGGCTACAGCTTCAAAGGGATCTTCTCCTAGGGGTCCATCAATCATAGCCAGTCTCAGATAGCCTTCCGGCCCCTTGTGCGACAGAAGAAGCGAGCGTTCCTAGCTCAAATGGGGAGAGATTTATACCAGTTGTTCTTGAGTAGAGACTCGGGAGAGGCATGGCGTCTCTTTCATGAGCACTCTCCTCCTCCAGTGATTACATCTCTTGATGTGTGGGGTCCGTATGCAACATCCTTATATACGGTCCCTCAACAGACACCCCTTCCAAATCCTCTTGAGCCATGCCCATCTACAAGTACCTTCTTTACCACTGAGCTGGTAAAGACGGCCATTGACAGCATGAAGACCAGGTCAAAGATCATGATGGTCTAGTAGCATAGCACTTTATACATGCTAAAGATATGCTGACAGAGGTTCTTGCAGTTCTGTTCAATCATGTCATGTATGAGGGTCTACCTGAGACTTGGAGATTGTCTACTATTGTGCCTATCTTAAGGCAAGGGATCTTACGGTGCCTGGAAAGTACCGTACTATTATGATTGGACACATATTGGCACGGTTGTATGCATCTATCCTTGAGCAACAGCTGAGCAGATGGGTAGAGAGTGAGGGCATACGGGACAAGCCGATTCAGGAGAGGCTTCTCCACTCTTGACCATACTCTTGACACTCAGAGCCATCATTGAGGAGGATAGGGCACATGGGAGACAGATCTATTGTAGCTTTGTGGATTTTTGCAAAGCATTTGGCATGGTGCCCAGAGCCAGATTGATGCGCAAACTACAAGAGATGAGAGTGCCCAATTGAGTTGATTTGGGGGATCATGGCTCTATACAGATCAGTGATGGGACATGTACGTATTCCAGAGGGGATATCTGACTTAGTTCACTCCACTATTGAAGTGAAACAAGGTTGTCTATTGTCCCCTACTCTATTTGGTACATATATAGATGAGGTTTCGGATTACATTGATAGGCCGGGTGACAGAGGTGCCCGGCTAGCAGGGACATAGATTTTATTGTTGTTATATGTTGATGATATTGTGTTGATCTTTGACTCACCAAAGGGTATGCAGCAACATTTGGATGCATTAAATAGCTTTGAGGAGAATAGCGGATTGTTTGTAAACCTTGGTAAAACCAAGGTTATCGTGTTTAACACCACACCGCAGTGGATCAGGAGATCAACGCCTACATTCACTTATGGTCAAGAGACCGTGGAGTACACAGATGCATACACTTTTCTTAAGGTATTCTTCATTGGGCCAAGGTTTTCTTTGAAGAGAGCAGCAGAGACTAGACTGACCAGAGGGTATGCGGCCTTGGGAGGATTGGAGAGGATCTCTTCGCAGGTTCAGTTCCATGAACCTCAAACAAAGCTCTGGCTCTCTGATACCTTGGCAGCTTCAGCCATGCTTATGGGGTTTAGGTTTTGAGGACCCTTTGTGGGTCAGGATGGGTTGAGAGGTATGGAGAGACCCTTGGTATCTGAAATCTCTCGGCTAATTAGAGCCAAGGCCTCCGTGCCACATGAGATCATTAGAGCAGAGTTAGCATCCCGCTTACGGATCAGTCTCCTTTATGCATAGCTTATGGGATACTACCAAAGAGAGATATGCGAGATTGGCCCTTGAGTCCTCCAGATAGTTTGCGTCACAGGAGGACACATCATGCTAGAATACACAAAAGTCAGCATGGTTCGGAATACATTGCTTCAGCATGGACAGCTTACCGCCCTTTCAGTACTCCCTTGACGTACCATCGGTATCTCTTACTCGGATGGAGATTACTACTCATTCACCAAGACCTAACCCAGTTGGACACACAAGGACATGGATAGAGCCCGCACAAGAGTTGGGCACGAAGATGGCTTTCTATAGAGAGCACCTTCTCCAACTCACATGGATGGATTTGTGATTCAACCTAGCTATATGGATACACATCTATCTCATGGGTTACGGTGTGCCATTGGGAAGATACAGACATCTTCGCACCAGCTCGAGATTGAGACTGGTAGATGCAGAGGGATACCAGCAACCAACAGGATATGCCACATATGCCACACAGGTCCAGAGACGCAGATGCATTATATATGTCAGTGCACGGTGTATTACGAGATACGGGGTCGCTTCCACTATCTATTCAGAGAAGGCTTCAGACCTTTCTCCATGATCATGAGCTATCAAGACCAGAGATGTCTTGGATTGTATTTGCTTGAGTTACACAGACACAAAGAAAGACAATTTACTGAAGAGATCTGGAGAAAGAAAATCTAGAAGACAGATTATTGATTCACTCACACCAGACACTAGACAGATAGAGAAGCAACCACCAATGCAAAGCTCAGCCGAGGCTCACACCCGCGGTACTCTAATTGACCGAGCATTGGAGTTAGGGAGATTGAGACACCCACGATTGAAGAGAGGAGCTTCACAGCATCGACGGAGACTACATCAGAGGATTCGAGCCATACTGTCTCGTCATCCACATTGTAGATGAGGATGGATTCAGCGATCACACATACCTCACAATTCCAGGTAGTAGCACTTCTAGTTCCTTTTTTTTTTGTACCGACATGATATCAGATTCACCAGTTTGTAATGGTTGGTCTCATAGATCATTTTGGCCTCTTGAAGACGTTAATATATCATTTCATCTCAGCGCATCTCATCTCATCTCTCTCTCTCTCTCTCTCTCTCTCTCTCTCTCTCTCTCTCTCTCTCTCTCTCTCTCTCTCTCTCTCTCTCTCTCTCTCTCTCTCTCTCTCTCTCTCTCTCTCGCTCTCTCGGGTCACTTTGGCTCGACATGCATGACGCCCGGTCAGACTACTGACCATGGAGGAGATTGATGAGATCCGCCAACGACCGATGCTCAATCCATGTGATCTAGCTATCCCAGCTAGTTGTTTAGCTGCTTAGTCCACACCTAGCAGTTTAGGATTCCATAGTATTTTATTTTGCCAATTTTGTCACAGTGTGCTTTTGCATGGCACACTGCTTGAACAACCTTCTAAAAGACGTCGGCAAGCTAGACTGGATTGCTTCAGTCATTGCTGATGCAATGAAGATTGTTACTTTCATCAACAATCAGAACTTGGTTCGGAGTGAGTACCTCAAGAGGTCGGGAGGCAAAGTGCTTCTAAAGTATTCACACACCCACTTCGCATTCAACTTTCTTCTTGTGCGCAGGCTGTCTGGATGTCAAAATGCGGTCCGACGGGTCTTCTTCAGTGATGAGTTCACCACCTCCCCCTATGCAAAGACAATTGCAAGGATTTTGTGCAAGGATAAGGCAAAGGATCTTGAGTTCTAGAAGGAGCTCAAGAGTCTGGATGCACAGGTAAAACCGGTGGTTCATTTGCTTCGAGTTTTGGATGGCATGGACCCTTGCATTGGCAAGGTTTATGAGGCAATGGACCGCAATTCAACCTCCACTCTCAATTTTGGGCGCCCCCTCTTGGATGAGGCTTCTGAAGTGTGTGTGTGTGTGGCTTGCAGGTTGCTCTCCTACTGCCATGTGTCCATTTTACTGTTTTTGGTTTGATTTCCTAGTACCCACCAACTTATAAGTGTCGCGTGGGGCCTAAATGACTTTGAATTGAGCCCACCCACCCTTTTGTTGCTCGGATTTCAATGCCCACTGGCCCAACCAACTTGTGGTGACCTGGGCTTCAGTGCTACGGGTGAAACTCTCGGCCATCGGCCGTTTTACACTGGCCATGAAATGTCTGGCCATTCGTAACTTCAAAAAGAGGGTCCCAAAATTAAAATTAAAATCAAGGGAAAGAAACCAACAACTAAGGTTAGTGGTTGCCATAGCCTCGTGACATCTACCCCTCAGGCGAGCAGAGAGCCTGCAAGCCATCGAGCCAGATAGCACGAGGCTACAGGATACCCACACTCCATAGAGAGAAGACAGTAAACAAAGTGACACCATCAAGAGTGGGCAGACAAAATGGCCCAATTCCGTTCAGATCCAGGCTTAATCTTCATGGAGCTCTTTACCCCCCCCCTCCATTGATGTACACCCCCACTACAGTAAAGGATGCAGCTAGCTCGATGATGCATGTCATAATTGTACATCCAACACCTGTAGTCATCGAGCTCCATCCCCATCCACACTATTCCCCCTTAGTTATTGCATACTCCACTCCAGCCCCCTTTTTAGTTTTAGTTCTAGTTCTAGTTCTAGTTCTAGGTTTTCTGCTCATTTTGCTTTCTGGATGGCAGAGAAGAAATAGCAGTTCTACATAAAAAGCTGAGTTCGGCCTCTATAAGACCCTTTTTTTTATAAAAAAAAATTCTCTCGATACGGACTAAAACTGGGTTTCCCACTCTTTCCACAGTCACTTGCTAGATACTGAAAGAAGTATGGAACTTTGACCAATCATTTCACCTTCCCCCTTTTCTCCCAAATATCACCACTCCCATCTCGATTCATTATTCCGTGTGCGAGAAAGCATGAAGTTCTGTATTGCAAGACTGGCCTGAAAACACGACTTGCAAATAGGCAGCTCTTCAAGCACCAAAATCAGCACTCACCTTCTCTATTCTTTTTCCGTAAAACTTTTCTTGCCAGACCAATTAGAAGTATCTGTTCCTCTGTAATCATTGTCAGTGATAGCAAGTGTGCAAGGTTTAAAATTTTGATACGCCAAAGCAGTGTTAGTTCTAAAGACTTCTGCACTTTCACTATTCGACCCAACAGTTCCAAGAAGGGTCGGAAAGAAAGTCCTTGCTTCGTCAGCTCATAGCACGTGTCCATGAGTAATGCCTGAATATCTGCAGCAATTGGCTTGCACTCTTCAACCTGTGGTCACAATAAAACATCTGTAAAACAATTTCCACTTAACATATTGTTATTAGTGTATTTCATCACACAACAAAAGCAAAAACGGATAAAATTCTTCGAGTTTAACAAGATATAAGATGTTAGCGCTCAATTATTTACATCATAGTGAGTAAATCAAGGCACCTCTGCCTCCCCGGTTGCTTGCATCATCAAAT
Organism: Adiantum capillus-veneris; assembly: GCF_014529385.1. NCBI lineage: Eukaryota > Viridiplantae > Streptophyta > Polypodiopsida > Polypodiales > Pteridaceae > Adiantum > Adiantum capillus-veneris. The sequence continues at coordinate 28,936,768 of NC_140951.1, forward strand.
TTTCAAAAGCATCCACAAGCTCCCTTGAAGCTACAAACTTCCAATCAGCTTCCTGTGCAGAAAAAAGCCAAAATATTTTCACCAAACAGCCCAATACAGGTTAGTATGAACAAAGCAATCCAGCATTTGACTACTATGTAAACAGCATCATTTGTCCAAGTCTTCCAAAATATATCACAGATCTCTTTCAATTTGTCACACGTATAGCGAATAGAACTTCTATCGGTCACATAATGTCAGGTTTATCACTTTGCATTTATTCCCACGTCAAACCTAAGGTCGCAAACCAATTATAGCATGTCATCAAATGATCGCAGGTGATTTGAAGATTTTGTGCCTTCAAGGCAGCAATGACATTTAGCTTCATCCACTGCTGTTAAACACAGGATTGGATGCTAGCATACACCATAAGAAAGACAGTTGACTATGCAAGAATTACTTAAAAGGGCTGTTAGCCAGGTCTATGATGCTGCCCATTGGCGTAGGTGGTGCAGCAAAGTGGCCTTTAGGCTTTGCTACTAAACATGCAGTTCAGCACAGAAATGAAGTGTATGCTCCTTAAAAGCCATTCCAAAAATTAGATCTTATAAGCTTAAGACGACACGCATCGTTTAGAAGTCATCTGACACAGATCTCTCTATGCAGTTCGGCACAAAGGGCTGTTCCAAAAACAACATTCAATAAACTAATAAAGATGGTACACATCCTCTAGGAGGCTTTGACGCAATGAGAGCAAAATGATAGGATTGGGCAGCAATTTATAAAACCCTTTCAGCACTCAAAGTTTAAGTCAATCCTGCCTTGCAGGCAACAAATTTGTTTGTCAGTAGGGAGTCTAAAGAAAGGATCCACTATCTGTGCAGGAACTTATGAGAACTTTGACCATTAATATTCTTATAATCAAACCACTAATTCAGAAAACTTCAATAAAGTTCTGGAGGTTTCGCCTAAAAATGGCCTTGAACATTTTGCAATTTTCAAACATCCACAGTAAAAGTACACATTGGAACAAACAATAAGGAGAGCCAGGTTGAGTAATTTCAACCAAACCATTCAAAGTTCAAACAGTACTGAGATTATGAGATCTTATAGTTGACAACTTATATGAAAGTTGAAACTTACAACTTAGCACTGAATATTTGATACAAGGGTGGTAAAGTGAAGTGAAAGTTTTTACTTTTTCCAAAAACCAAAAATGTTCAGCTAAAGCATACTTCAAATTTACCGTACATTCGCAAATGTATGCAAAGAAACATCTGCAAATGTTTTAATCTATGACAATCAGTCAGGACTTCTCTTAATCTGTAAGCTATACACGTAAAGCTCTGCCCTGCAGTGTTAAGTATTTTATGCAGAAAGGAAATTTTCCCCAGCATACATTCGGGGTTGCATTTCTGCTTTAGTGCACATCTAAGTGAAGTGAGCCTGTTCAGAAAACAGACTGAGCACTATGTATCTATTACAGTCCCTTAGCAGCTGACACCAGAATGTTCCCCGGTCGAAGCAAATGATCAACCTTCCTTAAACAAACATATACTGGACTTTCGTGCGCTTTATGAGGCTTACCACCACAATCAATCAACAACAGTACTGTGTGCCAATTGCTTCAATCAATGAAGGTAAAACAATGGAAGTCCACAACAATGAAGGGGTCATTAACATACCTCTGTTGAATGAGACGTCAAGTGATAAACATAGTGCAATAATACTTTTGTCAATGAAGATCCCACCAGAAAGTTGAGCGAGATCAGAGATGCCAAGCCAAAGTAAAGATCTCGAGCAGCTACAAGATTTGAAATATGTACCAAAGGTTGCAGCAGTACATAGTTAAAAAACGGTTGTAAGAATCCCAAGATGTCAAAATTTTTAATGGAACCATTGTGTGTAAGCAAAGCGAGCACTTGTTGTACAATTTCAGGGTGCGACTCCCTTCGAGATCTGAATGCCTACACAGCAATATACACAATCAGCATGCTGGTTACATGTCTGCAAAACAATTTTCAAATAATCCCAAGATTTCTTTGCCATGACATATCTATTATCAACATCTGTAGCTTCCAAAACATCTTCCTCTAAGTCTCCTCTCGAACAAAATTTCAAAACCTTCAAGAACTACAACAAAATATATTTATCAATCATGATTGTTACTACGCCCTTTTCACGAGCTTGTGAGGTTGTTCTCTACTGTAATGGCAGAGGCCTTGGGCGAGAAGATTGGATGCAATCAATCAAGCTTTGGACTGGTTCAACAGGCCTTCGGCGCCCTGTTTTTATGGCCTGTGAATCTTCACCTTCACCTCCAAATTTTTTAGTTTGTGGGTGTAGCGGAGATAATGTGTGCCCTCTGTAGTGGGTGCTCCTCAGTGCAATGTGCGTGATATCTCACTCCATAGAATGAAAACACAGAAGACAAAGAACAACACACCAAGAACAACAAAACAACAAAACAGTAGTGACTCAGCAGATCATGAACAGCACAAACATCGACAAACTCAAAGAAACCGATACAGACTCTGGCATGGCAGCACACTTAGCAGCCCAGATCTCATAGGTATAGTGGGGGTGTCGAGGCTCAACTGTGCAGGGATAGTGTAGACGTGATGTGTACAACTCTGATGAGAGACTCTAGATGACTGACCACACAAAAGTAGATAATCTATAAAACCTAAACAAACAGATATATACAACCATAAAGAGCTACCAACGGCTCATCAATATCTAATCCAGCTAAGCCTATCTCTGAACTGTGGTGTTGGTGCGCTGGCCACGGTGTCAACTGGACCACCACCCGTATCCCTGCCATGTGTCACCCCGACCCGGTAAGAGAGTCCGTCCAGTGTGAAACCTGTCCAACTATGACTAACTGCCTGTCCATGCCAATGACACTGTAGCCCTGCTACAAGTTGCCTGCCACAAAACCACTCACCGTCTCGGTGAGAGAAACAACTGAAACTGCTAAAAGATCGTAAGACTGCAAAATAAACCACTACTGCACTGCCATGGTAAAAAGACTATCACGCAATCACCCAAGAGAAAGATTAGTCGCCACAGCACCCGAAGTATCAGTCTCTGGAGGTGGAGCCATCAAATCAATTGTGGAACCCTGTTGTTGGTGGGCTCTGTTGTCAATAGCTGGGCCGCCTGTGAAGGGAGCAGCCACCTGCTGCTGCAGGGCAGAGGGTAGCACCTGTCCTATAGTGCACCAGAACGTCAAGTAATGGCAGTGTGCACCAGCAACACCGTCGCAGTTGCAATGTACCTTTCTTGAGATAAAAACAGCAATTTCAGCTTTCTATCTCTTTTAATACGCATGCCCAAAATATGCTCTGCATCACCCAAATCCTCCATAGCAAATGTTGAATTTAGCTAACGTTTCAGAGTATCAAGACTAGTCTTATGTTTCCTGGCAAGCAACATATCATCAACATAGAGAACAAGTATGATGGGACTACCATCTTCATCCCTTTTCGTATACAAACAATGATCTGCATGGCTGCGTTTAAAGCCTTGAAACAGCATAAAAGTGTCAAACTTCTTATACCACTGCCATGATGATTGTCTCAAACCATACAGAGCCCTTTTCAGTTTGCATACAAGTTCCTCACGTGTAGGAACTACAAAACCTTCAGGTTGTTTCATATATATGTCCTCTTCAATCTCACCATGCAAAAACGTTGTCTTTACATCCATTTGATTCAATTCCAAATCAAGCACCGCAACGAGAGCAAAAAGGACACGTAAAGTTGTAAGCTTTACAACGAGAGAAAAGATTTCTTGAAAATCATTCCTTCTTTCTGTGCATATCCTTTTGCAACCAATCTTGCCTTGTACTTGGGTTTTTCATCCACAATCTTAATCTTGTATACCCATTTGTTAGGAAGAGCCTTTCTCCCTTTAGGCAATGGCACAAGATCCCAAGTATCATTTGCATACAAGGATTTCATTTCCTCTTGCATTGCAAGCTCCCACTTACTGCTTGACTCACATGTCTTTGCCTCTTTTTACGTAAGAGGCTCTCCCTCATCTGTCAACATAAGGTAATGCAAAGAGGGATCATATCTACTCACAGTCCATCTTGGACGAGTAGACCGCCGCACCCAATGATCCACATTATTTGGTAATGGGTCTACATCAGGTGTCATAATAAAATCATCAACAATGGGCTGTTGTACATCATTTTCAGCATTGTTTCGTGGCTGCAAATGCCCTTCAGGAGCCTGAATTTGCTGTCCAACATCATCTAGCTCAAACACCACAGAATCATCTACATTTTTAGCCATATGTGGTGCATCCTGAGGGTCAAAAATAGGCCTAACAGGCGACTGGTCATGCTGAAATTTCACCCTTTTATGGTCATGCTTTGAGGCACAATTGTTTTGAAGCAGCCTTGCCTCATTAAAAACAACATCCCGGCTGCGTACAACCCTTTTGAGCTGAGGTAACCAAATCCTGTAACCCATTTCGCCTTCTTCACCATATCCCATGAAAAGGCCTTTAATGGATCTAGTCTACTCCTCAACTCGGGTCTGACATGCACAAAAGCCTCGCAACCAAAAATGCGTAAGTGATCATATGAAGCAGGCTTGCCAGACCAAACCTCTTCAGGGATGTCACCTTTCAGAGACATGTGAGGGGATCGATTGTATATATACACTGCAATTTTCAAAGCTTCTCCCCAAAATCCATGAGAGAGATTAGCTGTGGACAGCATGCATCTCACCCTTTCACAAAGTGTCCTATTGAATCTTTCACCCACATCATTAGAAGAGGGGCTGTATGGCACAATAAGCTCCCTCTTAATGCCCAAATTTTCACAAAATTTGTTAAATTCAGCACTTGTGAACTCCCCTCCATTTTCCGTACGCAAGCATTTTAGCTTTCTACCTCTTTGGGTGGTCACAAATGCATGAAATCTCTTAAACGCAGCAAAGGCTTCATCCTTAGATTTAAGCAAATAAACCCAAATTTTTCTAGAATGATCATCAACAAAGGAGACAAAATAGCATGCATCTGCCATAGACTTAGTAGGCATGCTACATACATCAAAATATGTACAAGATCAAGCACACAAGATTTACGAGAGACACCAGAGTAATAAGAACGCTTTACTTTCTTGCCATATTGACATTCATTACAAAAGTCAAGCTTTGTGCCTTTAGCATCAAGCTTGTTCAAAGTACAAAGCTTAGAAAGGCCCTTTTGGCTCATATGGCCAAGCCTCTTGTGCCACAACTCCATGTGAGAGTTAATTTCAGCCAATGCAATAAACTTGCCCAACACTGCCTTTGCAGTAAAGTGTCCCTTTCTTTGTGCCCTTTACAATCAGCCTTGAGCCTTTAGTCATTTTCCATGATCCTCTCTCAAACAAGATGTTGTAACCATGCATATCCATCTGACCAACAGAAAGCAGACTCTTCTTGATTCCCGGCACATATCTAACATCATGCAAGACAAGCTCATTTGTGTCATCTATGGAGAGATACACAGTGCCAATACCCTCAATGGAACATGCATGATTGTTTCCAAGGTATACATGGCCACACTTGCCTACATCAAAAGTAGAGAAACACTCCTTGATAGGAGTCACATGAAATGAAGCACTGGAATCAACAATCCAAGTCTGGGATAATGCATCATTGACAGTCAACAAAGCATCAATAAGATCACTCTTGGTGATCTGCATGTCCTGTGAATGAACATAAAGAGAGGCAACATAGTCATAAGCATCATCGTATGACAAAGTGGCACACAAGATATCCTCTACATCTGACAGCTCCTCAATCACAACACTAGAAGCCACATTAGCCTTCTCTTTGTCCTTTGAGCTATCCAGTGCATTTGTCTTGACTTCCTTCTTCTCTTTCTTTTTGTCTCCACCATTCTTTTTCCGTTCTAACTCGGCTTTGTAGTACCTGCAATCGGGTTTCTTGTGACCTTTCCTGCCACACTGATAGCAAGTCACATCACCCTTGCCTTTGCTGGCATTTCCCCTTTCCTTACTCTTACTCTTACTCCTTTGTGCATAGGCATTCTTCTTTTCTGTCCTGCCTCTAACCATGTTGGCAGAGCTGTCTCCCTCTCCACTTGCTTTCCTCATGATTTCCTCATTCAAGATAGAACCCCTAACACCATCAAAGGTCAAATTGGGGTTATTCGACAATGAAACCACCAATGTTTCCCATGACTCGGGTAAGGTCGTAAGCAAGAAGATAGCTTTCAGCTTATCATCGAAAGGAGCCAAGCCTGAATCCTGTAACTGCGACAAAGTACCTGCGAACAACGACAAGTGCTCTGTAGCGCTCTTGGACTCATCTAGTTACATGCCAACAAGTTTTCGCATCAAATGCACTTGGTTGACAGGCGTTGTATTCTCATACATTCCCTTGAACTTCTCCCACACATCAAAAGCACTTGTGAGACCTTTCACATCAATGACTGTCTCATCGGTCATGGCCATTTTAATGTATGTAACAGCCTTCCTGTTCAAGCTAACCCATGCTTCATCCGTCATATTCTGTGGCTTTACCTATTCAAGTGCTCCTTCACAATCCTTAAGAAATAGAATTCCCTGAATCCTGTCTTTCCAAAAGGTCGAAGCCTGTTCCATCGAACCTCCTAATCTCAAAGAGATTCTTCACATCCAAAGAAGATAAGGCCATAGTTGCACGAATAAGAGAGCTAATACGCTGAATTTTTGGGCAAAATGCACAAAAACCGGAGTATAGTCTCACAGAGATGTGCACTACAGCTCCAAATGGTCACAAGAGCAGTTTGGGGCAAAATAGGTCGATTTGGGCACAAAAATCACTTTCTGAAATTTATGCGCAGGAAATTTCAGCGAGCGAATTTGTGCTCGAAAACAACAAATTTAGTTGTTTTTAGCCTCTCAAAATATAGATAAGGCTAATACATAGCCTTTAGAAGCATGTAAGAGCAAAAGCCCCAATTTGTAGCATCAAAATTGCATGAAATTGAGCCACAAATGGTCATACATAGCCAAAATTTGTCAAACGTGCGTAGATTGCATCAATTTGCACTTTCCCCAATCTAGTCGCATCATAAAAAACACTTGCAAAAACCTGCGTAAATCTGAAATTTGCTGAAAACACCTGTTTTAGGACCTGTTTTTCGGCAATTTCAATGTTTTCGGGTAGCGGGGACTTAGCAAAAGTGTTCCCACACCTTAATACATCATTTGCAAAACCTGTATTTTGCTGTCATAACCTGTAATTTGCTGATTTTGACCTAATTTCAGCCTGTTATAGGTCAATTTCACTTGCCAGGAGCTCTCTAATGTCCGGGGACGAGTCCTTTGGCGATGAAATTGCAAAATCTCGCGTGAAAGTTGACTTTCTTGGCTGAAAATCAACGTTTGCAGGTTTGGGAGCAAACCCTAATTGGGCTCTGATACCAGCTGATGAGCGCACGGCGGTGTGTGCAAGTGATAGAGCACGCGAAGGCCTGCACATCTTCGTGTGCTCTATCACTTGCACACACCGCTGCGCGCTCATCAGCAGCAAGGAACGTTCTGCATATGAGGCAATGGCGACGATTGAAACCCTTGAGGATACTGTTGATTGTAGTACTGCATTGGAGGCTGTGTGTAGAGTCCCATAAATTACTGAGAAGGACATGTTGCTGCAGTCTGCATTGGTGTACCTGATCCAACCCATCCATACTCCACGCCTATCATCAGTGGCTGGGTAGCCCTATTTTCATGTAGAATCATTTCTCTAAATCCTTGTACCTGAGCTTGAAGGTCATTAATCATTTGGGACTTTAACTTCAAGGCCTGTTATAGTGCGAAAATAGTAGCAGTGACTCGTAGATATCCCTCCATAGCTGCGTAAATAGCTGAGTGACGCTGGTGTGTAGCTGCCAGCCGCTCTGCCCCAAGTCCAATGGTAGCAATGGCCTGCCTGGACTCCTACAATATATCCTCAGATAGGCGAAAAAGTAATGTAGAGTCCGAAACTGTGGAAGATCCCACAACATTGTCAAGTGGGAGAGGACTGGCAAGTGGCACTGCTGGTGGTGGACTGGGAGCATGCCTCTCTAATGGAGCAGATACTGGTGGTGGAGTTTCTGTAACAGGCATAGGTATAGGAGAAGAAGCATCTGCAAGCGGGATACTGGAGCTAGTCAATGTGGTAGAAGTGAAAATGGCAGAAGTAGGGAGAGGGAGAGGGACACACATTGTAGAAGCCACAGCTGAAACCTGCATAGTGTGATCCGAAACACCCGAGCAAACCCCAGAACAGTAGCGGGAGTATACGAGGGACGCGGTACGGGATGTTTCACCCAAAGTTGCTGGCTTTCAGATACTGGTAGTGAGGTTAGAGATTCTATTGTGTCCTTCACCACTCGAGCCCTCTTCTTCTTCTTCTTCTCAGGTAAACTTGATGTATGGGCAATAGATTTCTCTTTGCTTTGGAGAGCTACTCTGCATCTGTGCATCCACATCCACTGAGCTTACATGTATGTTATTAACCCAAGCCAACATAGGAGCTGCAAAGCACTGAAAGAGCTAGACTGTACCGAATGCACCTGTGCTCGAAACCTCTTCGCCCGGGACGGTAAAGATGTGTAAAGAATCTGATGGAAACCACACAGAATAGTGTGGATGAGACAATAGAGGCCGTCCCAGTGAGAGAACAGTGTAGGTACATCGCATCTTTCCTTACTAACTTTGGCATGTCTGACAGGAAGTAATACTTAAATATAGCCAAAAGCTTTTTATTCCTTGCATAGTCTAGGTGATCAGTACTTAGTAGATCCTGACAGGCCTGTATGGTCGCATCTTTGGAAAGTTGGGAGTAAGTCCTATTGGCTGGTATTACGGAGGGAAAGCTTGTCATCCCCAAGGCATGACCAATGCGTGTAGCTGTGAGTGTGTGACCGCGTACCTTAGGGAAAAGCTTGAGAGCTTTATGGGCCATATCCACAAGGACATTATCCGGTAAATCTGCGTCTGCCAACGCTGTAAGACCTAGCGTGTGCAGTGCAAGTTCCTTTTACACACCTACTTGCTTTTTCCAGCCATAGTGAGTCTCTGTAGTCTCCATATTTGGTGTGGTGTCTACCGATGAGCACAAGCCTGATGATCACAAGCAGAGATAAATTCTTACAAAAGCATACAAGAAGCAGACATCAAAACATGTCTCTCTGATACATCACATCACAGCACTGCACTTCCATAAGCATTTTCCCACAATAGCATACATCCCAAAATTTCCCACAATCTCATACATCAGCAGTATGGTTGTATTGTCGTTGTATAGACTATCTACTGTCGCTGTATAGACTCTTGCAGAGGCCAGCCGTCGGCTTCTCCTTGCGCCTTGACCTTGAGGGCCTGTCCTTCACAGTCGAAGCTCCTCGGAAATCGTTTAGTTCTTGTCATTCACCCCACTCACAGTAGTAGACACAAATGGAGGCTCATGCTCCGCCCCAGAGGGACTCTTTAGAAGCCCCCTCGCCCGAAGGTCTAGAAAAGTACAACAATCACTATTTGTGGTCCAGTTAAGTTCACAGAACTCCTTAGGATAAATTCCTCCACCTACAGAACTCGAATTCAAGTACATAAAATCTTGAAAAGAAGAAACGTCGAGAACATTTAGATCATCTACAAAGCGTCTTACATTGCATAACTTGTGCAAAAATATTGGGCCAGTGTTAGCAAGGACAAGATGCTCCATAAAATCAAACTCATGAGTAAAAAGATAGAAATTAGCAAGAAAACAGCACAATTGGTGCCCATAGGGATACCAATTGTTTGCTTGAAAAGAGAGTCATCGATGGTTATATATAAATTGTCCAAAAGAAAACAAGATATGATGTCAATGTCATCTACAATCCTCGTGAATCTCTTTCTTCCTTTGTCTACATCTACATTCTTACTTTTTAACCATAAGAAGTCAAAGTTCAAAGCTGACTTTTCTACTAACAATGCCTTGTACCTATCCTTCTCAAGCTTGTACGCAAAAACTTTTGAAATAAGAGACTTGACTCTGAATTTCAGGTCCTCCAAATTTAGCTTCGTATATAGTGTTGTAAAGTCAAAAGTTTGGAGACGTTAAGAAGAAGATTTCTCCTTAAGGCTTCTTGAAGAGTTCAAAAACTTTATAACAAGAATCACACCTACTGAATCGTTTAAAATCCAACTTGAATCAGTAGGTACGTCTGCTTTCTTCAGCAGATTTTTCCCAATTCATTTACGCTGGGTAAAATGGCTTTGAAACAATAACTAAGTCATTTGGAAACCTCGATCAAAGAGGTGTTGCAAGAAGCGGCTATAAATCTAGGCTTCATGGGGTTCTTGTGGAACTCCAAACAATATATAAAAAAGGTAATTTAGGCTAGAACTTGACACCAAATGTCACGTGACACATCCAACCCTATGTGTCCGTCGACAAGCTACAGCATGACCAAGGTTCACTTCAGTCAAGTCAGTCTAGGATAGGAAGTGATCTAGCACTTTTGTGAGTTTGTTCGCAAACCGTGCATGTCCAGACACTTAGATTAGATGCATATCCTTTGGTTGCACACAGCATGATCATCAGAATTCCCATCAAATTCCATCAGGATCTTTTCTAGTGCATACCTATTTTTCCTATTTTTGACATTTTTTACTTATTATTTTTAAGTGACTTTTGTTGGGAACTAGGTAGGGTAATTTGACTGTAAGGTGCAGCTGAAGTGAATGTTCAACTTTGCTCAAGATGAGTGCTCTGAACTGTGCTCAAGGTTCTTTTTACTTACGGAAGGAAGAACCTTCCATTCCTTTAATGAGAGTGCAATGGACACAAACAAAGTGAATGGACACTGTGAGTGAAGGTGCTGAGACTGAAAGATAGAGAGAGAAGAGAATACGACACCAAGGATATTGTAAAACCCTCCTCCTTGGGCCCCACTCTCGATGGTGAGAGTGGTCTATGCTATTGATTGCACAATCTGATACAATGCTTGGACTTGTCGATGATGTCGACGACGATGACGGGCTGAATCTGAGAATGCTAAGGGGCTGAAATCTGCAATGAATCTGAGTTCTGCTATGCCGAGGACGACGGTGCTGATCTGCTATTGTTCCTGCTACCTACTGGAATCGTTGTAGTCATGCTGTCTAAAACGTTGGGTGCTGTCTATGAAAAACAATGAATCTGCTAGGCTTCAATCGCTGAATTTGCTGATGCAAAACGCTGGTATGCTGCTGCTGAAAACACTGTCGAATCGCTGCTGAAAAATGCTATGCTGCTGGCTGTATTGCTGCTGCAGAATTGCCAATGCAGGGGCTGGAAAAACGCTGAGTGCAGGTCTGATAAGCGCTGGAGTTTGTTGCTGAAAACGCCAAGGCCAGGGGCTGAAATCTGCAATGAATCCAGGCTGAAAACGCTAGGGGCGGGGGGGGGTCTGGGGTAAAAACAACAGGTTCTTGGGGAAAAGTCTTGCTTGTGAAGGTGCCTGTTGAGCAATGCTCCTGCTGCCTCTTCTGCCAGAAAGTGCTAGCTCTGGTTTGCTTATATATTTCATTAGCAAAATTGACCTACCTAGTTTCCAACAAAAGTCACTTAATAAATAAGTGAAAAATGTCAAAAATAGGGAAATTAGGTTTAATGCACTGGAAAATTCCCCTGATGGATTTTAAGGGTAATGCTGATGATCATGTTGTGTGTAACCGGAGGATATGCATCTACTCTATGTGTGTGGTCATGCACGGTCTGCGAACAGACTCACAAAAGTGACAGATCACCTCCTATTCTAGACTGACTTGACTGAACTGAACCCTGGTCATGCTGTAGCTTGTCCACGGACACATAGGTTTGGATGTCTCACGCGACATTCCCTCCTTTTCAAAGTGAGGTACTAGTACCGAACTGTATGGCGTCGAGGGAGATCGCCAATAACATCCGGAATCCTTGAAAGGACTCGTCGCGGCCCATTCTGATGTGTGGGTCGTGCGATACTTGAACTTCATAAAGGTCTGCAACGCTTGCTTCTTTGGGCTGCACCGAAAGCAACACAAAGTCATATGTGGCTCCTTCAATGCTTCAACTTCATCGAGAGTTATGAGTCTACCTTCTTCAAGAATCTCCGAGGCTGAAAATTCCTGAAACCACTTCCAACACAAAAACATAAACATACCCATTCCATGTAAAGTGACTGGAAAAAATCTCGTCTTCCTCAAAGACTGTACATGCAATGTAGATGAACAAATAGACGGAGTGCCAAACCGTTCACCACACACACGCAAACAATGAGATCAAATCTTGTCTTTTTGATCTAAATCAATCAACTGTGGCAATTCCCAACGGAAATGCCCATGCTTGGTGCTTATACTTTCTTGTGCTCTTTCTACGACTGTGTCATGCCAAGGAAGAGACATTGAATGTCACTTCCTAGAATGCAAACATTTCATCTTGCCATGCGAAATCCGCATACATCCGTGCTCATCCATGAGTGAATCGTGCTCAACGTACAATATGTCATGCCTAGGAAAAGAGATCACATAAAGACGCTAACTAAAATACAAGAAAGATCACGAATGAAACACTGGTACAATGCATGCTGACTAATCATGCGAACACATAGTACTTCTTGTGAGGGTTCCTTGGACCTAGGCTCGAGAGCCAAGATTGGTTCTTCCTGAGGGCGTTCTTTCTGAGTGGGTTCTTTCTGAGGGGGTTCTTCCCGAGGGGGTTCTCTAGACCTCGACTCGAGAGCCAAGATCGGTTCTTCGTGATTGATCGAATCTGCAATGGGGTGTCATGCTTTGGAGAAGAAGAGACTGAGAGAGTCTCCTCTTCCTGAATCCTTTCAATCTTCGCCTGCACATTAGAAATGAGAGATGGAGAATGAACAACTTGCTCTCCACGAATCACAAGGGGAGACTCACTTTTGGCATTGAAAGTGAACGTATTTTCCGCCCAATCAATGAGAGGGTTATGCTCACGAAACCATCAAATGCCCAAAATCATATCACATCCTGAGAGAGAAGAGGCTAAAAATTTTCTACGAAAAGAAGCTTATTGAACTGTAAACAACACATCAAGGCACTCTTTCGTGATGAGAGAGTCCATCCCAAAAGCGAAGCCAGAGACCTCAAGAGGAGATTTCTGACTAATCTCTAGGCGGTCTCTCTTAACAAGAGAGGGACTAATCACATCATGGATATTGCCTGGGTCAAACAATATGACAAAACACTGCCCTGTCATATAACCATAACATTTAATGAGAGACTCATCCATGGAAGGGTCATGAGAAACTTGGGGCATACTTGTGTTGTCATTTATTGCATTGACAGAGGAAGTGGGTTCTGTGGATTCTTTAGATTCATTAGAGTCAAGCTTTGGACATGTTCTTTTTATACGACCCTTAATGTGACAATGAAAACAACAACCTTCCTTAGAATAAGTGCTTTGCTCTTCCGACACGATGTATCCTCCTAAAATTCCTTGTGCTACCATTTCATCTGGAGTGAGCGTAGGTTTAGCAATTGTGTTAGCTTTACCCTTAAGTTCATTGGAAGAGTTCTTTTCTGAGAGACTATTGGAAGATTGGTTAGAAGAGTTACCGTTCTTACCGTTTTGAAGGTTCTGAGAAGTCTGAGAGGTACGTGTGCAAGTCTTGCGTTCCTTAGGCTTTCCCTTGTTGTGCTTCATCTCCTGTGCAAGAGCAATCGCTACCGCCTTGTTGAGATCGATTGGATCGAGTATCTCGACATTATACTTGATATACTCGTCCAATCCATAAATGAATGCCTCCTTGCGCTCCGCATCCGATTTGCGTAATTGAGTGTCGAGCTGCAAAACACGATTAGAGAAAGACATAACTGGCATACCATTTTGCTTGAGACCACGCCAATTGTCCTTCAATCGTGCGAGGTAATGAGGTGGCATAAACCGCGCCTTGAGCTTGTCTTGGAAATCGGCCCAATTGAAGAAAAGTGACGTGAATTCGTCGGCTTCCTCTGCTAATTGTGCCTCTTGCCATGTGTGGTACCAATTGATGGCATCACCGGCAAGGTACATAGCTGCCGTCAAAACCTTGCTATTTCCTGTCTTCTTAGTTGTCGCAAAATAAGCATTAAATTGATGCAACCAAGAATGAATAACCGTAGCATCCATCTTACCATCATACTTACAAAACTGGATCTTCTCTGTGACTCGGTTGTTGGAGTCCGAATCTCGGCTTGCGCCACTTGATGAACTACCAACATCTTTGGTTGGCTAGGACTTCGAGGCGAGAACATGTCGTACCAACTCTTGCATGCATCGTTCACTCTGTGCCGCACGCTCTGCCCGTCTTTCTTCGGCTACCAAACGATTCGCTTCTTGTTATGCGATCATGTCCAGCATTGTCTTGACCAAAGCCTTGTCTTGACCAAAGCCTCCATAGGATTTGGTACAATCCGTGGCGTAGATGGGTAAGGGGGAGAGTCAGGAAAACCTCTTGGTGGGGAAAACTCTTCTTCGCCACTCCTATGCTCACCACCTCCATGCGAAGTATCCATTCCGCTTCGGGTGATGACCATACATTGTGATCTAGGTTCTTAAGTTCAGGAGGAACTTGGGTTCTTGTGGGTCTTCGGTTCTTGGGGTCTTGGGGGTCTTGAGTTCTTGAGGTTCTTGAGGTTCTTCTTTCGCTTGCAATCTGTTTTAGAGAAGGATCTTCTCTTCACCCGAGTTCTGCTCTTTTCCGCGGGCACACCCCTTGGCGGCCTTGCGCTCACACCAAGGTTGCTTTTTCCCACCTCACGTCGATTGGCCGGCCGCTAAGTGCACGGTCCGCTCTCAATGAATGAAAAGAGGCACAAGGGGAGGCTAGACAAGCTCTTCTTTCTTGGGTTTCCTGTCACTCTTCAAAAACACGATTAGGAATCGACACGCCCAAGTGGACTTGGGTTACGTGCGACCGCAACAAGCAAAAAAATTAGTGTGGTCCTTGTGGTTCTTTCCTTGAGTGAAAAGAACAACTGGTCATGCACGGTCTGCGAACAGACTCACAAAAGTGCCAAACCACTTCCTATTCTAGACTGACTTGACTGAACTGAACCCTCGTCATGATGTAGCTTGTCCACGGACACATAGGGTTGGATGTGTCACGTGATCTAAAGAACCAACTTCCTCTGTCAATGCAATAAATGAGAACACAAGTGTGACCCAAGTCTCTCTTGATCCTCCCATTGATGAGTCTCTCATTAAGTGTTATGGTCATGTGAATGGTCAGTGTTTTGTCATATTGTTTGACCCAGGCAGTATGCATGATTTGATTAGTGACTCGCTTGTCGAAAGAGCCCGCTTGGAGGTTCGCAAGACATCTCCTTTCGAGGTGTCTGGCTTCTCTCCCGGTATGGACTCTCTCATCACGCAAGAGTGCCTTGACGTTTTGTTCATTGTTCAACAAGTGTCCTTCCGCAAAAAATTTGTAGTCTCTCCTCTTTGAGGATGTGATATTTTTGGGCATTCGATGGTTTCGTGAGCATAACCCTCTCATTGATTGGGCGGAAAATACGTTCATTTTCAATGCCAAAAGTGACTCTCCCCTTATCATTCGTGAAGAGCAAGTTGTTCATTCTTCATCTCTCATTTCTAATGTGCAAGCGAAGATTGAAAGGATTCAGGAGAAGGAGACTCTCTCAGTCTCGTCTTCTCCAAAGCATGACACACATGATTTGCATGATAATGACCTGCATGGTGATAAGCATAATGATGAGCATGATGATTTGCATGATCAAGATGTGATTTCTCACAAGCATGATGATTTGCAGGAAAATGATGTGATTGTTCACAAGGATGATGTGTTAGTTGATACTTTCTCTAGTGAAGCTAACCTCATTGCAGATTCATTTGATCACGAAGAACCGATCTTGGCTATCGAGTCGAGGTCCAAAGAACCCCCACAAGAAGTATTATGTGTACGAATGATTAGTCAGCACGCATTGTTCGAGTGTTTCATTTGTGACACTTTCCTGTATTTTAATCACCGTCCTTATGTGATCCCTTTTCATAGGCATGACATAGTGTACGTTGAGCACGATTCACTCATGAATGAGCACAGATGTATGCGGATGATTCATGAAAAGATGAAATGTTTGCATTCAAGGAATTCACATTCCATGTCTTTTCCTTGGCATGACACAATTTCCAAGAGCACAAGAAGGATTGAGCATCAAGCATCGGCTTTTCCATTGTGTTTTGCCACAATTGATTGATTTAGATCAGAAAGTCAAGATTCGTGTTTGCGTGGGTGTGGTGAACGGGTTGGCACTCCGTCTATTTGTTCATCTACATTGCATGCATAGTCTTTAGAGAAGACGAGATTTTTCCCCGTCACTTTACATGGAATGGGTATGTTCATGTTTTTGTGTTGGAAGTGGTTTCAAGAATTTTCCCCCCCGGAGATTCTTGAAGAAGGTGGACCTACGTCCATAGAAGAAGTGGAAGCATTGAAGGAGCCACAGATGACTTTGTGTCGCTTTCGGTACAGCCCAAAGAAGCAAGTATTGCACACCTTTATAAAGTTCAAGTATCGCATGACCCACGCATCAGAGTGGGCCGGCGAAGAGTCCTTTCCAGGATTCCGGATGCTATTGGCGATCTCCCTCGATGCCATACAATTCGGTACCAGTACCTCACTTTGAAAAGGAGGGGATGTCACGTGACACATCCAAACCTATGTGTCCGTGGACAAGCTACAGCATGACTAGGGTTTAGTTTAGTCAAGTCACTCTAGGATAGGAAGTGATATGGCACTTTTGTTAGTCTGTTCGCAGACCGTGCATGTCCAAACACTTGATTTAGATGCATATCCTCTGGTTGCACACAACATGATCATGAGCATTCCCATCAGATTCCATCAAGATCATTTTCCAGTGCATTAAACCTATTTTCCCTATTTTTGATATTTTTTACTTATTATTTTTAAGTGACTTTTGTTGGGAACGGGGTAGGGCAATTTGACTAAGTGAGCATATAAGCAAACCTAGCGCTAGCATTCCACAGCAGAAGAGGCAGCAGGAGCACTTGCTCAATAGGCAACTTCTCAAGCAAGAACCATCAAAGCCCAGCATTTTGAAGGCCCCCCACTTCAACGTTTTCAAGCACCATAGCCAGCGTTTCCAGCCCATAACTTGGCGATTTTCAGCAGCCTTAGACAGCACTTCTGCAACCCTCTGCACCAGCGTTTTCCAGCCAACCATCCAGCGTTTTTAAAAGACAGCAGAATAGCGTTTTTAAAACTTCAAGACCAGCGTTTTCAAGCAGCCAATTCAGCGTTCCCTAAGCAGTACACCTGGCATTTTTCAGCATAGAGTCTTCAGCGTTTTTAGAGGCAACAGCACCAGCGGTTTGTACCCTGCATAGCAGCGTCTTTACAACCATTGTAACAGCGTTTTTCAGCATTACACCACAGCGATTTCAGCCCCTTCATAGGAGCGTTTTCCAAGACAGCAAGACGTTTGTAGACAGTAAAGCAGCGACTTCAGCAAGGCACTAAGCACACAGATCAGCCCCAACTTGGTGCGACAAGAACCAACTCACAGCATTGAGTTTTCAGCCTTAGCTTCGTCCTCGTCGTCCGCATTGTCGACCTCGGCATAGCAGCACTTAGACTCATTGCATCAGCCCCTTGTATCAGATTGTGCAATCAATAGCATAGACCTCTCTCGCTATCGAGAGAGGGACCCTTGGAGGAGGGTTTGACAACTTTCTGGTGTCGTATTCTTCTCTCTCTATCTCTCAATCTCAGCACCTTCATTCACAGTGTTTATCCACTTTGTTTGTGATCACTTGCACTTTCTCATAAAGAACGAAAGGCTCTCCCTTCCCTAAGTAAAAGGAACCTTGAGCACAGTTCGGAGCACTCATCTTGAGCAAAGTTCAACATTCACTTCCACTGCACCTTACACCAAAAGACTTACAAAAATCTTGATGTTTCAAGATAACCTCTTGCATCGAAAGATCACAACCATTGTAAGTCTGAGAGTTTACTTCACCTAACAAGCATTCTAAATAGAACTTTTTGCACGTAACAACAAAGGTATTAGAGCACTTATCTACGTAAGAGATTATAAAATTACGATGAGATTTCCTAAGAGCATCACGATCAGAAAAAGATAAGCTATTCCTTCTTGAAGAAACGTTCCAAGAGCAAGATGCTAATTTCAAAGAAGCTTTCTTGAGGACTACAGACTTCCAATGGGTAGAAAACACCTTGAACTCCTAAAGACTCCTCAAACTTTACTACAAAACAAGAAATTCCTTCTCTATGGCTTTGAGAAGGCAAGAGTCATTCAAGGAAGGGAGCCTATATTTAGTACCTCTTGAGAAAAGGTCTTTCAAGGAATCCGAAGAAAGAATAGAACAATCGGCAGTAACTACATGATCCAAAGCTCCATTTACGTAAGAAGAAAAGGCAGTTTCACTACAAGGGCAATCAATACTTGAGATTGCTAGCCTTTCTTTCTTTTTAAGATTACGTCCAATGTCACTATAGTTGAAAGCTTTTTGTCCTAAAGTTTTAACATATTTGAAAGCTACGAGAGGATGGTTCCATACCTTTCTGACACAAGGACGGAGAGCATCCAAAGCTTCTTGAGATCTCAAAATACAGCTTAATCCAATCTTGTCTAAGTCGGGGGAGGTAAAGATAGTTATCAACAAATCTTTCTTTCCAACCAAGGGATTTTTCAGACTAGAACACTTGGACTTCATAAATTTGCCTAACAGTACTCGAGGTTGAGTACTATGAGACTCTCTTGGCTCCAAATCTTCATACGAGTAGTTCTCAAGGGTATACAAGAGCTTAAATAGGATCCTTATATTATACCTCTCAAATCATTTATAAGAAAAAGAACCCAACTCCATGGCTCTAGATAGGTAAATCAATCTCCGTTTGAAATCCCTATATACAAAAACTCTATGATTAGAAGGGCGGCCATCACTCTCAATTCTAGAGGTTGAAACCCTAAGGAGACCTTGTACTCTACTAAAAATAGTGTTGTGCAAGACAACTGGATTGATTTCAAGGATAGAAGGTGGATCTGAACAAGAACCTTTAGGAATCAAGTTCTTTTAGACTGACTTGAAGAGAGAACTAACTCGGGTTTGGGATACCTTCGCCAAAGCATAGGTTTCTTATGGTATTTTGTCTTATTTTTACGTAAAGAAGACTTTCCTTCCAAGTTGAAACCTTTAGGGAAAAAGGTATGCAAAGTTCTCATCCAAAACGACTCTCGAGGCCACGCTGATTTATGAAACTCTTTAAAGTTTCTAAAATTACCCTCTATGTGCTCAATAGGAAAACAACGGAAAGACTCAAAGCCATGTTTTGTTATTGCTGCATACAAGGGTTTCACACTTTCACGTACGGTGCTCTTATTTTGAACTTTTCTCGCTTCTCTTACGTGTTCCTTTCTAATGTACATACATGCAAGGGTTTCACACTTTCACGTACGGTGCTCTTATTTTGAACTTTTCTCGCTTCTCTTACGTGTTCCTTTCTAATGTACATACATGCAATACCTCATGTACATACTCTATTGACTAGAATGGGGAATATCGCCTCGGTAACTCTTCAAGATGACGCACCTTTGGGGCTGATTTGATGCACCTTTGGATCGATCTCGATGTGGGATTGGTGATGGCCACCAAGGGATAGATCTAGGGATGAATTGCGCTCTGATGTGAGAGGAATGAAGGGCTGAAAGCTGGCTGCAAAAACGCAGATCTGGCACACAAAACATAACAGATCTATCACGTAAAGCGGGGCTCTAAACGCAGATCTAGATGATGCGGATGATGGACAGCAATGGGAGCACTCGATGCGGCAAGGGAATGGCGAGGAGAGGCTCAATGTGCTGTCAAAGTACCGGATTGCAATGGGAAAACTAGCGGGTGCAAATTCGAGCCGGTTCCAGCGAGGGAAGGGCTGAAATCTGAAAATGCTAGGGCTGATCTGCTAAATCTGGAAGCGCTAGGGCTGAATTGCACAAACGTTGGCTGATCTGGCCCAAAAACGTTGGAGCTGACCTGGAACAAAATGTTGGATCTGATCTGGAGTAAAAACACTGGAGGTTCTGACGCTAACTGCGCTAATGCCAAAACGCTACGCCTCTGGTTCCCTTTATAGGTGAGGTTAGGGCTGGGTCTAAATAATGGACTATGCACATGTGGCACAGAGAGCGTTTGATCACCGGCACACATTGGCTTAGTGGTTGAGCATTCGTGTTTGATCGTGCTCACCTGGGTTCAAACCCCTTGATTAAACACCTTATTGGTTTAAGCATGGGCCCCCACTTGTTGCTTTGAAAAATTTCAAAGGCACGAAAAATGACCGAGAACCGGTGGAAACTGGTTGCGAAGCATAACATGTGGCGGAGTGTGGCGTGTGCCACATGTGCATAGCGTCCGTTATTTAGACCAAGCCTGAGGTTTGGGGCTTATACATCTCTTAAGATCTGGATGGAGCAAAACTGAGATAAAGTTAAATAATACATCATTAAAATGACTTATTAAATAAAATTGACTTCAATAAAGTTTATGGGTGAAACTATCGCACATCTTCCCACCCAAGAAACCGATTGACGTGGGGGGTGGCTCATTGGATTCCTCTAGCCTAAAACTATTTGCACGTCGTGACAAATGCCCACCATAGTGTAATAACAGCTGTCAAAACCCATGTACAAACCAATTATGCGAGAGGATTCAAAACTGGTAAATTGGCTCTAGAAGTCGATGAAGCATGTCCACATGGCACATAGAGCCATGTGCACGTGGCACTAGAGAACACCTACAATGCCACCTACGTATACAAGGCAATTGTGGAGATGAGAGATCACTAAGGAAGTCTGAGGTAGACGAAGATAGGACATTTGAGAATGAGAGAGAGAGAGAGATAGAGAGAAATCAAATGAAATGAAATGTTATATTAACGTCTTCAAAAGGCCAAAATGATCTATGAGACCAATCTGTTAATAGTGAATCTGATACCATGTCTGGGTACAAAAAGACTAGAACAAAAATATTACTACTACTAGAATCCATCCTCATCTGCACTCTGGATGTCGAGAGACTATGGCTCGAATCCTGTGTTGTAGTCTCTGTCGATGCTGTGTAGCCCCTCTCCTCAATCGTGGCCATCTAGATCTCCGTAGCTCCAATGCTCGGTCGATGAGAGTGCCGGTAGTGGTCGAACGAGTGTGGGCCGAGCTATGCAATGATGGCTGCTCCTCTGACTGCCCCATACCTAGTGAAAAGAAATCTGTAATCTGTCTTTGGGACTCTCTCTCTAGCTCTCCCCAGTGAAGTGTCTCTATATCTGTGTAACTCAAGTAGATATAGCCCAAGACATTTTTGAACCTCATAACTCATGACCCTGGAGAAAGGATCGAAACCCTCTCTGAATAAGCAGTAGAAACGGCCCCGAATCTCATAGTACACTATGCAATGACATATGTAATGTAGCTATGTCTCTGGCTCTAGCTGGCTACTGGCATAAGCGACATATCCTGTTGTCTGCTTGTATCCCTCTTAATCTACCAATCTCAATCTCCAGCTGATGTGAGGATGTGTGTATCTGAGCAATGGCACACCGCAAACCATGAGACATATGTGTATCCATGTAGCTGGGTCGAATCACAAACACATCTCATGTGAGGTGGAGAAGATGCTCTCTATAGAAACTTGAAAGCCATCTTCGTGCCCACCTCCTTTGGCGACTCTATCCATGTCCTGATAGAGAGATGGGAAAACACTCTCCATGCTGATACCAAGCTGCATATACAAGTGAAGTCCGCCATTGATGTGACATGCCCTTGATGGATAGACCCCTGGTACACACAACTACTACTGCTACACCCATTTGCTCTTGCACACGAGACCTCTTAACTCGGCCTTGAGATTGCCAACGACCCCAAGCATCCTAAGTGAACAAGATGCCCCTCGCTGCCATGTGATGATGCCCTCGATGTGTCATCAAGTTTCCGTTTTCCATCGACTGCACCACCGTTGTGAGCACCCCCCATATGAGATCGCTTGGCTACTACTGTCCTAAGAAGAAAAACGCCAGGGGAAAAGCCTCTAAGCTGCCATAGAGAAACGCAAAAAATGCCCACCAAAAAAGCTTGGGAGGGGCCTGCAAAAACACGGATCTCCCCCCCCCCCAAAATATGGCTGGCTGTCATCATAACCTAGGACTGCTCTATAGGGGCGCCCTACTCAACTGCACGCTCATCCTGAGGACTGAGGTACCCCCCCTGCCGCCTATATAGTACCACAGGCTGGCTACCCAACCCACACATCAGCCCCCACGACCTAGAAAATAGGGGAAAAATGTGGGAAAATGTGGAGAAGGGCCAAAGACGCATCTAGGAGCACCCGGAAGCCATAAGAAAAGTCCACCAAGCTTGCACGAGGCTACATGGCCATGGACAAAGCCAAAACCCGAGCTAAATATGGCTAGACATGTCCTGACATGAGAAAACTACCTCACTCCTGCCAAGCACAGCCACAAAAACAGCCCTCACTCCTTATCATTGTCCCTGTGAGATACCGGGATCGACTGGAGAAATCCATAGAGATGACAAACTCTATCAAATGGTGTGTGTCTCCTCACCGCGAAACTATACATTGAGAGCTCTCTTCTTTGTGATATCCTTCCAAGCTCTCCAAGCTTTGAGAAAGGGAGGGAGTCCTTCTTGTTGATACCCAAGACGTGAACATAATGTCCTCCCATCCGCCTTGGGGGTAGAGTCGGCTCGCTCAAGGATGCCCTTGACTCTCACGTTCAGTCTACGAGCATGCCACATCCTCTCCTGCTCAATGGTCGTGTTGACAATTTGGAGCTCCTCTTTTTGGGCCTCTTCCTTCAGCTCTTAATGTATGTTCTGCTTCACTAGTTCGAGTGGCCTCCACCTTCCATTCGATGCTCTTGGTGATTGCTTTGGTTATCCCTTCTTTGATTGCCTCCTTGTCCATCTTCATAATCTCCCCCTCCTCATGCGAGGGGCGGTCCCATAAGGATGCAAGGTCCGCTTTGAAAATATCTATCTCCTCTTTCATCGTACCCTTCTGCTTCTTCCACGTTCCTTCTCCCAGTCTTCCTTGGCATATCTCTACTCCTCTCTTTACCACTCTTCCATTTCCTTCTCCATCTTGGTAAACCTTGTAGCAATGTCTCGGTTGATAGCCGTGATGTGGCCATCAATCCTCTGGCCCAAGGAAAGCCCTCACGAGGGGGAGGCCAAACTTGCCCTATAAGACAAATCGATGTACATGAGTTTGTCCTCTAGATATCTAGAAAAAAGGACAAACGGTACAAAATAGGGAGTGCTAGGAGATAAACTAGAAGGTGGGAGTAATACATGAGTACCCGAGTGATGGAGGGATAGGGCTCTGAGTCTAAGGGTAAGAAGCTATATGCTCGGGTGAGTAAAATCATGATACACGTGTATCCAGCTCGCTCCTTTTGGTACCAAAATGAGGGTGTAGGGTCGCATGCTTGGGTGGGTATGCAATGAGGAGTTTGCGAAAATTTGCAGCAAAGTCTGAGAAAGCCCTCTCCTGTTTGGCTTGTTGATGTTGCGCCCAAATCTAATCCCCCTCTAATGTAGCCTCGTGCCTTGTACCCCCACGCTCAGGATTTCTTGCCCGATCGAACAATCTCTGTTGTTACTCCTCTCCGGTTGGTAGGAGGGGGTATAAGTATCAGTCCTCTAATAGTATCACCATGTAATGACACAAACTCCAACACAAGTACTCCCAGAAGCATTTGCACATGAATCCAAGCCCTAAAACTTGATCTAGTTCACACTCTTGTCTTAGCCAGAGAGGGAAACATTGCTTGTAAAAAGCAATTTCGTGAAGAAAGCGGATAAGACTGAAGAAGTCCCAATGTATGCAATATAAGAAGTGTCCGTAGAGATAATCGAAAACCACATCTCTTATAGGGGCTCTT
The DNA here is from genome assembly GCF_014529385.1 of Adiantum capillus-veneris. NCBI lineage: Eukaryota > Viridiplantae > Streptophyta > Polypodiopsida > Polypodiales > Pteridaceae > Adiantum > Adiantum capillus-veneris. The sequence goes on from NC_140951.1 coordinate 28,960,720, forward strand.
CCTCAGCTCATAGGCCAAGCATCTTATGATTACGGGAAATGCAATAAAGGTGAAATTGTATCTAGATAAGGATATAGAGGGTTCGCCAAGGGTCATAGACCAACTCTTTCTAGATATTTTTGTTTTAAGACCTAGCCCAAACTTCCAGCTTCTCAATGGTGTATCAAAAGAGAGCATGGACAGTACTATAGATGGGCATTCCCAACAAGGCCCTTACATTTCACAAGCTCACATCATTCCTTTCATAGTCCATCCCCAACAGTGCACTTGTTGCCACGACCTTGATGGTGAGCTTTTCCTCTACATAAAACAATTAAATTTGCGGCATTCAATCGGAATTCTTGTCTTGGCAGGACCCTTGTAAGTCTCCATATGCTCAGGCCAGAATACATAGCACACTAGCTTTGTATTCTAAGGGGGCTTGGGTGAAAGTGATTCTGATAGCATCATTTGCATGTATTTGATACAGCGGACTTAAAAGTCTACCCACAGACTTTGAATCACAAGAGAAAACATCTGACCTTAACAAAAGGATGGAGCTCATATGTTTGGAAGTTGATTACGGTGTGAGAGTGAGTAGAAAGAAAACGTCTGCAGATGAAGCCAATGCTTCGCACAACAGAGGGCACAGCTTGAGCAGGGGCACTCTCAAGGGTCGCTTGCAGATGAGTGAGGATCAAGCGAGAGAGTGCACCATCGTGATCATCCAGTACAAGCACACAGAGCTGAGAAAGGGCTTCGTCGAGTGCTGGAACGGAACGAGATGCTTGCAGCATGCACTCCAAGAGCGTCTGCGAGTATTCGTGAGCAGACTTCTTGCCAATTTGTATCTTTAGCTCCTCAAAAATGCTCCTTACTGCATAACGCTGCACGGTTGGGTGTGGGTCCTTGAGCTTGCTCAACAGCATTCCCATTGTAGAGGTCTCCATCGCTCAGCTGACGACTCCTGTTGATTCACGAAGAGGCTGGTCATATCGAGTGCAAGAGTACGCTTCAAGTGAAGGCGAAGGCTACCTGAGGATCTTTACTAGGGAAAATTACCCAAATACCCCCAGAATACCCTTGTAATTTCCAAAATTCCCGACATACCTTTGTGCTATTTTTTAATTTCCCAAAAGATAATATACAGAAGAAAAAATATATTTTTTCAAAATTTTTAATGTGTCCAATATGAATGCACTATACAGAGAAGCCGTGCATTATACACGAAATCAAAATTCGCATCATTGAGTCAATCTATGTGCATGCTTATTCAAGCCTCGACTTCGAGTAGGTTCTTTTTCTCATAGATCCCACCACTCAATGCACAACTCAATAAGTACATTACATCACAAGCCCTAGAAGGAGCTTATGTGTCGTGAATGAGTTCTAATAACCACCACAAATTTTGCCAAAATCAACTTCTTGTTATACTTCCTTGCTTTCTCTTGTTAAGATGCGCACACAGACGACATGTTCTCACTTAGAAATTGGTGTAGTGGTATCACACAAGTTTTGAGAAATGGACTCAATAGCCATAGGATATGTGGACATGCAGGATGGGAGGATCCAATTATCACACTCCATGAGTCATTGTCCTTTTGAACATTGCTCTCAAGCCTAGCAAACAACTGAGTATGGCTCATCCAAAGCTCCTTCCGCTTGTAGTCAATCTAGATGGCTTCTTCATCGAGCCACTCGTTGCTGCCCTTTGCTCTTGGGAAGATCTCTTCCTTCCATTGTAAATAAGTCATCCTCGTTCTAAAGTTTATATGCATGAGTTGTTGATTTGAATGGTGTGCATTTCATATGAACTGCATTGGCATTTGGCTACCTTCTCATTCGAATTTTCCCTGAGTTTTTTGTAGTAGTATGCTTCCAAAAGATTTAGGCATTACTTCAATTGAATTCAAGGAAAAATAGCATAGAAGAAGAGCATCATCACTATCAACAACAATGAGTAGCAGCATAATCGCATCAAGTAGTACTCATGCTAGCCGTGAGATGAAGGACGAGAGGGAGTAAGGGCATATAGCATAGCAGAATTGAACAAGTAGCATATGTTTCACAAGTAGAAAAAAAAACCATTAGGGGTTTGATAATTGGTGTAGAACATGGGGAGGCGGGTCCACAGCCTATTGGTTGTTACAATTGCAACAATCATGCCGAGAACAATTGCTTGTATGTTAATTGTCAAACATGTTGCAAGTAGAAGGTATTTGAGTGTGCGACAACGGATGCTTCTATCAAAGCGACAGTAGCAAGGGTCACTAATCCTATCCATGATGGTTGGAATGACGAGAAAGAAAAGGTTGTACCGCTATAGCGTGCAGACAAGGACGCATTGGGAATAAGAGGGGTTTCGTGCACTGGAGTAGCACCATGTATGTCAGTAAACACATTCCCTCCTCCTCAGCGCTGCCATTTTGGCAGAGTTGGAAACTCAATCCTTCTACCTACCCCATCTCCTTTTCACAAAGACGACAAAAGGCCTCAGGTTCTGTAGCAAGAATGTTACATTGCTGTCGATGCTAGCTTAACCCCCTCCATGCTTGCGTGCAAAAGTTGCCCTTAGATAGGATGTCGTAGAGACCATTTGGGGGAGAGAGAGACACACACACAAGGGGGGGGAAGGGGGGGGGGGAGAGAGAGAGAGAGAGAGAGAGAGAGAGAGAGAGAGAAGGCGGGCCCAAGAAAACAAGACGCATTATTAAACCTTCACACTGCCCATACATTATGACACATGTATGTCTTCTTTAAACGTGATTACTAGTACGTGATTTGCACATTACAGTGGCAAAAAAAAAACATGGGCTTTAGTCTTGTCGAACTAACCTCCGCTTTAAAGGATAAAACATAATTGTCCTATCCTTATTCCCATGATGTAACACAATGGAATCATGGATGCTACATTAATGTATATAATGTTTTTCATATGTGCAATAATACGTTCTGAATGTATCTAATCACATTAACACGAACACAATGGAGAAAGTGTGATGGACCTACACACCATTGCATGCACACAATAGGGTCACCATTGATGAAGAGTTATAACCCTCCCTCCCCCCCCCCCCCCCCCCCCCCCCCCCCCTCCCTCTCTCTCTCTCTCTCTCTCTCTCTCTCTCTCACACACACACACACACACACATAAAACAGGCATAGTGAGTAAGAAAAGTGTGTCTCAGCTTACAATCATGACACCTTGAAATTCAAAATTGCAATTTTAGAGGAAGAGCAAAAAGAAAAATCTCGCCTAGATTTTGATTAAATAGTGAAAGATTAGCTTAACTTTTTAAAAATTTCTCTTGGAAAATCCATGCAAAGGAATTTTGTATGGTTGCGAATACGAATTTTCCCACACGTTGCACATGTTCTCATGCAGCACATCAATTGGACTCTATATCCCTCTCTCTCTCTCTCTCTCTCTCTCTCTCACGCACACACACACACACACATACACGCACCATCACAGCCATTCGTCTTAGCTCCCACTCCCTTCGATGTGAGAACGGCGTTGGGGCAATGGAGAAGAGTCAAATCAAGTGTGCACATTATGCTCATTGCAAGTTCAAGAGTTAGAGTACCACACAATACGAGAGTGCTTAGAGTTTGGTCACATCCGAACTTGCTTCCCTCACATTTTTAGCCATGACTTAGACCTACACACTTTGCACATTATGCTCACTGCAAGTTCGAGAGTTAGAGTACCACACAATACGAGAGTGCTTAGAGTTTGGTCACATCCGAACTTGCTTCCCTCACATTTTTAGCCATGACTTAGACCTACACACTTTGCTCTCCCAACCACAGTGTGGGCTCTCCATTGTGACTCTCATCACCAAAATTTTGCAGCATCGAGAATCATTGATCAGCCACACACATACTACATCACATGTAACTTTGGTCCCATAGGTCATATTTGACCTTCGAGGACGATAATAAAATCTGTGTGTGTGTGTGTGTGTGTGTGTGTGTGTGTGTGTGTGTGTGACGTTGAGGCTCAGTTGGATCCAAAACGGACACGTGGAACAATGTTCGAGCAACATTTTGCTAGTGACCTTGTGTACCGATATATCCTTCCTCCTCTCGTGATCATCGTCGCTTTTGTTGGCAAAGTGATATGCACTCTCTCTATCACCCAAGTATGGTAGGTTAGTAATCTCAGTTCATTTTTCAATAGAAGGTCTTGAGTTGAGCACTATTTAAATAGATCTTTGAAATATATTTTTCTTCTTCTTCTTCTTCTCTCTCTCTCTATGGCTTTTATCACTTTAAAATTAAATAATGTTTGCTAGGAGCAAAGAGACATTTGGAAAATGAATATGGTTACCAAAATGATTTTTTTTGCATTGTAGCAATGACGAGAGAGAGAGAGAGAGAGAGAGAGAGAGAGAGAGAGAGAGAAAACAACTCCATCGAATGCAATCCCTATGCATGACACTTTCTCCCCTTCCACTATTGTGGCACCCACTCAGGATACTTGCATTGTCTAAAGCATTCCCATTGGTTTCCCGAGGCAACGAGCAGCCTTGGACTTTTCAATTGCAAGATCTTAGCATCATTCAAGTACGATTTAATGACTTGAGGGCATCCACTTGTTTTCTTGTCTTTGTAATGACTATCTTTTGTCTCACTAAACCAAAGAAAAAATTATGCATTTTTTAAAAAATAACCTTGTTACCATATACATGTAGTAGTGATGTGTGTCAACACACTAGGACCGCCGGGGCATTTTTTCCCTCTTAGGAGGTTTTTTGCCCCGAACATTGTATATACGCCCATCACTCTAGGGCTATTTATCTTTCCATTGCACACTAAGTAATACACTCTCTATTGTGTGCCTTGAGCTTCCTTCGTCTTCTCCAAGCTGTGTGCGTTTCTCTGCAACCCTAATTCCAACAATTGGTATCAGAGCAGGTTGCGTCCTCCCGGGCTTAGTCGCCAGCTGCTTCAGTACACGCCTGCTCACTTTCTTCGATTTCAGTGAGCTTTGGCGAGTATTCACAGGTCGACAAATATTTCAGGAGAATTCGTAGAGCTCGGTCTGCTCGGATTTTTGTTTGGGCTCGTTTCAGCCTACGTTTCCACTACAGGCAGTACTGCACAGGCTATTTCGTCATTTTGTGCAGAATTTCTGTCAGTGCCGTTTTCTGCATAACAGGTGCCTTATACTCTTCTACGATTTGTGCTATATAGCACGTGTTGTTCCCGCTCCATTTCTCCTATTTTCGGGCAGTTTTCACATCAGGTGCAACATTTACCATGGCTGACAACAACAACACAGATGTGTTCAAGTTGTTTGCTGCTGAGGACAGGTTAGATGGGGAAAACTACCCTATGTGGGCTTATATGATGCAACATGATCTTGTGTCAAAGGGCGTCTGGAACATTGTGCAGGGCATTGATGTACGTCCTGGTTCTGAGGATGTAGGCGATGTTGAGGATGTTACAGGTCTAGCTGCAGGATTGCTGCTGTTAGAGTTGTTTTGCCTACAGCAGAACAAGCTCGTTGGGATGTAAAGGATACGCAGGCTCATGCATTGATTGTGTTGTCTGTGAAGAGCACCATTGTTCCTCACATCCGTTCAACAAAATCTGCAAAACAGGCTTGGGATATTCTAGCAGGTCTTTATGCAAGTCGCAATGAGGCTAAAATTGCTTTGCTGCGTAAAGAGTTGGAGTCAAATATTATGCATGAGGAAGATGATATGGACACTTTCCTTGCTAGTGTCATGGATATCAATGAGCAACTCATTTCTGCAGGTGAAGTCATTTTAGACAGTTCCCTTGTGCAGACTGTTCTTGATGCCTTACCAGATTCTTACCAGACTTTTGCTAGTACTTGGAGACTTATGACCCAAGGAAATCCAGAAGTTGTCAAGTTTGATGCATTATGCACATTGCTGTTACAAGAGTCACTTTCCACAAAAAATAGGACTAGATAGCGTGCAGTTGACCACGCTTATATTGCTTCTCAAAGAAAGGGTGGTAAGAGCAATGCAGCCACTTCTTATGGTTCTGCTATGAGTGGCAAAACTTATGTTCCTAATGCTTCTGCTGGCAACACTTCACTGGCAATTCTAGTGATAAGGGCAAAAAGAAGATGCGTTGCCATTATTGTAAAGCTAATGATCACTTGATCAAGTCGTGTCCTAAATTGAAGGCCAAAGAGGCTAAGAAGAAAGAGGGTGGTTCCACTCCAAATGCTGGTTCCACTACAAATGCAGCCATTGTTGAGCCTTCTGTGAAAGGAGACTGTAATGCTGATGTTGATGCAGAATGCGCTTTTAGCGTAGAGTGCACTTACAATCCTGTTGTCCATGATGCATGCTTGTCAGTTGTTGCAGATTCACATGCGTGGTATTTCGATAGTGGTGCTACAAAGCACATCACCTCACATCGTGAATTGTTTACCTCTTTTGAGTCTGTCCCTCATGGGAATTCAGTCACTTGTGCCAACAATGCCTCTTATCCAGTTCAGGGAGTTGGAAAGATTGTGCTTACTGCTGCTAATGGCAGTTCTTTCACACTTGTTGATGCACTTTATGTACCTGGGATCAAGAAGAATCTCTTGTTTGTATCCGCACTTGCTAGACTTGGACTTGTAGTCAAATTTGTGGATGATAGATGTACAGTTCATGATCTCAAATTTGGTGATGAACTTTTTGCATCTGGCCTTTTGTGCCGTGGGCTGTAAAAGCTCACTTTGTATGACAAGTGTGGACAAAATTTTGCAAATGTTCTTGCAGATTCAAGGGTTATTTCAGATGCAAAACTTTGGCATGCACATTTTGGTCATCTGAATTTTGCCAGTTTGCTGCGTTTGCATAAATCTGATATGGTTGCTTCTTTGCCGCCTCTTGAAGCACCTGTCAAACATGTTTGTGAAGGCTGTATTTTGGGTAAGATGCAGTGTTCTAAGTTTCCAAAGGATGGCTCAGTTCGGGCCACATGCAGATTGCAGCTTGTGCATAGTGATGTTTGTGGGCCCATGCAAACTCCGTCCTTGGGCAATTACCTGTACTTCCTGACTTGCATTGATGAATACTCTAGGCATGCATGGGTATTTCCGCTTAAAGCGAAGTCTGAAGTTTTTATATGCTTCAAACAATTTCTGGCTATGGCTGAAAATGTCTCGAAATGTACTATGGGCACCCTCCGTTCCGATCGAGGGGGGAAGTATATGTCTCATGAATTTAATGCATTTCTCGCTAGTCGTGGGATAAAGCACCAATGTACAATGCCTTATACACCTCAGCAAAATGGTGTTGGTGAGAAGGAAAACAGGTGATTGACGAAAATGGCACGATGTATGGTCAAAAGTCAAGCTTTGCCGCATTCTTTTTGGCTTGAGGCCATCATGTGTGCCACTTATGTACTTAACACGTGTCCTACGAAAGCTTTGCAGTCTATTACTTCATATGAAGCATGGCATGATAGAAAGCCTTCTATTGAGCACATGCGTGTTTTTGGTTGTTTGGCATATGCTTTGGTGCCACAAGTGCAACGCAGAACATTGGATGATAAGGCTATCAAATGTATTTTTGTTGGTTATAGTGCTGAAAGCAAAGGTTACAGGTTGTATCATCCGCAAACAAAACGTATTCTGGTTTCACAAGATGTAGTGTTTGTGGAAGATTCTGTTCAGCCCTTGCTGTCATGTACTAGAGACAATAATGTAAGCTCATAGGACATTTATGACACTTTGTTGCCTCTTTTCAGTGGTGGAAATACGAATGTAAGTTCCAATGAGGCAAATGTACAGCCTATGGGGGTTTCTGAAAATGTTTTAGAACAGCCTATTACTGATGCAAATGTACATGATGTACTTGATGAGGAACGGGCCGAAAATGAGCAGGCTAGAGGTATGCCAAAATGGCTGGTGCACACTTTGCGTGACAGTAAATTGGATGCACCTTTATCTAGTCGTACTCGTGCAGGCTCTCGCCGTGCATCTTATGCATCAGATTTTTATGCTTTGGCTGTGTCTAGTTTACATGATGTTGAGGAGCCTCTGTCTTTTGATGAAGCACAGAATTCAGAAAATTGGATTGCTGCCATGAAATCAGAATATGATGCACTTATAGAGAATGACACATGGACTTTATGTGATTTGCCTCCTGCAAAAAGGCCATTGGTACGAAGTGGGTTTACAAGTTGAAACGCAAGCCGGATGGTGAGATTGATCGCCATAAGGCTCGACTTATTGCAAAGGGTTATGCACCTCAAAAGGGCATTGATTATGAAGAGACTTTTGCTCCCACTTGTCGTATGACTACTGTCCATTTTCTATGTGCATTGGCAGCTCATTTTGGTTGGGATGTACATCAATCAGACATTGTTACTGCTTTCTTGAATGGTGACATATTTGAGGAAGTTTATGTAACGCAGCCTCGCGGTTTTGTCATAAAAGGACAAGAGGACAAAGTGTGCAGATGTAAGAAGGCTTTGTATGGGTTGAAGCAATCTCCTCGTGCTTGGTATGAGAAAGCTGACACTCATTTGGTTAAACGAGGCTTTCGTAACAGTCCAACAGAAAGCACATTGTATGTAAAGCGCGAGGGTAATGTACTTCTCATTGTGGTTCTTTATGTTGATGATTTGTTGATCACTAGACCAAATGAGAGACATATTGCTAAATTTAAGGCTGATTTGAATGCTACTTTCAAGATGAAAGATTTGGGGATGTTGCATCATTACTTGGGTATACAGTTTAAGCAGTGTGATGGTGGTATTGCCTTGTGTCAAAAAAGTTACATAGAGACATTGCTATGTAAGTTTGGACTTGATGATTTCAAACCTATTGCCACTCCCATGGAAACAGGTTTGAAGTTTAGTCTACATGTTGTTGGCGATCTTGCTGATGTCACTGTTTACCAAATTGTTGTTGGCTGCCTCATTTATGTATGCAACACGAGGCCGGATATTCAGTTTACAGTCTCACAGGTCAGCCCTTTCCTCATCAAGTACATCATGTACATCTGCATCAGTAATAGGATGGTATGTAACATTTTTAGAAACCCCCAGAGGCTGTACATTTGCCTCATTGGAATTTAGATTCGTATTTCCACCAATCAAAAGAGCCAACAAAGTGTGTTAAATGTCATGTGAGCTTACATTACCGTCTCTACTACATGACAGCAAGGGCTGGACAGAATACATGATATACATGAACTGCCAAGCATGAAACAAAAACCACTTGTGGACACTCGCGTGTCAAAACAACCAGCCCAATCTGAGTCCGAAAAAGCATGTAAGTCTGGCGGCAATGATCCCCCCTTGGGATAAAACAAGCCAAGATGTAAAGTGCCACTAAGGTAGCGGAAAATCCTCTTGACAGCCTGCCAATGCTTAGAACTTGGGCTATGCATAAATCTGCTGACCTGCGAGACTGCAAACTGAATATCTGGCCTCGTGTTGCATACATAAATGAGGCAGCCAACAGCAGTTTGGTAAAGAGTGACATCAGCAGGATCGCCAGCATCATGTAGACTCAACTTTAAACCTGTTTCCATGGGAGTGGCAATAGGTTTGCAATCCTCAAGTCCAAACTTACATAGCAATGTCTCTATGTAACTTTTCTGACACAAGGCAATACCACCATCACACTGCTTAAACTGTATACCCAAGTAATGATGCAACAGCCCCAAATCTTTCATCTTGAAAGTGGCATTCAAATCAGCCTTAAATTCAGCAATATGTCTCTCGTTTGGTCCAGTGATCAGCAAATCATCAACATAAAGAACCACAATGAGAAATACATCATCCTCACGCTTTACATACAATGTGCTTTCTGTTGGACTGTTACGAAAGCCTCGTTTAACCAAATGAATGTCAGATTTCTCATACCAAGCACGAGGAGATTGCTTCAACCCATACAAAGCCTTCTTACATTTGCACACTTTGTCCTCTTGTCCTTTTATGACAAAACCGCGAGGCTGCGTTACATAAACTTCCTTAAATATGTCACCATTCAAGAAAGCAGTAACAATGTCTGATTGATGTACATCCCAACCAAAATGAGCTGCCAATGCACATAGAAAACGCATAGTAGTCATACGACAAGTGGGAGCAAAAGTCTCTTCATAATCTATGCCTTTTTTTTGTGCATAACCCTTTGCAACAAGTCGAGCCTTATGGCGATCGATCTCACCATCCGGCTTGCGTTTCAACTTGTAAACCCACTTCGTACCAATGGCCTTTTTGCCAGGAGGCAAATCACATAAAGTCCATGTGTCATTCTCTATAAGTGCATCATATTCTAATTTCATGGCAGCAATCCAATTTTCTAAATTCTGTGCTTCATCAAAAGACAGAGGCTCCTCAACATCATGTAAACTAGACACAGCCAAAGCATAAAAATCTGATGCATAAGATGCATGGCGAGAGCCTGCACGAGTACGACTAGATAAAGGTGCATCCAATTTACTGTCACGCAAAGTGTGCACCAGCCATTTTGGCATACCTCTAGCCTGCTCATTTTCAGCCCGTTCCTCATCAAGTACATCATGTACATTTGCATCAGTAATAGGCTGTTCTAAAACATTTTCAGAAACCCCCATAGGCTGTACATTTGCCTCATTGGAACTTACATTCGTATTTCCACCACTGAAAAGAGGCAACAAAGTGTCATAAATGTCCTGTGAGCTTACATTACTGTCTCTAGTACATGACAGCAAGGGCTGAACAGAGTCTTCCACAAACACTACATCCCGTGAAACCAGAATACGTTTTGTTTGCAGATGATACAACCTGTAACCTTTGCTTTCAGCACTATAACCAACAAAAATACATTTGACAGCCTTATCATCCAATTTTCTGCGCTGCACTTGTGGCACCAAAGCATATGCCAAATAGCCAAAAACACGCATGTGCTCAATAGAAGTCTTTCTATCATGCCATGCTTCATATGGAGTAATAGACTGCAAAGCTTTCGTAGGACACCTGTTAAGTACATAAGTGGCACACATGATGGCCTCAAGCCAAAAAGAATGCGGCAAAGCTTGACTTTTGACCATACATCGTGCCATTTCTGTTAGTGACCTGTTTTTCCTCTCAGCAACACCATTTTGCTGAGGTGTATAAGGCACTGTACATTGGTGTTTTATCCCACGACTAGCCAGAAAAGCATTAAATTCATGAGACATATACTCCCCCCCTCGATCGGAACGGAGGGTGCCCATAGTACATTTTGAGACATTTTCAGCCATAGCCAAAAATTGTTTGAAGCACATAAAAACTTCGGACTTCGCTTTAAGCGGAAATACCCATGCATGCCTGGAGTAATCATCAATGAAAGTCACGAAGTACAGGTAATTGCCCAAGGATGGAGTTTGCATGGGCCCACAAACATCACTATGCACAAGCTGCAACCTGCATGTGGCCCTAACTGAACCATCCTTTGGAAACTTAGAACGCTGCATTTTACCCAGAATACAGCCTTCACAAACATGTTTGACAGGTGCTTCAAGAGGCGGCAAAGAAGCAACCATATCAGATTTCTGCAAACGCAGCAAACTGGCAAAATTCAGATGACCAAAACGTGCATGCCAAAGTTTTGCATCTGAAATAGCCCTTGAATCTGCAATAGCATTTGCAAAATTTTGTCCACACTTGTCATACAAAGTGAGCTTATACAGCCCACGGCACAAAAGCCCAGATGCAACAATTTCATCACCAAAACTGAGATCATGAACTGTACATCTGTCATCCACAAATTTGACTACAAGTCCAAGTCTAGCAAGTGCGGATACAGACAAGAAATTCTTCTTGATCCTAGGTACATAAAGTGCATCAACAAGTGTGAAGGAACTGCCATTAGCAGCAGTGAGCACAATCTTTCCAACTCCCTGAACTGGATAAGAGGCGTTGTTGGCACAAGTGACTGAATTCCCATCAGGGACAGACTCGAGAGAGGTAAACAATTCACGATGTGAGGTAATGTGCTTTGTAGCACCACTGTCGAAATACCACACATGTGAATCTGCAGCAACTGACAAGCATGCATCATGGACAGCAGGATTGTAAGTGCACTCTGCACTAAAAGCCCATTCTGCATCAACATCAGCATCACAATCTCCTTTCACAGAAGACTCAACAATGGCTGCATTTGTAGTGGAACCAGCATTTACAGTGGAACCACCTTCTTTCTTCTTAGCGTCTTTGGCCTTCAACTTAGGACACGACTTGATCAAGTGATCATTGGCTTTACAATAATGGCAATGCATCTTCTTTTTGCCCTTATCACCAGAATTGCCAGACGAAGTGCTACCACCAGAAGCATTAGGAACAGAATTTTTGCCACTCACAGCAGAACCATAAGAAGTGGCTGCATTACTATTACCACCCTTTCTTTGAGAAGCAATAAAAGCCTGTTCAACTGCACGCTGCCAAGTCCTGTTTTTTCTAGAAAGCAACTCTTGCAACAGCAATGTGCATAATGCATCAAACTTGACAACTTCAGGATTTCCTTGGGTCATCAGTCTCCAAGTACTAGCAAAAGTCTGGTAGGAATCTGGTAAGGCATCAAGAACAGTCTGCACAAGGGAACTGTCCGAAATGACTTCACCTGCAGAAATGAGTTGCTCATTGATATCCTTGACACTAGCAAGGAAAGTGTCCATATCATCTTCCTCTTGCATAATCTTCGACTCTAGCTCTTTACGCAGCAAAGCAATTTTAGCCTCATTGCGGCTTGCATAAAGACCTGCTAGAATATCCCAAGCCTGTTTTGCAGATTTTGCTGAACGGATGTGAGGAATAATGGTGCGCTTCACAGACAACGCAATCAATGCATGAGCCTGCGCATCCTTAACATCCCAACGAGCTTGTTCTGCCGTAGGCAAAACAACTCTAACAGCTGCAATCCTTGCAGCAAGACCTGCAACATCCTCAACATCGCCTACATCTTCAGAACCAGGACGTACATCAATGCCCTGCACAATGTTCCATACACCTTTTGACACAAGAACATGTTGCATCATATAAGCCCACATAGGGTAGTTGTCCCTATCCAACCTGTCCTCAGCACCATCAAACATCTTGAACACATCTATGTTGTTGTTGTCAGCCATGGTAAATGCTGCACCTGATGTGAAAACTGCCCGAAAATAGGAGAAATGGAGCGGGAACAACTTGTGCTATATAGCACAAACCGTAGAAGACTATAAGGCACCTGTTATGCAGAAAACGACACTGACAGAAATTCTGCACAAAATGACAAAATAGCATGTGCAGTACTGCCTGTAGTAGAAACGGAGGCCGAAATGAGCCCAAATCAAAAATCTGAGCAGACCGAGTTATATGAGCTCTCTCGAAGTATTTGTCGACCTGCGAACGCTCGCCAAAGCTCACTAAAATAGAAGAAAGTGAGCAGGCGTGTACTGGAGGAGCTGGCGACTAAGCTCGGGAGGATGCAACCTGCTCTGATACTAATTAATGGAATTAGGGGTGCAGAGAAACGCACACAGCTTGGAGAAGACGAAGGAAGCTCAAGGCACACAATAGAGAGTGTATTACTTAGTGTGCAATGGAAAGATAGATAGCCCTAGAGTGATGGGTGTATATACAATGCACGAGGAAAAAACCTCCTAAAGAGGGAAAAAATGCCCCAACAATCCTAGTGTGCTCACACACATCACTACCACATGTATATGGTAACAGGATTATCGTTGATCCAAAACTATTTAGTTGAACCTCCCTTGAATAGGCCTAAGGCTCTACCTAAACATATAAAAAATCTCATATGCATAATCTTAAAACTTTTTATGTGGCATACAAAGAAATAATACATGTATGCTCTTTCTTGTTGAGCAAGTTATCTCATTGCAAAGTTGTTTATGTGATTAGTGTATGGCCTGGAAACTTTATGCAAAGCGTGTTAGGTTTAAGGTTGTAGAAATGCACGATATTGTGTAGCTTGGAGAAGGAGAAGTTTTAAACTCACAATGTTGCACATCACATTGGTGTTAATGTACAAAAGAAAGAGAGACCTAGGGTTATGACATGTGTACAAGCCATGAAAAGAACCGTTTCACACACCACTTCAATATAATGGTAATAATTTCGGCCTTAGAGTGTTGCAATGAATAAGAGTTGTATACCATACATTGGAAAGTGCAAGGTCTTGCAGCCTGTGACCAATTCACATAAGGGAGTAGGCTCGAATGTTCGCAGTAAGCAAACTAAAATTTATAGCCCAGAATCTCTCCTTGATGTGCTGGTGATGCATCTCAATGTGGCTCGTTCAAGCATGGACATCAGGTTTCGTGCAACTAACCTAATTGTCAAAAATCAAGATGGTGGTGGTAGATTGTTATCCAACACCCAAATTGACCACCAAAAAGTGCTCGAGCTTAATGCTCTCCATCATGTCGAGGGAAAGAAACATTATACTCAGCTTCACTGAAATATATGGACATGGTAGATTCCTCCAATAAAAACAGCATATGGGGTTGTCAAACGAACGGGTCATACGTAAATTAAGGAACCCAATGCAAAATGTATAAACGAATGTATGAAGATGGTCTTTTAACCTAAAGTGCATAATGTGTAAGAGTGCATCAACGACCTAGTAAAAAGATCTAGCCAGAACCATATAAAGAAAAGCCTATATAGACACCAAATATTGTAAAAAAGTGAAAGAATCACGGTGGCTTATTAAAACAATTAGAACGCGATAAAATCATTAGGTTGAGTTTAAGTAGAATCAGTGTTCAAAAAAAGATTGCCTCAACTTAGCCTTGAGCCGGTTGAAAATGGAGACTAGCTGGTTTCAAACCATGGTAAAGGGAAGAAAAACTGGTGAAATATGTGAGAAAATAGTTCAAAACTGTTGCAAATTTTAAAGTTATGCTAGTTTTTTCGGTTCGCTTCTTTGTGGGAGGAAACTTAGCCGACGGTCGCTTATAAAAGAGACTTTCTTGAACATTGACTAGAATTAAGTTATAGAATGTAAGAAAAGTCAAGCCATGTGAGGCTGTGAAATGAAATTTGAAATTAAAAAAAACTTATTGATATATATATATATATATATATATATATATATATATATATATATATATATATATATATATATATATATATATGTGTGTGTGTGTGTGTGTGTGTGTGTGTGTGTGTGTGTATCCATAGGATTTACTAGAATTCTACAAGTGAAGCTTCACTTTAACATTCTAAAACAACAGATAAACAACAGAATGCAAGAAAAGTCAAGACATGTCAGAATATGAAATGAAATTGAAATAAAAAGATCCATTTGCTATTTTAAAATTGAAATAACATTTAATGTAAGTCTCAATCATAACTGAAAACATTGAAAGTATGCCTAACCCAACTCAACTGTAGCTACTCTAAGGCTTCTGTTAGAAAGCAAAAAGAAACCGTTGTGTATTAGTTGAACAGCAAACACCTCAGTTATACCTATAAAAATTGATAGTAACCATTCAAACATGCAACACACGATAGGCCATGCCTTACGTTACAATCTACATGTAAAGAGGAAGAATCCAAGTAATCCTTTACAACAAATGGAAAGAGGGTGACGACACTTTAAGAAGAAGTCATCGTCACCAATTTACCATGCTTTGCCATGGGTGCACTAAGGGTAAAGTGAAGTTGAAGAGAAGTGCATACAAACCTAAGAGATTCAAACGGATGTAGACCAACTTTACATACTTTCTTGATGACAAAGCAATGTCGGCCCATGAGTCCAAGTAATGATGTTGTCACAATTCCTCTTTACCAGGTAAGAACACAGAGGTTCATACGTGACAGAGTAGGTAGGATTAGCAAATTAGTCCAAAATCTAATTGCAAGAGTAAAACCAAAGGTGGGGTAAACATGCCTTGTTATTGAAAAGGCTTGGGTAAACTCAACTCTTTTGCATCATAATGTCAATGTTTTGCTATATGTCAAAATATCTCCAAGTGGAAATATAAATATTACCATTAAGCTAGAGTCTCACACCAAAGACAAATGGTATGTTTGCAGTGCCTATCATCAAAAATGACAAACCCTCTATAGCTTGAGTTGGGTTATATAGTATAAAAGATTACGCAAAGCACTAATTACAAATTACTATAGGTAAAGGAAATGCAAGGTAAAAATAAGTCAGATTGATAAGTGTGCGTGCTAAGAAATCATGACAATCTTATGTTAGAATACTTCTGTTACATTTTGGGCACATGGTGCTATAGATAGAAGCAAGAATAAAAACCACCGTGTGCATGTGTGTGTGTTTTAAGAAGACAAGATTGGAATAACCTTTCTCACCCATAGGTTGGTCATCCCAATTCCCTCGTTAACAAGTCTTGAGTGTGACATTTAAACTTCCTTTCTTCTTCTTATGTTTGTTCCATTAACTAGTTCTTCCTTCTAGCCTATAATTTTTGGTTTCATATGCATTTGTGTGAGTGGATTTGAGAGGGCAAGGTCCATTAGGGATGGTGTTGGCTCAAAGCACTCAAAGATACATTGTAAGTGCTTTGTTCCCCCCCCCCCCCCCCCCAAAAAAAAACGCCCCCCCCCAAAAAAAAAAACCATGTGCATGTGAGTGAGTTGGCCAAGTTCAAGTATAGCGTGCATTGCATCTCTTAATGTAATTCATGTTAATCAAGTTTGTGGTTGCCCTCTCTAAAATAAGATATTCAATACCCATGGCCAAAGAAGTTAACACATCATGGCTAATAATTGAACCCCTCTTATCATCCCTACATCCTACTTTTCTTTGTGTCCCTCCAAAGTATTATTGATGCATCTTTCAATGAGCGGTGTAAGAATCTTAACCATACATGTAGTGGCTAACCTGATCATAGTAATTTATATCTTCATCCTCCACATGTGCAATTTTCATGTTGAGTGAAGTAGACAACTACACAAACTCCTATTAACATCCATGTAATGAAGCACAATTTAGTCAAGCAAAGAAAACAGGCTCAAGACAGTGGAAAGCTCATTACGACTTGTCTTGCTAGCTGCTTGCAATCAACAGGTTTAAGGGACTTAATTTCCTTGCAAAGCTGCTTGAAAGTGGCTCTTGTGGGTATACTGCTTCTAAAAGGGCCAGTTGAGTGATGCTTCTACAAGTCACACAGGCAACAATTTGTGTTGAGATGTGAACGATGAAAATAATAGGCTATTGTGGGAACACACTAAGTTTGCTTTTGGCATAAGGACCTTCAAGTGGTAGTTAAAGTATTTGAACAATGTCGAGAAAAATTGATATAAACATACGTAAATCAATTTGGATAACTTTTCTCTTATTGCTCCCAAGAGTAGCAAAAGTCTCACTTGTCATTATTAAAAAGCGTCGATATCTAGCATCCCATTTAGAGTTGACTTTTTTCCACATATTTCTTTTTTCTTTTTAAGAAGAAGTACTGGAGCTTTGTATGGTAAACTACTGGGTCTAATAAGTCCTCGGTTCAATAAATCTATGATTTGGGTTTGTATTTCCCTTTGTGCAGTTTGGTTTACACGATAGGGTGCTCTACATGGAGGTTTACTACTCGAGATAATATCAATTTTATGGTTTTTAGGGCGCGATGGTGGTATTCTAGGAGGCAAAACATGCATGAAACAATGTTTAAACTGTGAAAGAAAATAATTGTGTGAAGAGTCTTGAGGAGTTTCAATTTGAGCATAGAGTTGGTTTACAAGTACTATATATGTTTTTCCTTGATTTCGAATTGCTCGTTTGACATTAGTGTGAGAAAGTAGTGGAATTTTTTTATCTTCTAAGGTTGCTTGGATGGAGTAGGTTTTGTTTTCATGGGTGAGAGTCAAAAGTTTGTGTTCTATAATTGATTAATGGGTTAAATTCATGTCAAAAAGACATCCCTAAAATCATATCAATACCACGCAGTGGTGCAACTAGAAATGTACAAGTATGAAAAAATTCATCAATGCAACCTTCAACAGTGACTTGAGTTTTACATTTGAAACGGTGATTATTTAAGACGGTCTTTAATTTGTGAGGTGAATAGAGTTTGGGAGAGAGAAAGTTCTTGTGCCAATCATGTAGAGATGAAATCTTGGCTATTACCATTATCTAAGAAATTGTGATATCTTCACCCTTAACTATGCCTTTCACTTTGAGTAGAGTGTATGGAGATATAGAAATAACTGGAGAAGAATTGTCATTGTCATCATATTGAGGATCATAGCCTTCACCGTAATTGACTTCGACTTAATCGCATCTTTGATGATGTTAATTTGTGCATTGTTTGGGTGGTTGTTGTTGAATGGTTTTTAGTTGTGATTGCGCGCGAGTCTGGTAGGTTGGCCATTGAAATGGTCGTTGCTCTTAGCAAGGTTGTTTGTGTACTTATCTGCATAGTGCCCAAACCGACTCTGTTAGGTTGGCCATTGAAACGGTCGTTGCTCTTAGCAGGGTTGTTTGTGTACTTATCTACATAGTGCCCAAACTAAAAACGTTTAAAACATTTCACCTTTTTATTACCATGAGAAGGTTGATTAAGTCGTTGATTGTTGAAAAGATTTTGGTCACCCCTCTACTGCATGTGGTTGTTTTGTTGCCATGAGGTTGAGAGGATATAGTAGAGTTGTCAAATTTGTGTCTCTTGAAGAAAGTACAACTCTGATTTCTATTTTTGTCAAAGTTAGGAAAGGAAGGAACTCTCATGTTATGATTAGAGTTAGTTGGTTGATGAATATGAAGTTGATATCCATGTTTCTTTTTCAAAGCCACATTAATAGATTTTGACATTGAATTTGGCTCAAACATGTCTACTTCAGAGCCAATTTGTAGTGCTAACCCAAATATATACTTACGCTTTAGTTTCTTGCGGTTGACATGTTTAATGGTTTGAAACTAAATGAAACAAATCCACAAACAATCAGTGTAAGCCTGTACATCTTCATTTCTGTCTTGGTGAACTAAATCTCATTGGCGGCATGCTTTAGCTTTATATTGTGTAGGTAAAAGATGGGATAGAAACGACTTTTTCAATGCATACCACATGTGACGTCTTCTACCGTGCTATTTAGTGGCATTCCACTGTAGTGCGTGCAACACTGTCGGTGAGGTGACTTGATGCACACTGGACCATGTCCGGCTCGAAAAAATCTTCATCATAAAAATAGTCGTTGAATTGTCTAACCCATGCTAGTATTGTGTGTTGGGGTAAAAGCGCTACGCCTTGTGCCCGCCCAGACATCTAGTGTCCGGCCACTCACATGTGTACATACCCTTATTCTTCATATAACTAGTTCTTGTGGCTGCTCGCTCACACGGTCTCTTGCTCCTCCCCTTCCCCCGCACGCACGCATGCATTCATGCACTCACAAGTGGTATCAGAGCTTTGTTTCAACGGTGGTGGCGGTCTCTTGACGCCAACAAAGCTCCCTCAGAGCTCGACGCTTCACGGCACCGGATCACGCTGATTTGGGGCAGATCCGGTACACATCGGAGGAGATTGGGCGAGGTTAGTGAGGTTCCCAGCTACCCCCGACGCACGCAGCCACTCTCGAGCATGTGGGGGATCTTGGAGATTCTCAAGGAATCAAGCAAGAAAGTGTGGATCTGCAGATAGTCGGGAAAAGGTTGGAGAAGGAAAGCTTGGTTTAGAAAGAGCTTGGAGCTCTGCAAGGCTGCTCTATAGAGATGAGCAGGAGAGCAAAGCAACGGGGGAGGGGGGGTTTGAAGTTTCAAGCCT
This sequence comes from Adiantum capillus-veneris, assembly GCF_014529385.1. NCBI lineage: Eukaryota > Viridiplantae > Streptophyta > Polypodiopsida > Polypodiales > Pteridaceae > Adiantum > Adiantum capillus-veneris. Next base: position 28,980,378 of record NC_140951.1, read on the forward strand.
TGGGAGCAGGGGAAATCAAAGGCAATAGAGACATAAGAAGAGCGGGCACTGAGTGCAGCCAGGCATCAAGCATTACACATTGTGTTGAGAGCTGCAGGTAGTGAGCCAAGCATTGTAGAGAGCTGTAGGTAACGAGCCAAGCAGAGCCTTTCTCCGGGAGAACAGATCACCGGGAAGTGGCAAGCTAGATGGAGAGCACAAAAGCCGAGCTTTGCACACTTGAGAAGGTCGGGCAGCAGGTGAATAATCAAAAGCATACGAGAATAGGTAGCAGCTTGAAATCAAGGCAGCCGAAACTGAGCAGATTTTATTGTTGCTCGCAAGTTGAACACACACACACACACAAACACTCAATCGGTTAGGCAGCGCTGGGAGAGCAGGGGCACCACAACAATAGAATCGGCCTTGAGCAAGGGGTAGTAAGCAGGCTTTCATGAGCGCTCGAGAGAGCCACTGCGAGTGAGAAGCCATGCCACTGCACATTCGTCACAGACAGTCAGGCTTTCTCGCCTCTCTTCATCGGTACAGTAGCGATTGTTTTTTTTTGGCCAAGAAGGCCATAGGGAAGTGGTAGAAAAAAACGTGCAAATTGCAATCCTCACCCTCACATTAAGTTTTATAGGTGACATTTCAAGTCTGACTATATTCATTTGAATATTTTCATTATGAGAACAAGTGTGTGTGTGCACGCGCATGTGCATCTCTCTCTCTCTCTCTCATCTCTCTTTGTTAAAGTGTTCGAAAAAAACCATTTTTATAGATATACAAAGTTTCTTTTCTTGAATATGTCTAGAGAAAATGTTAAAAATTAGATTTATTTTTCAAGTTTCTACATTATTTTTCTCTATTTCGGGTTGGAACTTCTCCTTTTCCCCTTGCTCTCAACTGACATTATTGAAATTGAAAACGGCACCCATGTTAGAAAAAAAAACCGAAATCTAGTGTATTTTAACAGGTTAAAATTGAAAAATCCCAACTAGATTTTAAGCTTGCCTTTAAGAAAACCAACAAATTTACACAAGTTTTAGTGTAATTGTCGACAAAAGATTCAAATTTTGACCTATAAACCGAGAGAATTTCAAGTTTCCTCTTATTTTGACTCTTTAGCAAAAATGTATTTTTCTAGCCATAAACGACAAGATATTAAGTTGAGACACATTTTTCTCGAACATAAACTATTAACATGTCATATGTGTTCTAATAATCATTTATTACAACAAAAAATGATGCCTTCATGAGGCCATTGTGAAGCATTTACCTTGTTTTCATACTTAATGGTGTGTGTGCAAGGGCTCACTCTCACGGAGCTCTCGACAAACCCCCCCAACTCTCCGCTGAGCTATGAGAGATAAACATCAATGAGTGAGAGGTAGAGATTGAGTCCGCCTCTTTTGGTGCGTTGTCACGCACATAGGCAAGCACGTGTAGGTACCGACGAGTAATCCCGGACATCACCTGCCATCGGCCCGACTTCTTTGATTTTTTTGATGATTTTTCTCCCTCTTCTCGACTTTGGATTTTGGCAACCCGACATTGGTTTCAACACCGATTTCGACGTTTTTTTATCGGCATCTCAGTGTTCTCCTCTACGGTTTTGCATTTATGACTCGACGCATTGGTTTCGACACCGATCATACAGCTATTTGACTAGCACGCTTCCGCCCGACGATGGAAGCCGACATCGACCGTTTTCTCGACTTCGAGCACATGCGGCCACAACATCGGCGCTTTCACCCGGCGACGAAAGACGGCTCCGACGACCATCCCCTGTTTTTCGACTTCGACGATTTTCTCCAGTTTCGGCTTCGACGGCACATACCGGCCATATGACTCTGACGGCCCATTTCGGAGCAGGTTTTTTCTTGAGGGCACACAGCTCTTGGACAATATTTTTGGTCGACGTGTTTACCGATCGATGAGGTAGTAGTTGCCAAATTTTCAGTGTTTTTTTCTCACATGTTGCAGTGCAGCTTGTGTGGAGCACTAGAGAGCAATTTTTACACGGTCTTTGTGCAATTTCATGCTATGTATGCATTATGTAGATACAACTTGAGCTTGATAGAGCTTGCAGGTAGCAGATTTACAAGTTTGAAACGATTTTTGGACAGGTATATGTCCATAGAGCTATTCGGTCAGGAGTGAGCTAGTTTGTCAAGATTTTGGCATTGCATGTAGACCATTTGTGGATCTGTTTACTGAGGCATTGAGTGTTTGTTCTTTATGCAATTTGGTGAGACTTTTTTTAGTTTTTGCTCAGTTTGCAAGGATTTCTTGCCATGGTTTATGCATAATTGCAGTTTGCTCTCTGATGGTTTAGTGGTCAAGATAGACTCCCACTTTGACAATGATCGAGTGTTTACTCTCACTTTGACAGGTTTTGTCAAATTAGACACAGTTTGGTGTTCTTGTACCCACTCTTGCAGGAGTGAGGATTAGTATATGCTTGTGTGGCTATAGAAGTTTCACAGGTTTTTGCAGATACTTGCAAGCAGTTTCTCTTGTGGGATGCGTTTTGAGCTAGTTTGCTCTCTACTTGTGTATATGGTTATGCGTTTTGCGCTCGGTTGAGTAGTTTGTCCCAGTTTATGCTTGTAGAATTTGCAGATTGTGGAGTTGGTTTTATACATATGTGAGCGTCAATTTTGATGCGTTTGATCATCGTGTAGTGGTCAAGTTACCTCCCACTTTTGTTGCCAGTTTGGCATGGTTTATGGTTGAGATTGTTGAGGTTTTGCTCATTTTACATGGGATATTCTGCCAGATTTTTCCCAGATTTCTCACCATACTTTTGTTCTTAGCCATTCACTTATGGTTGCAGATATGGTGACAGTGTAGAGTCCACTACGGTGACTTTTGAGAGACGACGGTCTCGTTCTTGTTGATACTTGCATTGTTGGCAGTGCGGTCACACAGGGCACATTAGATGCCGTTGTTTCCTACGTATGAGACAACAACAGAGATGTATGCAAGATGCACACAGAGCTTTGACACAAGTTAGAGAGGTAGTTCCAGTGGAAGTCTATGCCAGTGACGGTGATGTCACGCTTGCCTCGAGTGTACCTCTTGCAGATTTGTCTATGGTTAGCACACTTTCTTCACAGTGGTTACTAGATAGCAAGGCTGCTTTCCATGTCACACCATGTTGTGAGTGGTTCAACACATTTTCTAGTGGGAGACTTGGTTGTGTGTACTTGGCCAATAGCTCGGCGTTTGAGATAGAGGGTACAGGAGATGTTTGTTTGTCTTTGCCCAGTGGTGCATTATAGACACTACGGCATGTGCGCTATGTTTCTCAGTTAAGACAAAGCTTGATCTCAGTGAGAGAGTTAGCAGACTTTGGCGATCAGATACTACTTAGAGAGCAGTCTTTCCAGATGCATTGCGGCTCATTAGTGATTGCCAGAGGAGCTCGCAGCGGCGTGGTATATCCTATGCATGTGTATGAGGTTCAAGACGACGTAGTCTCGGTTTTGTTGTTGGCATGCTTTGAGCGAGAGACTAGACATGTCTCTTTCACAGGTGAGCTCCACCATGCTCATGAGACAGAGCATTTAGTTGTGCAGGACATGCTAGTAGATTCTATAGAGAGAGAGATAGAGCGGTAGTGCTCTAGCGAGACGCAATAGGTGTTGTCAGACTTTGTGTAGGCAGAGATAGAGCAGGTCTGCTCCCTAGAGATATAGACAGACTTGATTAAAATGGAGTTTTTTGACATGCTTATGTTAGAGGCTAACGAGTTGGTGCCAGGACGCATAGTTTTGCGCTATGGGTGAGAGAGGCGTAGCTTCCCCAATGTCGGTGTTGACACATCCATACGTGATGGGTAGTCCTGACGATGCAGTGATTGCAAATAGCGCAGGGGAGGTGAGTACAGCCAGGTTTGTGCAGATTTCGTCAGCGTTCGGGCATCTCATATTCGACTTGTTAATGTCGAGGCCCAATGTAGCACCTGCAGTGGGAGCATTTGCAGCAGGGATAGTCAGTTGTACGGTGACTGGCACTAGCATGATGCTTCGTGGAGCTTTGCAGACCATACACAGTTGTCTGCGAGATTTACATGCATGTTGCTCTAGCGTGGGTACGCACACTAGCCTACTACCAAAGCCGATACTACTGCGTGTAGATCGACGGAGTGAGCCAGTGGGTATAGGTTGAGAGAGTCTCTCACCTAGTTTCTTGTACATACTAGTATTTTAGCTAGTAGGTCTCACTTATCGGCGCATCGCCTTTAAGTGGGAGATTGTTGGGGTAAAGGTGCTAGGCCTTGTGCTCGACCCGGACGTCCAGTGTCCGCCCACCGACCCACATGTGTACATACCCTTATTCTTCATATACATGAGAATAAGGAGCTCCTCACTACCAGTTATTGAGGGTGCTCCACCCACATGGTCTCTTGCAACTCCCCTTCCCCGCACGCACCGCATTGCACGCACGCATGCATCTACGCACGCGCGCACTCACACTGTGCTAACATCTTTAGTATAGTCAAAATCTTTGAATGTGAAAGCCTTTTTTTTTTTTGCTTTGAAGCAAGTGCAATTTCAATGCGTGCAGCGTGCAATAGATTATCTTCTAGTTTCTGCCTTCTCATACGCTCATATACAAGTGATTGTTGCAGATTTGTGAGTTGTTCAATAATAGAGGGTGCCTCTGGAAGATGAGCCATGATGGCATGCTTTTTTTCTTTTATATATATATATGTGTGTGTGTGTGTGTGTGTGTGTGTGTTGTGTGTATGTATGTAAGTTTGTATATATATATATATATAGAACGATTATTTATATATGGGTATGATCGTGTATAGAGTAATAAGTAAATAAAAGTAAAACAAAAAAATTAATTTACTTAGCTGCTAGCGGACGATGTCCGATCCACGAGAGCAGGGTGAAATCTAGCAATCAGTTGAGCAGGTCTGCATGCGAGAAGATTGAAATTTTCCTTTTTCTGAACTCCCTTTCATACTTTGTAGATGGCAACTAGTAAAAAAAACTTCCCAATTTGCTTGATGGACTTTGAAAAGTAGGGTCGGCTCCATTGCTGGTCAACTTTAGATCCTCAACGTTGAATAGTCGTTCCATTCTTGATGTGCGACCAACAAGTTTTTTAAAAGATGGACAAGAATTTGTTGAGTAGGCGGCCCATTAAATTTGAATGTAGCTTGGTGATTGCAGGAAAAGGGTTTAAGTTGTGAAAGTTGGACGGTTGGAAAAGAATTTAATGGCCCCTAGAGGTGAATAGTTTTGGTTTTAATGGGATGACCAAGGTAGGTAGAGTGTGTGCGGCCAAAAGGTTTGCGAGGGTTACTAAATTTTGGACAGCCAAACAAGGGTTTCAAATTTAGTGGCCATGGGATTTTGGACAACTTCTGGGCAATCGAGCAAAGCTCCTTTTTTTCAAGTTTCAATAAGGGCCTCACCTTTTAAAGCACAAAAAGGTTGTGAAAGGGAAGGTTCCAAGCTCCTGGCAGTGAGCAGAGGTAGCACCCGAGCGAAAAGGGGAGATGGCGAACTACTGAAGGGGCTTCAGGGTTTCGTGGCTGACTATTGAATTGCCCAACGATTTAAGGCAACCGCGTTGATGGCTTTAGGATGCAGATTGAAGGAGGGTGGTCGTGCGGGTATTGGGCATGCAAGGGCCAATTCCCACGGTAGCCGCTTGTCGGGCTTCTTCAATTTGCTTCTTTATGGTATACACACACACACATACATATACATACATACATACACACACACACACACACACACACACACACACACACACACACACATATATATATATATATATATATATATATATATATATATATATATATATATATATATATATATATATATATATGTATGTATGTATATTTGCTTCAGGTGCCAGATGTCACAGTTCGATCTTCAAATTGGGGATTCCTTATGCAACCTAAACCCTTCCAATGTGTTCAATTACCTAACAGCTTCACTCTCGGGCTTAGAAACTTCAAGTTCTCTTCTAGGATAGCTTTGAAAGCTCTCGAAAACCATCCTTTGATCTATCCCCTCATCGTATCCTACCCAATTTGAGATCCGCTTACATAAAGTCCTTCGACATCTTGTTTCTTCTTTTTTTCTCTTTACCTATGCCAGATTCGGCCCTTCAAAATCTCCTTTAGAGAGTTTCGATGTCAAATTTTTCATCACCGCTTATTCAATATCTTCAAAATCTCTTGCTTTTTTGATTCTTGCACTTGATTTGAATTAATAGCTTGACGTATTGGATTTTGATGATCAATAAGCGTAATTAATTGGTTGATTTATTGATTAAGCTTTGATTTGTGAACTCGATGCTGTAAGCTTGAAAATTCCTCTTCAAAATGTAAAAATTAGTTTGTCGATTGCCACAAACCTTTGCTCTAATACCACCGTTGGGAAAATTTTGAGAGAATGGAATATGGAATTCTTCAATTTTCCTCACACATATAACCATCAACCTTTCACCATCTCTCCCAGAACCCTAGTACATACAATCTAAACAAAGACACCAAGCGAGCGAGCACACACGCACACGCACACACACACACACACACATAGAATAGACTAAATAGTGAAAGCATGTAAGAGAGGAGATGTAGACATGATTTCTGCACACATAGCTTAGCATAAGGTGAGAGAGAAGAATCTTGCACATAATTGGCCTAAAATCCTATCCCTCAAACTCCACGGCACCTCTTAGTGGAGTTAAGTATTTAATTTAATATTATGAAACCTATTTTAGGTGCCAAGTATTTGAGTGGTGGCTACCACTTCTTGCATGACCCTTTATAGGGTGATTCTCACTATATATATATATACAATAAAACCTTATTGGCAAAATATATAAAACACTATGCAAATAAAATATGACTGAGAGAGATTATTTTACACCTTCTCCTTAATTTTCAGAATTCCAATCAACATAACATCAATCTCACTGTTAGTGAAAATAAAAAGACAACATCATAATTAACCATTACAAGGCTTTTCAATCAACGAGCAAAGAAAATCAAGCGAAGCCAATTTTCGAGCAAATACAACACCCTTGACAAATTGAGTTTTTGGTTGGAGTGAAGCTTATGAAGGCACGTTTGTCAGAAAGCCCCGGCCTTTGGAGTGAAACAAGGGCATTCTGTGGAGGAATCTGATCGGCATTGTCTGCAAAGTGGAAAGCCACTTATGGAACCCCCCAAGAAGACTATTCTCTTGTACTCCTCTACTTAGTAGGTAGCAAGACTCAAAGAAGGGTCTCATCGGTCGGTTGAATGTGAGGTGCTTAGAAGAGGCATATATGGAGGCCCTGATGGTGTCTCACAATTGGTTGTGGACAACATGAGGCACTCGAGTAAGGAAGCCGACGGAGTCCATATAGGCATTGCCATTGTCGGCGTGAGGGAATGACTAAAAAGTCCCTCATTAGATAGAATCTAGAGATAAGGTCTCTCTCTCTCTCTCTCTCATTCACATTGAAGTTCCGAACCAATTTCTTGAATGTCCCTTACCCACATGCAAAGACCCATCTCTCTCTCTCTCTCTCTCTCTCTCTCAAATCAGCATCCATGGGTTTTACTTAACTAGACAAAGCAAACAAAACCTTGAATCGAAGCTGAAATAGAACAATCAAGCTCACTGTGGACAATGTTAGAAAGCATCACAATGAAGTTGGTGTTCGTCAGCCAACATCTAGTGTTCGGGGGCAAGTTTTGCCAAGTCCTTGTGAAACCTGTTGAAACTAGTCCGCGCCGCCGTGGACTGGTTCCAACAGGTTTCACAAGGGCTTGTCAAAGCGACCTAATCATAGCTATTCAAAGTTATTCGCTAGCTCAAAAATAACTTTCATTTCTCAAAAGATTCACAGTATTTCTTCAAATTTTCCTTGTGGGTACTTGAGCTCGATTGTGAGTGCGTACACAGCTCATATGTGAAGGGGAAAAAGTGGCATGCGAGATAGCTCGGCATGAAGAAAAACACAATTGTGCACAAAAAGACAGGACGTGTATCCGTAGGCTTCAGCAAGGTTCGGAGGGGGCACTAAGGCGGCATGCAAATAGGGAGGGAGTGCATCAAACAATCATACAGTGCCATACAGAAATCTAGAAGAGGATTGTTGTAGGTAGCATCTCTCCTTACATCTGCTGAAAACATTGCAAATTTCCCTCGTGCTCAAGGGGTTTGCCGCCCCTCTGTGGACACAAAACTGCTTATAGCATAAGCATACGCCACCAAAATTGGCAATCGAGAGCCACACTGAACATGTGGTTTGTGTGTGTGTGTGTGTGTGTGTGTGCGTGTGTGTGTGTGTGTGTGTGTGTGTGTGTGTGAGAGAGAGAGAGAGAGAGAGAGAGAGAGAGAGAGAGAGCCTCCCAAATAACTGCCATCTTTTGCTAACTGAAAGAGGGAGGGTGTCTTCCTTTGATTCCGACTCTTTTGTGAATTAATTTTAGTTGGTGCCCCCTACTACGAGGGTATTTTACTTTTTAAAGTAATATCAACTTCAACAAGCCTTTGTATGACCTTCCTCATCGTAATCAAAACCAATCCACGATATTGCAGACCCGTTCCAGCACAGGTAGGCACCGCTGCCAGTGAGACGACGGATCCAAGCACTATTGTAGGAGGGTCGGGCGTTGCTGTTGTAGATTTTTGATTTTTGATATAAAATCGACAACTCGGTAAAACTTGATTACATTTATATTTTTAAAAAGGCTGTCAAGCATGTTGGAGAAACAAGAAAACTAACGAAATGAGTCCATGGCACCGCAGACCCATTCTAGTAGTTGCCCTGCTTTGCTGACATGCATGGGAGCCTTTTTTTAAGGAAAATTTAACTCCAAATTACCCCTGAAACAAGAAAAATTCCCAACAGACCCCTCACAATTGGCTAGAAATTCCCAAAATGCCCTTCAATTTTACCAAAATTTCCAAAATACTCCTAATTAACCTTGCAAACATCTCTAAAACCTTTTTTTTTTTGCAACTCTTCATAGGAAGATGGTTGTCTTCACTAGAAGATGATAGATTTAATATTTTAGATGGTATTGAGGCCTCTTCAGATGAAGTAATTCATCATTTTTGGACACAGATGTCTCTATTTGTGAGCTTATTGGTGAATGATGGTGTCTAAGACGCTTAAATGTAGATCTCCAATGTCATAGACATTATACTTTGGAAAAATTGGGGCTTCCTTGACTCATGATCCTCTTTGTAGATCAGTTTAGTGTTTGTTACTGAAGATTTTGATGATTCTGATAATCATGTTGAAGAGAGTGAGAATACATGTTACCATATACGTGTGGTAGTGATGTGTGTGAACACACTAGGACCACCGGGGCATTTTTTCCCTCTTTAGGAGGTTTTTTCCCCCGTGCATTGTATATACGCCCATCACTCTAGGGCTATCTATCTTTCCATTGCACACTAAGTAACACACTCTCTATTGTGTGCCTTGAGCTTCCTTCGTCTTTTCCAAGCTGTGTGTGTTTCTCTGCAACCCTAATTCCAACAATTGGTATCAGAGCAGGTCACGTCCTCCTGGGCTTAGTCGCCAACTGCTCCAGCACATGCCTGCTCACTTTCTCCGATTTCAGTGAGCTTTGGCGAGCGTTCGCAGGTCGACAAAATTTTTGGGAGAACTCGAAGAGCTTGGTCTGCTCAGAATTTTGATTTGGGCTCATTTCGGCCTCCGTTTCCACTACAGGCAATACTACACATGCTATTTCGTCATTTTGTGCAAAATTTATGTCAGTGCCGTTTTCTGCATAACAGGTGCCTTATAGTCTTCTACAGTTTGTGCTATATAGCACAGGTTGTTCCCGCTCCGTTTCTCCTATTTTCGGGCAGTTTTCACATCAGGTGCAACATTTACCATGGCTGACAACAACAACACAGATGTGTTCAAGATATTTGTTGTGTTGAGGATAGGTTGGATGGGGAAAACTACCCTATGTGGTCTTATATGATGTAACATGTTCTTTGTGTCAAAGGGTGTATGGAACATTGTGCACGGCATTGATGTACGTCCTGGTTCTGAGGATGTAGGCGATGTTGAGGATGTTGCAGGTCTTGCTGCAAGGATTGCAGCTGTTAGAGTTGTTTTGCCTACGGCAGAACAAGCTCGTTGGGATGTTAAGGATGCGCAGGCTCATGCACTGATTGCGTTGTCTGTGAAGCGCACCATTGTTCCTCACATCCGTTCAGCAAAACCTGCAAAATAGGCTTGGGATATTTTAGCAGGTCTTTATGCAAGCCGCAATGAGGCTAAAATTGCTTTGCTGCGTAAAGAGCTGGAGTCCAAGATTATGCATGAGGAAGATGATATGGACACTTTCCTTGCTAGTGTCAAGGATATCAATGAGCAACTTATTTCTGTAGGTGAAGTCATTTCAAACAGTTTCCTTGTGCAGATTGTTCTTGATGCCTTACCAGATTCCTACCAGACTTTTGCTAGTACTTGGAGACTGATGACCCAAGGAAATCCTGAAGTTGTCAAGTTTGATGCATTATGCACATTGCTATTGCAAGAGTCACTTTCTAGAAAAAATAGGACTAGGCAGCATGCAGTTGAACAGGCTTTTATTGCTAGTACTTAGAGACTGATGACCCAAGGAAATCCTGAAGTTGTCAAGTTTGATGCATTATGCACATTGCTGTTGCAAGAGTCACTTTCTAGAAAAAACAAGACTAGGCAGCATGCAGTTGAACAAGCTTTTATTGCTTCTCAAAGAAAGGGTGGTAACAGTAATGCAGCCACTTCTTATGGTTCTGCTGCAAGTGGCAAAAATTCTGTTCCTAATGCTTCTGCTAGCAGCACTTCATCTGGCAATTCTGGTAATAAGGGCAAAAAGAAGATGCGTTGCCATTATTGTAAATCCAATGATCACTTGATCAAGTTGTGTCCTAAGTTGAAGGCCAAAGAGGCTAAGAAGAAAGAGGGTGGTTCCACTACAAATGCAGCCATTGTTGCGTCTTCTATGAAAGGAGACTGTGTTGCTGATGTTGATGCAGAATGGGCTTTTAGCGCAGAGTGCACTTACAATCCTGCTGTCCATGATGCATGCTTGTCAGCTGTTGCTGCAGATTCACATGTGTGGTATTTCGACAGTGGTGCTACAGAGCACATTACCTCACATCGTGAATTGTTTACCTCTCTCGAGTCAGTCCCTCATGGGAATTCAGTCACTTGTGCCAACAACGCCTCTTATCTAGTTCAAGGAGTTGAAAAGATTGTGCTCACTGCTGCTAATGGCAGTTCCTTCACACTTGTTGATACACTTTATGTACCTGGGATCAAGAAGAATCTCTTGTCTGTATCCGCACTTGCTAGACTTGGACTTGTAGTCAAATTTGTGGATGACAGATGTACAGTTCATGATCTTAGTTTTGGTGATGAAATTGTTGCATCTGGCCTTTTGTGCCGTGGGCTGTATAAGATCACTTTGTATGACAAGTGTGGACAAAATTTTGCAAATGCTGTTGCAGATTCAAGGGCTATTTTAGATGCAAAACTTTGGCATGCACGTTTCGGTCATCTAAATTTTGCCAGTTTGCTGCGTTTGCAGAAATCTGATATGGTTGCTTCCTTGCCGCCTCTTGAAGCACCTGTCAAACATGTTTGTGAAGGCTATATTTTGGGTAAGATGCAGCGTTCGAAATTTCCAAAGGATGGTTCAGTTCGGGGCACATGCAGGTTGCAGCTTGTGCATAGTGATTTTTGTGGGCCCATGCAAACTCTGTCCTTGGGCAATTACCTGTACTTCGTGACTTTCATTGATGATTACTCCAGGCATGCATGCGTATTTCTGCTTAAAGCGAAGTCCGAAGTTTTTATGTGCTTCAAACAATTTCTGGCTATGGCTGAAAATGTCTCGAAATGTACTATGGGCACCCTCCGTTCCGATCGAGGGGGGGAGTATATGTCTCATGAATTTCATCCATTTCTGGCTAGTCGTGGGATAAAACACCAATGTACAGTGCCTTATACACCTTAGCAAAATGGTGTTGCTGAGAGGAAAAACAGGTCACTGACGGAAATGGCACGATGTATGGTCAAAAGTCAAGCTTTGCCACATTCTTTTTGGCTTGAGGCCATTATGTGTGCCACTTATGTACTTAACAGGTGTCCTACGAAAGCTTTGCAGTCTATTACTCCATATGAAGCATGGCATGATAGAAAACCTTCTATTGAGCACATGCGTGTTTTTGGCTGTTTGGCATATGCTTTGGTGTCACACGTGCAACGTAGAAAATTGGACAATAAGGCTGTCAAATGTATTTTTGTTGGTTATAGTGCTGAAAGCAAAGGTTACAGGTTGTATCATCCGCAAACAAAACGTATTCTGGTTTCTCGGGATGTAGTGTTTGTGGAAGATTCTGTTCAGCCCTTGCTGTCATGTACTAGAGACAGTAATGTAAGCTCGCAGGACATTTATGACTTTGTTGCCTCTTTTCAGTGGTGGAAATACGAATGTAAGTTCCAATGAGGCAAATGTAAAGCCTATGGGGGTTCTGAATTTTTTTTAGATCAGCCTATTACTGATGCTGATGTACTTGATGAGGAAAGGGCTGAAAATGAGCAGGCTAGAGGTATGCCAAAATGGCTGGTGCACACTTTGCGTGACAGTAAATTGGATGCACCTTTGTCTAGTCGTACTCGTTCAGGCTCTCGCCATGCATCTAATGCATCAGATTGTTATGCTTTGGCTGTTTCTAGTTTACATGATGTTGAGGAGCCTCTATCTTTTGATGAAGCACAGAATTCAGAAAATTGGATGGCTACCATGCAATCAAAATATGATGCACTTATAGAGAATGACACATGGACTTTATGTGATTTGCCTCCTGGCAAAAAGGCCATTGGTACGAAGTGGGTTTACAAGTTGAAACGCAAGCCGGATGGTGAGATCGATCGCCATAAGGCTCTACTTGTTGCAAAGGGTTATGAAGAGCAAAAAGGCATAGATTATGAAGAGACTTTTGCTCCCACTTGTCGTATGACTACTGTGCGTTTTCTTGTTACCATATACATGTGGTAGTGATGTGTATGAACACACTAGGACCGCCGGGGCATTTTTTCCCTCTTTAGGAGGTTTTTTCCCCCGTGCATTGTATATACGCCCATCACTCTAGGGCTATCTATCTTTCCATTGCACACTAAGTAACACACTCTCTATTGTGTGCCTTGAGCTTCCTTCGTCTTCTCCAAGCTGTGTGTTTCTCTACAACCCTAATTCCAACAATTGGTATTAGAGCAGGTCACGTCCTCCCGGGCTTAGTCGCCAGTTGCTCCAGCACACGCCTGCTAACTTTCTCCGATTTCAGTGAGCTTTGGCGAGCGTTCGCAGGTCGACAAATATTTTGGGTGAGCTTGAAGAGCTCGGTCTGCTCAGAATTTTGATTTGGGCTCATTTCGGCCTCCGTTTCCACTACAGGCAGTACTGCACAGGCTATTTCGTCATTTTGTGTAGATTTTCTGTAAGTGCCGTTTTCTGCATAACAGGTGCCTTATAGTCTTCTACGGTTTGTGCTATATAGCACAAGTTGTTCCCGCTCCATTTCTCCTATTTTCGGGCAGTTTTCACATCAGGTGCAGCATTTACCATGGCTGACAACAACAACACAGATGTCTTCAAGATGTTTGCTGCTGAGGACAGGTTGGATGGGGACAACTACCCTATGTGGGCTTATATGATGCAACATGTTCTTGTGTCAAAAGGTGTCTGGAACATTGTGCAGGGCATTGATGTACGTCCTGGTTCTGAAGATGTAGGCGATGTTGAGGATGTTGCAGGTCTTGCTACAAGGATTGCAGCTGTTAGAGTTGTTTTGCCTACGGCAGAACAAGCTCGTTGGGATGTTAAGGATGCGCAGGCTCATGCATTGATTGCGTTGTCTGTGAAGCGCACCATTATTCCTCACATCCGTTCAGCAAAATCTGCAAAACAGGCTTGGGATATTCTAGCAGGTCTTTATGCAAGCCGCAATGAGGCTAAAATTGCTTTGCTGCGTAAAGAGCTAGAGTCGAAGATTATGCAAGAGGAAGATGATATGGACACTTTCCTTGCTAGTGTCAAGGATATCAATGAGCAACTCATTTCTGCAGGTGAAGTCATTTCGGACAGTTCCCTTGTGCAGACTGTTCTTGATGCCTTACCAGATTCCTACCAGACTTTTGCTAGTACTTGGAGATTGATGACCCAAGGAAATCCTGAAGTTGTCAAGTTTGATGCATTATGCACATTGCTGTTGCAAGAGTTTCTTTCTAGAAAAAACAGGACTTGGCAGCGTGCAGTTGAATAGGCTTTTATTGCTTCTCAAAGAAAGGGTGGTAATAGTAATGCAGCCACTTCTTATGGTTCTGCCGTGAGTGGCAAAAATTCTGTTCCTAATGCTTCTGGTGGTAGCACTTCGTCTGGCAATTCTGGTGATAAGGGCAAAAAGAAGATGCGTTGCCATTATTGTAAAGCCAATGATCACTTGATCAAGTCGTGTCCTAAGTTGAAGGCCAAAGACGCTAAGAAGAAAGAGGGTGGTTCCACTGTAAATGCTGGTTCCACTACAAATGCAGCCATTGTTGAGTCTTCTGTGAAAGGAGATTGTGATGCTGATGTTGATACAGAATGGGCTTTTAGTGCAGAGTGCACTTACAATCCTGCTGTCCATGATGCATGCTTGTCAGTTGCTGCAGATTCACATGTGTGGTATTTCGACAGTGGTGCTACAAAGCACATTACCTCACATCGTGAATTGTTTACCTCTCTCGAGTCTGTCCCTCATGGGAATTCAGTCACTTGTGCCAACAACGCCTCTTATCCAGTTCAGGGAGTTGGAAAGATTGTGCTCACTGCTACTAATGGCAGTTCCTTCACACTTGTTGATGCACTTTATGTACCTAGGATCAAGAAGAATCTCTTGTCTGTATCCGCACTTGCTAGACTTGGACTTGTAGTCAAATTTGTGGATGACAGATGTACAGTTCATGATCTCAGTTTTGGTGATGAAATTGTTGCATCTGGGCTTTTGTGCCGTGGGCTGTATAAGCTCACTTTGTATGACAAGTGTGGACAAAATTTTGCAAATGCTGTTGCAGATTCAAGGGCTATTTCAGATGCAAAACTTTGGCATGCACGTTTTGGTCATCTGAATTTTGCCAGTTTGCTGCGTTTGCAGAAATCTGATATGGTTGCTTCTTTGCCGCCTCTTGAAGCACCTGTCAAACATGTTTGTGAAGGCTGTATTCTGGGTAAAATGCAGCGTTCTAAGATTCCAAAGGATGGTTCAGTTAGGGCCACATGCAGGTTGCAGCTTGTGCATAGTGATGTTTGTGGGCCCATGCAAACTCCGTCCTTGGGCAATTACCTGTACTTCGTGACTTTCATTGATGATTACTCCAGGCATGCATGGGTATTTCCGCTTAAAGCGAAGTCCGAAGTTTTTATGTGCTTCAAACAATTTTTGGCTATGGCTGAAAATGTCTCAAAATGTACTATGGGCACCCTCCGTTCCGATCGAGGGGGGGAGTATATGTCTCATGAATTTAATGCTTTTCTGGCTAGTCGTGGGATAAAACACCAATGTACAGTGCCTTATACACCTCAGCAAAATGGTGTTGCTGAGAGGAAAAACAGGTCACTAACAGAAATGGCACGATGTATGGTCAAAAGTCAAGCTTTGCCGCATTCTTTTTGGCTTGAGGCCATCATGTGTGCCACTTATGTACTTAACAGGTGTCCTACGAAAGATTTGCAGTCTATTACTCCATATGAAGCATGGCATGATAGAAAGACTTCTATTGAGCACATGCGTGTTTTTGGCTGTTTGGCATATGCTTTGGTGCCACAAGTGCAGCGCAAAAAATTGGATGATAAGGCTGTCAAATGTATTTTTGTTGGTTATAGTGCTGAAAGCAAAGGTTACAGGTTGTATCATCTGCAAACAAAACGTATTCTGGTTTCACGGGATGTAGTGTTTGTGGAAGACTCTGTTCAGCCCTTGCTGTCATGTACTAGAGACAGTAATGTAAGCTCACAGGACATTTATGACACTTTGTTGCCTCTTTTCAGTGGTGGAAATACGAATGTAAGTTCCAATGAGGCAAATGTACAGCCTATGGGGGTTTCTGAAAATGTTTTAGAACAGCCTATTACTGATGCAAATGTACATGATGTACTTGATGAGGAACGGGCTGAAAATGAGCAGGCTAGAGGTATGCCAAAATGGCTGGTGCACACTTTGCGTGACAGTAAATTGGATGCACCTTTATCTAGTCGTACTCGTGCAGGCTCTCGCCATGCATCTTATGCATCAGATTTTTATGCTTTGGCTGTGTCTAGTTTACATGATGTTGAGGAGCCTCTGTCTTTTGATGAAGCACAGAATTTAGAAAATTGGATTGCTGCCATGAAATTAGAATATGATGCACTTATAGAGAATGACACATGGACTTTATGTGATTTGCCTCCTGGCAAAAAGGCCATTGGTACGAAGTGGGTTTACAAGTTGAAACGCAAGCCGGATGGTGAGATCGATCGCCATAAGGCTCGACTTGTTGCAAAGGGTTATGCACAAAAAAAAGGCATAGATTATGAAGAGACTTTTGCTCCCACTTGTCGTATGACTACTATGCGTTTTCTATGTGCATTGGCAGCTCATTTTGGTTGGGATGTACATCAATCAGACATTGTTACTGCTTTCTTGAATGGTGACATATTTAAGGAAGTTTATGTAACGCAGCCTCGCGGTTTTGTCATAAAAGGACAAGAGGACAAAGTGTGCAAATGTAAGAAGGCTTTGTATGGGTTGAAGCAATCTCCTCGTGCTTGGTATGAGAAATCTGACATTCATTTGGTTAAATGAGGCTTTCGTAACAGTCCAACAGAAAGCACATTGTATGTAAAGCGTGAGGATGATGTATTTCTCATTGTGGTTCTTTATGTTGATGATTTGCTGATCACTGGACCAAACGAGAGACATATTGCTGAATTTAAGGCTGATTTGAATGCCACTTTCAAGATGAAAGATTTGGGGCTGTTGCATCATTACTTGGGTATACGGTTTAAGCACTGTGATGGTGGTATTGCCTTGTGTCAGAAAAGTTACATAGAGACATTGCTATGTAAGTTTGGACTTGAGGATTGCAAACCTATTGCCACTCCCATGGAAACAGGTTTGAAGTTGAGTCTACATGATGCTGGCGATCCTGCTGATGTCACTCTTTACCAAACTGCTGTTGGCTGCCTCATTTATGTATGCAACACGAGGCCAGATATTCAGTTTGCAGTCTCGCAGGTCAGCAGATTTATGCATAGCCCAGGTTCTAAGCATTGGCAGGCTGTCAAGAGGATTTTCCGCTACCTTAGTGGCACTTTACATCTTGGCTTGTTTTATCCCAAGGGGGGATCATTGCTGCCAGACTTACATGCTTTTTCGGACTCAGATTGGGCTGGTTGTTTTGACACGCGAGTGTCCACAAGTGGTTTTTGTTTCATGCTTGGCAGTTCATGTATATCATGGTTGAGCAAGAAGCAACCTACTGTGGCCACTTCGAGTTGTGAGGCTGAGTACAGGGCAGTCTTCACAGCTACGATTGAGTGTGTATGGCTCAGACGCCTTATGGCTGACTTGGGTGTTGGACAGGACACTGCCAACACTATCTACACTGACAGTCAGAGCGCATTGGCAGTTGCGAGGAACCCAATTTTTCATGCTCGCACAAAGCACATTGAGGTGCATTACCACTATGTCAGGGAGAGGCTCTCACCAGGAGAGATCAGCTTGGCTTATGTGCCAACACAGGACAACCTTGCAGATCTTTTCACAAAGGCATTGTCTCGTGAGAAGCTTGAAGCTTTCCGCAAAGCTTTGGGCTTACTCCCCTTTGTGGACTGATCCTGTCCTCAGGGCATGGCACTTCCCTTTACTCATGTGCCAGCTCTCGTTCACCGCATCACTCCAGGGGGGATTTGTTACCATATACATGTGGTAGTGATGTGTGTGAACACACTAGGACTGCCGGGGCATTTTTTCCCTCTTTAGGAGGTTTTTCCCCCCGTGCATTGTATATACGCCCATCACTCTAGGGCTATCTATCTTTCCATTGCACACTAAGTAACACACTCTCTATTGTGTGCCTTGAGCTTCCTTCATCTTCTCCAAGCTGTGTGTGTTTCTCTGCAACCCTAATTCCAACATTTCTATGTGCATTGGCAGCATATTTTGGTTGGGATGTACATCAATCAGACATTGTTACTGCTTTCTTGAATGGTGACATATTTGAGGAAGTTTATGTAACGCAAACTCGCGGTTTTGTCATAAAAGGACAAGAGGACAAAGTGTGCAAATGTAAGAAGGCTTTGTATGGGTTGAAGCAATCTCCTTGTGTTTGGAGGGTGATGTACTTCTCATTGTGGTTCTTTATGTTGATGATTTGCTGATCACTGGACCAAATGAGAGACATATTGCTGAATTTAAGGCTGATTTGAATACTACTTTCAAGATGAAAGATTTGGGGCTGTTGCATCATTATTTGGGTATACAGTTTAAGAGTGTGATGGTGGTATTGCCTTGTGTCAGAAAAGTTACATAGAGACATTGCTATGTAAGTTTGGACTTGAGGATTGCAAACCTATTGCCACTCCCATGGAAACAGGTTTGAAGTTGAGCCTTCATGATGTTGGTGATCCTGCTGATGTCACTCTTTACCAAACTGCTGTTGGCTGCCTCATTTATGTATGCAACACGATGCCGGATATTCAGTTTGCAGTCTCACAGGTTAGCAGATTTATGCATAACCCAGGGTCTAAGCATTGGAAGGCTGTCAGGAGGATTTTCTGCTACCTTAGTGGCAGTTTACATCTTGGCTTGTTTTATCCCAAGGGGGGATCATTGCCGCCAGACTTACATGCTTTTTCGGACTCAGATTGGGCTGGTTGTTTTGACACGCGAGTGTTCACAAGTGGTTTTTGTTTCATGCTTGGCAGTTCATGTATATCATGGTTGAGCAAGAAGCAACCTACTGTGGCCACTTCGAGTTGTGAGGCTGAGTACAGGGCAGTCTTCACAGCTACGGTTGAGTGTGTATGTCTTAGACGCCTTATGGCTGATTTGGGTGTTGGACAAGACACTGCCAACACTATCTACACTGACAGTCAGAGCGCATTGGCAGTTGCGAGGAACCTTGTTTTTCATGCTCACACAAAGCACATTGAGGTGCATTACCACTATGTGAGGGAGAGGCTCTCAGCAGGAGAGATCAGCTTGGCTTATGTGCCAACACAAGACAACCTTGCAGATCTTTTCACAAAGGCATTTGTCTCGTGAGAAGCTTGAAGCTTTCGGCAAAGCTTTGGGCTTACTCCCCTTTGTGGACTGATCCTGTCCTCAGGGCATGGCACTTCCCTTTACTCATGTGCCAGCTCTCGTTCACCGCATCACTCCAGGGGGGATTTGTTACCATATACATGTGGTAGTGATGTGTGTGAACACACTAGGACCGCCGGGGCATTTTTTCCCTCTTTAGGAGGTTTTTCCCCTCGTGCATTGTATATACGCCCATAACTCTAGGGCTATCTATCTTTCCATTGCACACTAGGTAACACACTCTCTATTGTGTGCCTTGAGCTTCCTTCGTCTTTTCCAAGCTGTGTGTGTTTCTCTGCAACCCTAATTCCAACAATACAAACTTTTGGTTGGACAAGATATAGTGACAACTAGGCAAGAAGCTACTTTGGAGCTTGTGCCTTTTCACATAGTGCCCAAGGTGGCTCCATGTGTGGATGAGGGGGATGATAGCCACTTACACGTGGACATAGGTAAGAACATCCTAAAGACCACAGGGGTCTTTAGCTGCTTTGAAGTGTTCTTGATAACATCTTTTTTTGTTGTTATGCATCGTTTTACATAGATAACATTATTAAGACATGGGATCTCTTGTGGAAAGACCACAGGGGTCTTTAGCTCCTTTGAAGTGTTCTTGATAACATCTTTTTTTGTTGTTATGCATCGTTTTACATAGATAACATTATTAAGACATGGGATCTCTGGTGAAAAGATATTAACAAAAAATATGAGTTAGCCTTGCAAAACCAACCATAGTTAAAGTCACCGTCGGGACTTGCTCGTTTCTTTTGTCGCTCGAAAAAACTCACTCGCCATATTGTAAGACTTACCATTACATGCCAGCTATCCCAATTGTAATGCTAACCACATACAACAAGAGGGTGCCCAAACTCGTAAGAGATGCAAATAATTGTCACAAAATTACAAGAAGAGAATACGGGTATACCAATAATTGTGAGGATGTTAAAATAAATGGCGTTTGTTGCAAAGGTATAAGAGCGAGATGAGGAGATTTAAATGAAATGCTATCTTATTGTGGAGATGCATAAAGAAGAGAAGGAGAGCAAACGGAAATGTAGATCCTTGAACTAAGGTTGGTGGTAAGAGGACTCCACCATAGGATTGTCTTATGGCGCTAAAACTTATCTTCTCTTCTCTCGCGTCTAACAAGATTCCTGACAACGATCTGATGGGCCTCGAGACTATTTGAGACCCCCTTGTCAGGTGGGATTGACGATCCACAATCTTTGGAAGATGTAAACTGTCTGTTTATTCAGACAGTTTGTTTGACGATCCACAATCTTTGGAAGATGTAAATTGTCTGTTTATTCTCAAGAATAAAAAGATTCTGGCCGGGTTGAGCCCCCACGACTTGACTCCACCACCTACCACATCGGAGACTATGACTCTCCCATGAAGCTATCATGTGTCACTTGAACGGAGGTGAGAACGCAAAATGATATAGCGAAAATGACGTGGTGAGGATCATAAATGTTCATTTGGAGATCACTTTGGGATGGTTGAGGTCACACATTGATCACTTTGGAATAGGTGGGTTCACATGGTGATCGCATTTCGATTGGGAGTCACACGAGAATCACTTGGCGGTCACTTGACGTGAGTTTACTTGGGGTTCACTTTAATTGTGATCACATCACGGGGATTACTCTGCCGGACAAGCAAAACCAATTCCGCCGCCCCGAATCAATAGGGAGTCGGGACCTGAGAGAGCGGTTGTCGGGCAACGCTGCGGCCGGCAAACTATGCTCAAAGCACCCGACCGGCTGAGAAATAACACTCATGTTTATCAAAGGTGAATTTCGCAGAGATTAGCTTTCCGCGCGCAGGGTTGTGATGGGCTCGAGCAGATCAATGACGAGGATGAACCTCCTCCTTCTGGTGGTTCTCGCTTTTCACCCTCCCCAAGCTGCCCGCGCATTTTCTGATAAGTGTGCCGCCTGCCAAGCCGTATCGGTACTCTCTCTCTCTCTCTCTCTCTCTCTCTCTCTCTCTCTCTCTGTGAGCGCATTCGCACAATTGATCCTATGTTTTTCACCGATCTCGCAGTTGAAGGTATCACATTACAACTTGGCTAGCAGGAAATGCTTTGGAGTGAAAGCATCTTCCACTCGTAGGCTCACTTCAAATGTTTGTCCCAGCTAGATGAAGAAATGAAATCTTTCTTGGGCAGATGATTACGCTCCTTGGGTATAGATAGACTATCTTGTTGACCAATGAAACTAACCTCGAAGATTTCTTGGTTGCAAGAGATTATCATCTTTAGGCTTTGTTCAAAGCAGCGAGCTAGTTTACTTTGCAGTCATGAAGCATATAGATCATAGGTTCAAGAGCATGCCTCCTGAACTGGTACGAGGTGAGTTGAAGTGGTGTAGACGCTTTTCAGTCAACCATTTGTTTCAATGTCCAAAACAAGCCTATACAACTTAGTAGGCACGTTTAATCGAAATGGAGCTAGTTGCTTCTTCATTTTCTGAACCTATCACCTCTTTTTTTTTTTGATTTCACAACTGTCTTAAAATCAATAAACTAACGTTGCCAGCATTGTTGCTTGTGACATAAGGAGCATGGTTAGAAACTTGATCTTGTTTGCTAGATTATGATTTGTTGCATAAAGTGAGAAAAGTGAAAAACTAAGCATGAAGTGAGAAAAGTTAGCATGGTCAGCAACGTTTTTTGATTTGATCTGGTTTGTTAGATTATGATTTGTTGCATGAAATGAGAAAAGTGAAAACTAAGTTTTGTCATGCGTTGTTTTGCAGGCTGAGTTGGAGCTTGCAATGTCAAATGTGAGTAAGTTGTTGGTCCCTTCATGGCTATGATTGGGATAGTTAATATGATTCATAACAAGTTAGAACTTTATTTTTGGTTTCAACTTACATCCCTCGTCAAAGTTATAGTTTGAGATTTGAGAAGGCATCTTAGGTTGCTTTAAGAGGACGATGTTAAGAGTTTCACCTCTTGTCTAATGGTGGGCTCTGGTATCTCGAAGGAGCAAATCAGGGAGTGAGGGTTGTTTTGTGCTCATTAGAGTTCGGAAACAATCTTTCGCACACTCAAGCTCTATTGCAAATTTTTTACCGTGTAGCCATTTGATCAACCTCTCTTCTGCAAGATCGACCCCAAATGTGGTTGAGATCTTGTATTGCCTTCCCATAGGAGCTATGCTACAATAGCATAACCCTCCAATTTACTTTTTTCAGTAGGAAGTTAAATAGCGCATAAGAGAATTATTTAGTGTACGATAAGGAACATTTCTTTTTTCAGTAGGAAGTTAAATAGCGCATAAGAGAATTATCTAGTGTACGATAAGGATTTTTTGCATGGTAGAGATTTTATTATTCAAACTGAACATCAAGCCCGCATGCGGCTTATGTCTATGCCTAGTGCACATTGGAGTGATTGCCAGGTAAGGCGGTCTCAGTTTTTTGAGCAATGGTGGTTTGATCGAATACGTTCTTGATAAAACTAACCTTGTTGCAAATGCGTTAAGTGCGAAGAACAAAACTTGGTTGTTGAGTCAAGTTCCACAATCTCCATTTAGGGAGTATCTTTTTAACTGCATTAAAAATCAGTATGCAGATTCCGAGTTTGGTAAGCAATGGTTATAGGCTCTTACTGCACAAAGGCACCACAATTATCTTATTCGTGATGGTCTCTTGTATTTTCGTCACTGTCTTTATGTGTTACGCAGTACAAGCACCAAGTAGTACCATGCCCTGTCGTTTTTAACTTTTACCCTCTAGCGTTTTTTCACCCATTAGCAAGCTTGGCGTTTTCTCAAGAACGTTGCAGATTTCAACCTCTTCACCCTCAACATCTCTAGCGTTTTGAGCCATAGCCTCGTCACTAGTTTGCAAATC
Organism: Adiantum capillus-veneris; assembly: GCF_014529385.1. Lineage (NCBI taxonomy): Eukaryota > Viridiplantae > Streptophyta > Polypodiopsida > Polypodiales > Pteridaceae > Adiantum > Adiantum capillus-veneris. Next base: position 29,003,590 of record NC_140951.1, read on the forward strand.
CAAGCTAGATGAGCCTTAACGTTTTCAGTTTTCAGCAAATCCAAGCTAGATGAGCCTTAACGTTTTCAGTTTTCAGCCCTTAGCCTCGCAGATCTAACATCTACTACAAGATCCCATTAATATCTATCTTTTCGATTTAATACTTCTTTTAATTCTAGGCTTCTATCATTGCTGAGTCTGCCCTTGATCTCCGGAGTCATGACAGAGACTTAGTACGTTGAACGTTGTGTTAATGTATGCTCATGTGTGTATAGTGTGACATGAAACGTTTCGGGGTTTTGTGCGCTTCAAGGTTTCGAGGTTTTTGAAACGTTTCGTCTCGTAGCTCAAAGAAAGCGAAACATAGGTTTCGTTTTATATGTATGTTCTTATAATTATACATTGAATATACATACAAATTCACTTGTCAAGACATGTGAAATACCAAAATCTAGATGTAAGACTTGAGTCATGAGTGAACAAGGTAAGTTGACAACCAGCGCAACAATGTAAAGATAAAGACGAGGGGGCCAGTCTGACGTGTAAGGTTGAGAGAGAGAGAGAGAGAGAGAGAGAGAGAGAGAAGAGAGAGATGAAACGAAATGAAATTTTATATTAACGCCTTTAAAAGGCCATTTTGCCGTTTCGGGGTTTCAGAGGGTTGAAACGGGTTTTTATGTCACTATGTGTGTGTGTGTGGTTTGTGTCGTGTTTGGAAGCATATGTTAGTACCTAATTTCTATTGGGTACTGATGGTGTTAGTAGGGATGTCGTGGAACTTAGCCAATACTATGCATGATGGAGTTGATGGTTATATTGTCTCGCGGGTAACTACCATGGGTCTATACCTTGCACTTTTCTTTAACGGTGAATTTGGGCTTATCTCGAATTCATCTAGGTATATCCCATTAGCATCTCAGCATCTAGATTCATTGTATCAACATTTGTGCAATCTAAAGCACTTGAAATAAAAGGAACCTTGAGCATGCTTTGAAAACTCATTCTGAATTATCGAAAGTTACTCAGAACGGGAATGGAAACGAGAACAAGAGCGTGTGGAGTGTGGAACGGGGGGAGTAGGGGGGTCACAACGGGAATGGGGCCGGAACGGTCAACTAAAGAAACTATATATATTATATGTATTATAAGCTCATATGCTAGTGAAAATCTATAAACTAAGCTCTTGAATTCGACTACTCTGATTAGAACCATATTTAGGCATGCTTTATGATGACGGAGCTTTTGAGAGAGAGAGGGATGGAGTTTGACTCTTGAGAGAGAGAGAGCGGAATGGAGCTTGATGCACGAGAGGAAGGGATGGAGCTTGAGAAAGAGAGGTAGAAGCCACATTTGTTCTTTGAGAGTGTGTGCTTTCCGCAAGGAGAAGAAGAGGTAAAAGGTAGAGTTCCATGTCCCAACTTAAAGCTGTAGCAAGGAGAGTAGCTTAGTGGAGAGACGTTGACAGCTTGAGGAGGAGGGGAAGCTTGAGACGAGCCCCCAAACAACCCCGAATTTTCCCTTTAAATAGCCCAAAATCTGCCTCCAAACAACCCCAAATTTGTCTTCAAACCGCTCCAAATATGCCTCCTAATGGCTAGTTTAAAAAACGTCGACTTTTTTAGTTGATAGTTCCAAATGCCCATTCGGAGACGGCCCAAGACGGAGAGATTGCATCACTCAAGAAGGAGCTCGTCGAGGCACGCTCACGAAACACGCTTGAAGAGAATTGCAACCTTCAGTAATAGAAGAGCTCAACACGATCAAGAACAAGTGCGAGCCATCAAAGAGGGGGAAGAGAAACACAAAGAAATGACGACCTCTTGGGTGGACGTCATCACAAAGACTCAACAAAAGGTTGATGAGGCCGAGAAATGGATTGAGGTTGCCAACAAGGGAAAAAGCAAGGAAACAACGACGTCCACACCCACCATGATTAACGTGACACTAGAAGAAGAGCAAAGAAGGCGTCTGCGCTCTCTACATGTAAGAATTTGCGGCCTTAAAGACAGATAATGTGGACGAAGAGGTAAAAGAACTCATGGCTTTGATGGGGGTTCATGAGCCGATGCACTCAAGAGCATGGAGTGGGCAACAAGAAAAATGGGAGCAAGGGGGAACCTCGAAAGAAAGGGCACTCATCCTTATTTTTTCCTCCATGGAAGCGAAGGACTTTTTGAAGAAGAGAAACTCTTAAGAAAATGGGCATCTTTCTCGGGGATGATCTTACCCTCTCACAAATCGCTTATATGCAGGAGGTAATGCCAGAGATTAGAGCGGCAAGGGAAAAAGGTAAGTCGCTTTTTACCGAGATGGAAGAGTGGTGATATTGGAGCCACGCTCCACATGACGGTGTGAGACCTATGGGACCACACTCAAAGTTGCTACTTGGAATTGTAATGGATCTATGCGTCTTGATGTGGGTGCTTTTGAGGAGAGTTTTACTGGACGAGACATCATCTTCTACTCTAAAAGACATATTAGGCCCCTGGGCAGTCTATGCCTCACATTGGTGGATACAGATGGGAGACAATTTGTAGACAGGAGACACGATCAGAGCACAGAGGGCGGGGCTCAGGAGGAGTGGCAGTGTTATTGAGGGAGGAATTGCAGCCATTGACACATATAGCTCGTAGGGATGCGCAAGCTAGGTACATGTGGGTGAGATTGAGAGCATAGACTGGTAGATATCTTTACATTGCCATTTGCTACTTTCCCCCGAGTATGTCAGTATATGCACCATCTAGAGGACAATCCCCCTTCTCTATTTTGGATGATGACATACGGGAATTCTCTAGAGATGGCGACATTATCATCCTAGGGGATTTCAATGCTAGGATTGCCCATCATCAGACGGTATTTTATGATACTTCAGAGGAGATACTGAGAGAGCTGGATATTGCTGAGACCGGCGTATCCAGAATATCATAGGATAGGGAACATACTGAGTATGGACGACACTTGATAGACATGGGGATTGCACATGGATTGGCCATCTTGAATGGCCTACAGAGATTTCCCGATGCGGGAGGCTTCACATGCTTTCCACACAGACATGGAGCCAGCACGGTAGAACATGTCATGGCACATCCGAGCCTCATATCTAGTATACAGGATCTCAGAGTTGGGCCTAGACCTGTTGGGGTGGCAGTGGATCATGCTACTATGTCGCTGACCATCTCTTTCCAATTCAATGTAGCACACATTCCATGGGTAGCAACTCCTACTCGCTACACCTTCACGTGGGAGACGGATTCTGTATACATTGACGGGATTTACATGCACCTATCCATTGAGGAGCCGGGGCGACCTTTGGAGGAGCTTACTACCATACTGACACAGACATTACATGATGCAGTAGCAGAGGCATACCCACACACACAGCCTGAGCAGAGACATCGTTCTGGAAGCATGCCTCAGAACAGCTGGCATGATGAGGAATGCAGTCAGACTAGAGCTAGACTTTAGAGGGAAGTGCTTTTGGGGGACATCACACACAGATAGTCACAGATTGACTTCCGACGCCTAGTGCGGCAGAAGAAGAGGGCATTTTTGGCTTGACTAGAGTAGGATCTATACCAGCTATTCTTGAGTCAAGACTCGCGTGAGGCATGGAGGCTCTTTCATGAGCAATCTCCCCCCCTTGCCATTACCTCTACAGAGACCTGGGGTCAGTACGCATCATCTTTGTACACAGTTTCTGGACAACAGCCCCTTCCCGACCCCCCCGATCCATGCCTCCACACATGTGCCTTTTTCACCGTTGAGATAATGAAGAAGGCCATTGACAGGATGAAGACTGGGAGAGCATATGATCATGATGGCTTAGTGGCTGAGCATTTCAAAGCCAGAGATCTACTAGAAGAGCTTCTAGCAGTTATGTTTAACCGTGCCATGTGTGAAGGCTTGCTTGATACTTGGAGCCTGTTTACGATCATACCTATCTTCAAGTCAGGAGACTCTATGGAGCCTACCTATCTTCAAGTTAGGAGACCCTATGGAGCCTGGAAACTATCACACTATCATGATTGGACACACATTGGCACGGTTGTACGCATCCATTCTTGAGCAACAGCTGAGTAGATGGGTAGAGAGGGAGGGAATGTGTGCTGTTGGGCAGGCAGGGTTCAGGAGAGGTTGTTCTACTCTTGACCATATTTTGACACTCAGGGCCATCATCGAGGAAGGCAGATCCCGTGGGAGACGGATCTATTGTAGCTTTGTGGACTTCCGCAAAGCATTTGACACAGTACCCAGAGCTAGATTGATGCGCAGATTACAGGAGATGGGAGTACCCACAGAGCTCATTTGGGGGATCATGGCACCGTACAGATCAGTAGTAGGGCATGTACGCACCTCAGAGGGTCTATCTACATCGGTTCACTCCACTATTGGGGTGAAGCAGGGATGCCCGCTCTCTCCTGTCACAAAGTGATGACGTGGCGGACATCAGAAATCCTAATTTCCGGAAATCGCGGAGGCTTTTTTTTTGTGGAAAATGATGAGCGACGCAAATTTCGCTTTTTCTCTACTTAATGAGAAAGAGAGAGAGAATGCTTTTGCTTTCAAGTTTTGACTCTCTGTGAGAGAGAGAGAGCAATTGCTTTTGATTTGAAGCTTTTGGGGCTCTGCTTTTGGGCATCCCTTGTAACCTTTAAATTAGTGGTGAGGGCCTCACTTCTCAGAGCATCTGGACGCAGAGTCTGAGAGTGAAACCCTAACCGCTCTCTTGTACTTTGATGATTGATTAATACAAAAAGAAATACCGAAAGGGGCGCCAGTCTTTGGGGCCAATATCTCTAGGCACGGAACTCCGCAGGGCAAGTGCAAATCTATTGTGATCTGTGAATTGTTTTGAAGTGGTTATTTGGTGCTGTCGCGATTGATTTTTGACTTGGAGTGTCCAAGTCTGTTACAGTGGTATCAGAGCATGACCGATTTCAGGCAATGATCAATCGACTCCCTCTGCATTTGGAGATGCGGGCTTGGATCACAACGAAGATTCAGACAGAGAGTATGGCCCGCCTCGGCCTACTCAGGCGGAGCAAAGAGAGATGAAGCGTCGTCAATTGATTGGCGATGCAACAAAGATGATGCTCAATTTTGCCAAGGACTCGAAGATGGCAAAATATATGAACCAGACCTCTTTGGAAGAGGTACAGATGGAGTGGCAAAGAACCACAACCACTCCCGAAACCCGCTCTCAAGAAACCTTCTGCCTCCAAGAAATATACGGAGAAGGAACTGGAGATGCACGGATTGCTCAGCTTTTTGATGCGCAAAAGAAAGCCAAATAGCACGGCAAAAAGCAAAAGAAAAACTCTGACTTTCTAGGTTATTTAGGTCGTCAGTCAACTTTTGACAAGGCAAAGAAACAGAAGAAGCGTGTCAAGTTTGAAGGCTTACTCAGTTCTTCTTCTTCTTCTGACAGTTCTTCTAGCTCTTCAGACTCGAGCGAAGAAGACAGAAAAAGCAAAAAGCGAAGCAAGACACAAAGCTTCGAAAAGGGCAAGAAAAAGGCAAAGAAGGCTACATCTCGCCCAGAGACTGACAGTTCTACTGAGGACTCGTCTACAGACAACTCAGATTCCGATGACGGAAAGTTTTATGCGAACAAGAAGAATTTTTACAAAGCTAACCAGTATGACTTTCTCGAAGATAAAAGCAAGAAAGTCCGAGAGTTTAAGGAAGGTGGCCACTTGATCAAGTTCGATACTTTTTCAGGATACTTAGATGCTTCGAAGGCTTTGTCTTTTATACAACAGTTTGACATCGCTTTCGCGGGAGGACGCTATTCAGAGCTCTCCAAGATTCGGAGAGCTGCCTCTTACTTTAAGGGGAATGCTCGTACTTGGTAGTCCACGCTTCTTTTAAACAAGACTGCGCTAGTTAAATGGCTGAAATTTAAGAAGTTTTTTATTCCTTCTTGGTTGACGCAAGAATATGAACGAGATATACGAGGTGCTTGGAACCATCTTCGGATGACTAAGAAAGACACAATCAATGCTTATTGTGAAAGATTCTGGAGCTCTTTTCTACCCGCCTCTTCATTCAAGAAGATCTTGTTCAGAGAACAGATTGAACGGTTTACCTTGGGTCTACCTACAGAGATCTGAGATCACTGCTTGGAACAGAAGTCAGCTTCTATTCAGGAGTTGATGAGTCATGCGAAGCGGGGCTTTGCCATTCACTCTGGCAGTCTGACCTACTCCACAGATGAGGCCATGACACAACGAGCCGAACAGACTTTTGGGAATGAAAGTAGAAAGAAAAAGAGCAACCCAGAGAAAAATGATGCACGACCCAAGCTTACTCCTGAGGAGAGAGCTCGCTTCATCAGAGAGGGGAAGTGCTTTGGATGCGGGGAACATGGACATATCTTCGCGAAGTGCCCAAAAAAGGCACAAAAAGAACAGAATGATAAAGATGACCACAGGTCTGAGAGTTCGAGAGCAGCTGAGGAATGTGGCAGAAAAGGCAGATAGAAAAGCAGAACTGGTACCACATGGCGTGGGACCTGCGCCGAATCTAATGAATGAAAGTACAAACTTTGCCGCTTTTGGGGCAAAGTGAAGGATCAAGAAGCTCTTTGGAAGGAGCCAAGGCCAACTTCTTTTCACTTGGAATTGGCGGCTCGATTTGGGAATTACGCCCAACAGACTGACGCCGCAGGCGGAGGTAGTTCGACTGGCACCCGGATGGGATGTTGCCATTACACCGAGCATTGGCAAACTTTGTTTGCAATGACAGGGGTGTTCAGGGCACGAGAGTGACGTTCTACTCGGGATCCCTTGGTACCACAAGAACTACGCCGTGGTTGACTATCGGGCCGAGAAAGCAACTTTGATAAATGAAGGGCTTAGAGATTGTACTTCATAAACTTCAGTTCTTACTCATTCTTTTGGGAGAGAACTGATCAAAAGAACGCCAAGATTTTTCTCCACACTCATGCCGATTGCTTTTCAGAGGGCGTGAAGATCAGACCATTGATCTGATTCCCGGAAGCACGCCACCGAATCGGCCACCCTACCGTGTGAGCCGCGCACAGAATGAAGAGATTATGAACCAAGTGAAAGACCTCTTGGAAAAGGGTCTTGTCCAGCCTAGTACTTCACCGTATTGCTCTCCAGCGTTGTTGGTTTTGAAGAAAGACGGATCTTGGAGAATGTGCATCGATTATAGAGCTCTCAACAAAATCACCATCAAGAACAGATTTCCGATTCCTAGGATCGATGATATACACGACAGGTTACAGGGATCCTCGTGCTTTAGCAGGATTGACTTGAAGAGTGGATATCATCAAATGAGGATCGCGCCAGGAGATGTCTACAAGACAGCTTTTCGGACGGTTATTTGAGTTTTTGGTGATGCCTTTTGGCTTAACCAATGCTCCTGCGACATTTAACCGGATGATGGACAGGATTTTTCGAGAGTACATGCTATTTGTTGGCAGTTTCTTTGACGACATCATTGTTTTCTCCAAGAACGAGGCAGAACACAGAGATCATTTACTTCAAGTCCTTCAGGCATTACGAGATCACACGTTAGTGATTAATGCAAAGAAAAGTGAATTTTTCCTACCAAAGATACACTTATTGGGACACATTGTGTCAGCAGCAGGAGTGCAAATGGACCTGGCCAAGATAGAGACTATCCGTGATTGGCCCGATTTGAGGAATGTCCATGAAGTTAGAAGCTTCTTGGGACTGTGTTCGTACTACAGGCGGTTCATACGAAAGTTTGCAGAGGTTGCTTCCCCTTTGCATACCTTGACACAGAAAGGAGTACCTTTTTCGTGGGGACCCACAGAGGTGACTGCCTTTCGGACATTGAAAGAGAAATTGACTACGGGACCTATTTTGACTTTGCCGGACTTGCAGAGGTCATTTGAAGTATATTGTGATGCTTGTGGTCGTAGCTGGATACTCCCTTCGGGGAGGCTACTTGATGAAAAAGACTATGTTGTGCGTTACACAGCCGTTGAGGGAAAAGGTTATGATTGAATGCCGCTGTCCACCTTTTACGGGTCACCGCGGCATTGCTACCACCATGAAGGGGGTAGAGAGATACTTCTTTGGGCCGAGACTCAAAAAGGATGTGGAAGAGTTTGTGCGCAGTTGCTTGGTATGCCAGAAGGTCAAGTTTGACAGGCATAAGGCACAGGGATTGTTACAGCCTTTACCCATACCCACCCACCCCTGGGAAAGTATTGCAATGGATTTCATTTTTGATCTCCCGAGAACACAGAAAGATCACGATGATTTTCCGATTACATGGCACGTCTGAGACGATTGTCTCTGACAGAGACCCCAGATTTATGAGTTTGTTTTGGAAGGCAATTTGGGAGAACATTGGCACGCAGTTGCAGTTCTCGTCATCGTTCCACTTGCAGACTGACAGGCAATCTGAGATTGCCAATTCAGTGATTTTAGATTTATTGAAGTCTTGTATGTCGGATCAGAAGACTCAATGGGAAAAGCGTAATGGAATTGATATTTCTATTAATTATTGCAGCTGACAGGTGGAAAAGGTTGGACCGAGCTAGCCCTATGCATACGGAAATATATTTCATGTATTATTCAAGTGCTCTTTAGGAGCTTCGGCCATTTATGACCGGCCGGCCAGTTTGTACTCATTTTTGGGCATTCAAGAAATCTATAAATAAATATGTGCAAGAGGGAAATGCTCACTCTTGCACGGAGGGAGATTGCACCCAGTGTCTGTGTATTCTTCTCTCCTCTCTTCTTTTCTCACTCGTCGTGCCAGGCGTAGCACTCCGTTCTAGGAGGTGCGCCTGGACGTGCTCTCTCTCTCTCTCTCTCTCTCTCTCTCTCTGTGTGTGTGTGTGTGTGTGTGTGTGTGTGTGTTTGCTTATGGCCTCAATTCTGTGCTACGAGACTCGTCAGGTATGCGGATTTGTCGGTTTTATGATTGCAACATGTTATTTTGCTATTTTGCAGGGAACTCCACGCTCCCGTTTGTAGCAGTGAACTCCACGCTCCCGTTTGTAGCAGTGGTATCAGAGCTAAGGCCACGCTCTTGGTAACAAGCAGTCATCGAAGACTTAAATTCGGTATCCAAGTGAGGTGCACAATTTGTTTTATGGAAATGTAGATCCTTGCAGTCAAGTACCACAGATAAGTGCAATTATACAACTCTAATTAGCTTCATGTGATTTTATCTTGATTGACATGTTTTTGGAAAAATCTTTGAAATTTTTGGGGATTGCAAGGGAGCCTGATATGATCATGGCAAAATAGGAAATAGAATTTTCTCGTATGTAGTGCTAAAAGAAGCAGAAGAAGTGAAATTTTTAATATCATATATAATCCATGTTGAGAGAGATCACAGAACTATCCGCCGAGTGTTAATATCAAGCTCAATTATACACAAGGGGATGTTGGGATACATGTAGAAGATTACTGCCATCAAAGTAGTGATTACTGTGTCAACAAGGTAGTGATTACAGTTCGCAATCAAAATTAGTAGTGCACCATGGAAAACACCCTCAAGATTATTGATCTTGACTCTTCTTTATGTAAAGAAACTCCAAATAGTAGAGCCAGCGAGCCTAAGCCTGAGCAAAATCAGTGCAGCAACCTTGCACGAGAGTAGGCCTGATGGATGGCAGTAGCGCCATCAGAAGTAGGTGAAGGCGCAGTTGGCTACAGGCCCGACAAGCTCATTTGGCACCCACCACAACCGAGTCACTTTCTCTCTCTCTCTCTCTCTCTCTCTCTCTCTCTCTCTCTCTCTGTGACCAAATGGCGGCACACCCGTACACAACCAGTTTCTCTCGACTCGTGCTGCCAACCACCAGTATTAAAAAATAAATAAAATAGAATCTCTCTCTCGTTCTTGCATGGCGTATAAGCTGCATGCATCACAACCTTCCCTGTCTACTTGTGGTGCCCACACCACACTCTCTGTTGCTACAGCCGCTAGCCCAATCCCATGCAACCGTATCTCTCTCTCTCTCTCTCTCTCTCTCTCTCTCTCCCCCCCCCCTTGCGACTTTCCTCATGTAGCCACCCACCCTCCCCCAGTTATCTCGCCGTCATCAGTTGGCATGCAGTTGAAGCCGCCCCCACTCACTTGCGGTTGTAGCAGTTTTGCGCTGCCACCACACACACACAGAGGTCTCCGTTACTCTTTGCAGCTCTACTCTCTCTCTCCCTTACCATGTCCAACAACCAACCAATAGCGGCCAGAATTTATCCCTCTCATAGTAGCCGCCAACCTTTGGGCCTGCATGGCGTCCACCCAGCCAACATCAGTGGTGCCCGTAGTTCTGAGGTGCAGCCGATCCACCTCGTCGCGTCCACAATCCCTCTCTCCAGATCACTATGACTCCGCACACCCACCTAATTCCTTCTCTGCAGTTGGTGGCCCCTTCTATGGTGGCTTTGTTCTCTCCAGCGCTACCTTCCAACCTCTGCTCACCCGGTCCTGCAATTGGCTATCCTCATGCATCACCTCCACCCTTCAAACCCCTGCAGATGGTGTACGTCCTCTTCAGCTCTCCCCAACGACCTTGCTTGGTCTCTTCAGCTTGTAGGGGACCCCCCCACCCTCCTTCATGCAGCCGATTCTCCTCTCTGTGGGTTGGAACCACCCCCCCCCCCCCCCCCAAAACACAACGCGGGGAGTGGTCTGATACGTCATTGCAAGCAATGCAACTGTTTTTTGTTTTTGGCCCAGTCGCGTCTCAATCGGCTACTCGCAGGCATCAATCAACGACTACGCATCAACTGAAGCATGTAGCGTTCAACCACAACAGCCATCCAAACTTGGAGCCCGCAAGGCACACCGCACACACTAGCGGTCGTCTCTCTACAGTTCGACTAACACTCAAATTTAACCCTTTTCTGAGCGCCTCGCTGATGCTCACGCTCTGCCAAACGGTTGATCGAGCCCCAGATGGCTTTGCATTCCACTGCTCAGGCTGCCATGCAAGCACCAGTATAGTTAGCCATCTATTTTTCTTAGCCGTACCGTTATTCTTGGCGGGTCTCCCAAGCTTGACCGACCTCAGCTAAATACAGTTATTCTTTTTTATTTTATTTATTTTATTTTTTCCTCTCCAATGGCAAAGACTGACTCACCTGCTCGTGTAATCCGACCTACAAATTTTGAGATTTGCCTCTAAATTTGATGCTCGACATACCATTGGGCCTCATGAGGCAGATATATTCCTGCTCTAAGGTATGAAGGTGGGAAAGGTGAAGATATATGATGCCAATCCTGCAATTCTTGAAGAGCTCGTGAACACTGACATCAAGGTTTCTCTGATGCTACCAAACGACTCGATAATTCATGTTGGCATGAACAAGTTGACACTAGCTCATAACTTTGTCGTCACCACGCCATTAACCCCACCTTTTCAACCCCTCTCTCGAATGTTGCCATGCAGAGTGTCCACAGTACACACTCCCATCTTTCTGTCAGCTAGCCACACTTAGGCATAACATGCCAGCTCAAGCATGATCTCTCTTCCATAGAATCCTGGTCGCACCTCCATCATCTTGGCAACTACAAGATCATGACTTCCGCTCTCTCTTTCAACTAAAGAGCTTCACTACAGACGAGAGAGATGAACGACATGTACTCAACGAATTTCTTGATCTCCACCCATCAGCAGTCTCTGTCTCCATGCTCCCAGTACGACTACTTACAGAGACAAAGCTCTTCAGCGACGGTTGCAATACTTTCATCTTGAGCATTGACGACCATGCTGATGACGACTTTTTTTTTTCAATCTCTTATTTGTGTTTCATTTTATTTTATACCCAGATATTGTATTAGATCCTTATGACATTAAATTAGATCATTAAGGATTGTATCAACATGATCTCCTAGGCTTTTGAACACAAGTAATTTTACATTTCATTTCATTTCGCTCTCTTTCTCCAGTACGCCTACGTATAGGGGTGGACATTAACGACGCTCTTCAGTGCTTGCTGCAATATTCTATCCGACACATGTCCATTACTGAGCATTCTCACACATTGGCGATGATGATATTGATTTTCATCACAATATTAGACTCTAGGTTTTATGCTTTCAATGGTACTTCAATTTGTTTTATTTTTATTTGTACCCAGGCATCGGAATAGATACACAAAGACTGTATCAGTTGTTCTCACACTTAATTTTTACATTTTTAAGACGGTTAATATAACACTTCATTTTCTTTTCTCTCTCTTTTCCTCCCGTAACCAAACTGTAGGCCCTACCTTTGTATTCAAAGGATTGTATCAACATGATCTCCTAGGCTTTTGAACACAAGTAATTTTACATTTCATTTCATTTCGCTCTCTTTCTCCAGTACGCCTACGTATAGGGGTGGACATTAACGACGCTCTTCAGTGCTTGCTGCAATATTCTATCCGACACATGTCCATTACTGAGCATTCTCACACATTGGCGATGATGATATTGATTTTCATCACAATATTAGACTCTAGGTTTTATGCTTTCAATGGTACTTCAATTTGTTTTATTTTTATTTGTACCCAGGCATCGGAATAGATACACAAAGACTGTATCAGTTGTTCTCACACTTAATTTTTACATTTTTAAGACGGTTAATATAACACTTCATTTTCTTTTCTCTCTCTTTTCCTCCCGTAACCAAACTGTAGGCACTACCTTTGTATTCAATTGTCCACAACCGCGCAAGGCCCTATCTTTGTATTCAATCGTCCACAACCGCGCAAGTCAATGAGTTTTTTGGCACCCACACACACACTCACTTGTCAATTTGAATGATATACATCCAAACACACACACACATACTGTACGTGTTCTGTATGGTCTTTCATAGCTTGAAGCTACTGATCGTGGCTACTCGGTGTGAGATTTGTGTGTATATTTAAGGTGGCGATAAGCGCTGCTATGTCTCTTGGTATTTTCGTGTTTGTTGTATCCATTCAAAGATGACCATCAAAAGTAGTTCCTACGAAATTTTTCATGAGAAATTCTGTTTGGATCAGAGTACTCATAGCAATGTTTGTTGATCGAGTGAGGGCTTGCCGAAAACAATTTTTCTAACTAAAGACAATAAGGGCACACCTAAAGCTTTTTTTGTTTTTAGGTCACAACTCAAAGGTTTTCAAGTATTCACACTAAAACTTGTAAAACTTTGTCGATTTACGTGAAGGAAAGCATGGAATCTAGCTGATGTTTTGCTATTTTAACTACTTTCAATCACATTGGTGAAATTTTACTACTTGCTTGGAAGTTTATATTATTGGTGCATATATTTAAGGACACAACGTCAAGCAGTTTGCAATAAGGATAATACCACTGGACAATTTGAAAGCAAAAAGATCTTTTACTTCCTTGCATTTTCTTATGGCATATGAAATTAAGAATCCAAAAGTTTTGGCTTGTCCTTGCACTGCATGTAATTTCTATTGAGAGGATTCGGCATTAAGCTATGCAGCTACTCATATGAGTTGCGGTGTTTTGAGTTAGTGAATAAAAATTTGTAAGTACTCTGCTACTCAACTACACTCCAATGTGGTGTCACACAGGTAGTACATGTTTTGTCTTTTTATGTCTTGTTTAGTCCATTGGTCACATGCACACAGATCCGCCGATTCAGGCAGTGTGTAAATGCTCATCTTGGTGTAGATTTGCCGATTTAGGCAACACCAGTTATCTGTGCAGATCCGTCGATTTAGGCAGCACAGTGAAAAATTACTAATTCACAAGGGTAAATGCAGATTCGCCGATTTAGGCAGTATTAGTGCAGATTCGCCGATTTAGGCAGTACGTCTTATTGGTGTAGATTCGCCGATTTAGGCAATACCAATCACAAAATCATGCTGCAGTGGCTGGCCACCACTGTAACTGGTATGATTTTGTTACCCGGGTATAGAAAATGAAAATATTTTGGATTATATTGTGGACTTGGAATTGGATTTGGAATTGGTATATAATGATTTTCCGTCGTGACAGTATTTATGGAAGTGAACTTGAGATTGCTGAGAATTGATTTATACAATGATGAGTGTGATCAATGATATCTTGATTCATCAGGGTATGACATATACTGTTTATTCTAGTCGTATGGGACACTAGAATAGGTAGTATGTGGATGACGGCAGGCATAACCAATGTGTCTAATTTTTCTTTTACTATTTAATATAATTTCTAATCATTGTTTTTGACAAGTATTGTTTGCAGATTTTATATTCGCAACTGAGGACAATTGCTTTCCAACGGAGAGGTATGTAATGGAATTGATATTTCTATTAATTATTGCAGCTGACAGGTGGAAAAGGCTGGACCGAGCTAGCCCTATGCATACGGAAATATATTTCATGTATTATTCAAGTGCTCTTTAGGAGCTTCGGCCATTTATGACCGGCCGGCCAGTTTGTACTCATTTTTGGGCATTCAAGAAATCTATAAATAAATACGTGCAAGAGGGAAATGCTCACTCTTGCACGGGGGGAGATTGCACCTAGTGTCTGTGTATTCTTCTCTCCTCTCTTCTTTTCTCACTCGTCGTGCCAGGCGTAGCACTTCGTTCTAGGAGGTGCGCTTGCACGTGCGTTGTCTTGTTCTCTCTCTCTCTCTCTCTCTCTCTCTCTCTCTTCACTTATGGCCTCAATTCTGTGCTACGAGACTCGTCAGGTATGCGGATTTGTCGGTTTTATGATTGCAACATGTTATTTTGCTATTTTGCAGGGAACTCCACGCTTCCGTTTGTAGCAGTGAACTCCACGCTCCCGTTTGTAGCAAAAAGAACTTACCTTTGGTGGAATTTGCCTACAATAATACGATACACTCTTCGATGGGGAAGACGCAATGTGAGATTGTTGAAAGTGCTGCGAAGGTTCCATGCTTCCTGAGCACGAAAGATTAGATATTTGAAGCGGATGAATATTCCCGAGATTTGGATACGGCTTTTACCAAGGTTCGCGAGACTTTGCAGGAGTCTCAAGAACGACAGAAAAGGCAGTGAGCGGATCGCCATCGTTGCGACTTGAAACTAAAGGAGGATGATTGGATGCTCTTAATTTTGAGAAGGCACGCCTACGAAAGAAAAAGGGAAAGGAGAGGCTTTTTCCAAAGCTTAGTATGCGATACTACGGACCTTTCTAGATAAGTGAAAAGATAAATGATGTCTCCTTCCGATTGAAACTGCCAGATACTTGGAGGATTCATAATGCATTGCATGTGAGTCTCTTGAACCTTGTTAAGGGTGATGTGCCTGATGATGGGGAGCTTGATGAGCAACCCGAAGTGGAAGAAAACGAGGAGATCCTTGTTCCTGAACAGATTTTGACACATAACGATACGACAAAAGGTAAAGTCCGAAGGCGGTTCTTGGTTTAGTTCAAGAACTTTCCTGCATTTGATATGAAGTGGATGGAGGAGGAGGACCTAGCAGATACTCCTTGGATTGTGAAACTTTACCTCGATGTTTTGGTTTAGCATAGTCTACTCCAAACGGAACCGAGAAACTCAGCTTGGCCGAAGATTTGGTGCAGTGGGATGCACAAGAGGGGAGTTACTCCGCTCCTTTGTCAACAAATGCCTCGATTTTGATACTAAAGTCACTGATGTCTCTTTGAGCTTCAGGGATACTGAGAGCTGACAATATTCTGCTGGATGACTTTATGAAATGGAATTCCTGATTATGATACTGATTTGTTCTTGACTTCTTTTGAGTGCAGGAACTGATAGCCGAAATGATTACAGCATTTTGGTCTGATTGATCTCGAATAGACATGGTTGCAATAGGGGTTAGTCAATCGGACATTGATGAGGTCTCGATTGGACCTAGATGTGATTGCTAGCTACATTGCCGATAAATCATGGTCTAAGATCCGAATGAATGTTGAATGTCATGTGATGTCCTGTGATGTCTGGTGATGTCTTGTGATGTCGTGTGATGTGACTGTCGATTTTGTACATGTGCTAGATGTGTGTTCCTAGTACGTAGGTACTAACAGTCAATGTCTGCTAAGACGGTTTATGGCTTTTGTCGGTTTTGCAGGCGTAATCACGGTTGATTACAATGCTTTCAAGAGGGGGGTATGTCACAAAGTGATGACGTGGCGGACAACAAAAACCCTAAAATTCTTGCAAACCCTAATTTTTGCCAGAAACCCTAATTTCCAGAAATCGCGGAGGCTTTTTAAAAAATAAAATAAAATATATTTTTTTGAAAAATGATGAGCGACGCAAATTTCGCTTTTTCTCTACTTAATGAGAAAGAGAGAGAGAATGCTTTTGCTTTCAAGTTTTGACTCTCTGTGAGAGAGAGAGAGAGAGAGCAATTGCTTTTGATTTGAAGCTTTTGGGGCTCTGCTTTTGGGCATCCCTTGTAACCTTTAAATTAGTGGTGAGGGCCTCACTTCTCAGAGCATCTGGACGTAGAGTCTGAGAGTGAAACCCTATGAAACTAATTTGACTATTTTGTTTCTAATTTCTATTTTCTAGAATTAGGATTTTAATAAGAAATGTGCACAAGTTAACTAATAAGTTAAGGAATCATAGATCTGTAAGAAAAGCCATTAGGAAACAGACGACTCTGGTGTGTCATACGATGGGTGACAAGAAGCACCGTGAAGGAGTTGGCCTGTTAGTTCGGTGGGAGAAGACCAGGTAATGGTGGTCCCTGATGAGTCACAAGATGGGTGACAGGTTCATCGGTAAGGGGACACACCAAGGGTCTAAGGAGGAAATCCGAACTGAGTAAGAAAGTACGCGTAAGAATGCAAGCACAAGAATAAAGATGGGTTCAATGAAGCTTTTTACGAAAAGCAGAAACAGTCGCGGGAGGGCAGATGCTTTCCCGCGAGGAGTCTGTGTTTGCATTGCATCTGTGTCGTGTCCTGCACCTGGGGACGCCTGGAATGTGTCCGTGTAGCATTGTTTTCACTAACGGAGTGAGTTTTTAAAGTTTGAACAGATTCACACTTTATTTTATAAAGTGACCGGTCACTTTTTAAGTGACCGGCCTCTTTATTAATAAAATAAAGCAGCCACTTAGAAGATAAAGCAACAAAACCAACTAGCGAATTCTCTCTCCCTATTTCGGGTAGAACAGGGCCCAAAAAAAAAAAAGAAAAAGAAAACGGCCGCAATCTCTACGCGAGCAGTTATTCGTGCCGTGGCCAGGGAGCTATAAAAGCACCACATGCCCTCACTCACGGGAGGTATCAACATCAGCAAGAGAAGACTCTGCCGCAAGAGATCGCGAGACTAGAAGCACGGAAGTCGCTTTTCCCGCACAAGAGCGACAGGTATCTATTGTGGATTCGCCATACGAATTGTTGTCGCGTGTTTGTGTGGTTTGTTTTGCAGGAATCTCCCGTCTTACGGGAAGGCCCTCTACGGGAAGTACGACTTCACGCCTAAGTCCCTTACGGGAAAGTACGGCTTCGCGCCTAAGTCCCTTACGGGAAGGAACGGCCTTGTGCCTAAGTCCCTTACGGGAAAGTACGGCTTCGTGCCTAAGTCCCTTACGGGAAGGAATGGCCTTGTGCCTAAGTCCCTTACGGGAAAGTACGGCTTCGCGCCTAAGTCCCTTACGGGAAGGAACGGCCTGGTGCCCAAGCCCTTTACGGGAAAGTACGACCTTCAGGTCTAAGATTACAGAAGGGAGGGGTTTCCTCGGGTTCTCGTGCTTGTATAAGAATTCTCCCTAAATAAAAGAATACTCTTTACGGGGGGGGACCAGCCTATCTTCTAGTCCCCAATACTGTGTCGATCTTCTCCCTTCTCTCATGTTTTCAAAGAATTATAATTTTCAGATTTTCTAAGTGCTCGTGTACGCTCCCATTTTGTGACACCCTAACGGCTCTCTTGTACTTTGATGATTAATTAATACAAAAGGAAATACCGAAAGGGGCGCCAGTCTCTGGGGCCAATATCTCTAGGCACGGAACTCCGCCGGGCCGGTGCAAATCTATTGTGATCTGTGAATTGTTTTGAAGTGGTTATTTGGTGCTGTCGCGATTGATTTTTGACTTGGAGTGTCCAAGTCTGCTACACTCCTACTCTATTTGGTATGTATGTGGATGAGGTTTCTGACTACATTGAGAGAGATGGTGATAGAGGTGCACCGCTGGCAGGGACATGGATTCCGCTATTTTTATATGCTGATGATATTGTGTTGATCTCCAACTCTCCAGAGGGGATGCAACGTCACTCGGATGCTTTGCATAGGTTTGCCCATGAGAGTGGCTTGTCTGTCAACCTTGGTAAACCAAGGTCATGGTATTTAATACCACCCCACAGTGGATCAGGAGGTCAGTGCCCGCATTCACATATGGCTAGGAGACAGTGGAATATACAGATGCTTACACTTACCTTGGAGTGTTTTTTAGTGGACCAGCATTTTCTTTGAGGAGAGCAACATAGACTAGATTGACCAGAGCCCATTCGGCAGTGGGGAAACTGGAGAGGATGTGTTCACAGGTTCAGTTTTAGGAGGCTCGGATGAAGCTCTGGCTCTTTGACACTTTGGTGGCTTCTGTATTGCTCTATGGAGCTGAGATATGGGGGCCTTCATTGGATCATCACGGGAGAACAGGTCGGACTGATGGATGGGGGGACATGGAGAAGCCTCTGGTCTCTATGATCTCACGGCTCATTAGAGCCAAGGCTTCAGTACCACGTGCCATTATCCGAGCAGAGCTAGCTGCCCCCCCCACTAGTAGTTGAGGCGCTCACTAGATGTGTTTCCTTCCTAACTTCCCAGAGACAGATACGCCCACCTTGCACTTGAGTCCTCTCGACACTTAGGCAGGCAGGGAGACACAGCACGTTGGTATGGGGAGATGACGTGATGGTTCCAGGCACATGGATTCAGTATAGACAGATTGCCCCTCTTCCAGTACTCATTGAATGCACCCTCTCTGATTCTTACACAGTCCGAGACCACTCGGCTCATCTGCAGGACCTGATTCAGCTAGACACAAGGAGGACATGGGTACAGCCAGCACAGGAGCTGGGCACGAAGATGGCTTTCTACAGAGAGCATCTTCTCCAGCTTACGAAGGACGGTTTTGTGATGAGGCCTAGATACATGGACACCCACTTGTCTCATGGGATACGGTGTGCCATTGGCCAGATACGCACATCCTCACACCAGCTGCAGATCGAGACTGGGAGATACAGCGGAGTGCCAACAGAGGCCAGGACGTGCACCCTGTGTGACATGGAGCCCGAGACAGAGTTACACTACACATGCCATTGCCCTGTCTCCTACGAGATACAAGGCCGCTTCCACTGCTTGTTTAGAGAGGGCTTTGGACCACTCTCCAGAGTCATGAGGTACGAAGATCAGAGATGCTTGGGTTTGTTCCTGCTCGAGTTGCGCAGACAGAGAGAGAGCCTGATGAGAGGAGAGGCTAGCCAGTCTCAGAGACACATCACAAACTTCTTTAGAGCAGACACTGGACACCTAGAGGAGCTACTACCACAGCAGATCTTGTTGCCTCACACTAGAGGCACATTGATCGATCGAGCGATTGAGCTGGGGAGATCCAGACGCCCACGGCTGTGGAGGACTACACAGCATCGATGGAGGCTACATCAGAGGATTCGGATCATTTTGGCCCGACATGCACGACGCTCGGTCAGACTACTGTCCATGGAGGAGATTGATGAGATCCGCCAGCGACCGATGTTGGATTTCTTGTGACTTGTGATTTAGCTATCCCAGCTAGCTGCTTAGTTCACACCTACCAGTTTAGGATCCCATAGTACTTTTATTTTATCATTTCGTTTTGTTACTTTGACATTGTATTAGATTCACCACATTGTAACGCTTTGGTCTCATAGGTCATTTTGTCTTTTTA
This sequence comes from Adiantum capillus-veneris, assembly GCF_014529385.1. Lineage (NCBI taxonomy): Eukaryota > Viridiplantae > Streptophyta > Polypodiopsida > Polypodiales > Pteridaceae > Adiantum > Adiantum capillus-veneris. Next base: position 29,023,395 of record NC_140951.1, read on the forward strand.
AAGACGTTAATATAACATTTTATTTCATTTCATTTCTCTCTCTCTCTCTCTCTCTCTCTCTCTCTCTCTCTCTCTCTCTCTCTATTCTGAGAAAGAAGTCACCATTAAGGCAAAGGATCCATCAACAAGGTCGTCTAAAGTAGACGAGGGCACTGCCCATAGTGGCACAATAAAAAATAAAATCCTGCGCAAGACTGAGGAGCTTGGTGACAAGACGGTCTGACGGAGGAGAAGAGCTGCAGAACACGAGAAGTCACCATTGCTGGTCGATTATACTTCACACGCCCAAATTCTACCTCGTTGACCCCAGAATTAGTTAATTCCTTGCATGCAAGCCACACAAAAAAACATCCTCACACGCCAATTTTTCATTGGCCAAAGCCCCTATGGCCATGGGTACAAATTTCCTCCCCTTAGACCCTGCCTTAACGGCAGTGCCAATAAAGCCAATCCATGAACATCAATGCATGGTTACATAAGGATTATGATCGTGTACGCGATCATAAAATCTTGTCAATTCCGTTTCTACTACACCTTACAAGCACAGATGGAGAGCGGAGTGCAAAGGGTGGAGAATTTGCAGCTTTGACTGCTGACAGTGAGGAGAGTAGCTAGGCAATGCAGAGGGTGAGTTTGGAAGGGTGGATCGAACAGAGGGCAAAGGGTGGGAAGTGTTGTCCTATGGCAGAATAATCTCAGATTTGGTGCCCATTTTCTCAAATTGTCCTCTGCATTGTTGCATAAGCAAATCTAAGTTCAATCTGCTGTAGGTTCGGATGATACTAGAGCTGGCTATGAGGGCATAGTTTTATTCTTATCAAATTGTTGTTCTTTGGTTGATGGACCAGATAGGATCAGCTCCAGTTCTTACCCTTGACCAGCTTCTCTCTTGAGGATAGCTAGTATATTTCTGAGCAATGTGGTAATGTGGCGAGAAGAAATCTTATAGGCAAAAAAATCTATCTCCGTTTGTATGTTGACATCTTTGCAAAAAGCTACTTAAGAGAAGTCCCTTCTCAATTTTATTTCAATCTCCTTACGTCAAGTTCAGATTAAAGCTGATGGATTTTTTTTTCAACATTCTTCAAGTTTAATCATTTTTGCTCAATGTGATTGAGTCATCTTTCCCGAACCTATCTTTTTCCATGTTATAATCCTATCAACAAGACCTCCATTAAAAGTGATGCTGCCAATCTGACATTTTACAGGAGAGGCCCCGGAATCATCTGGATATGAGGCACCGCTTGAACTCACAAGGTCATCGAGAAGGGAAAGTAATTGATTACAAGTTGAGTATTTGTACTGATCCTGATTTAATGGTATATTTGCATGTAACAAATAAGCAAAGTTATCAAACTTGATAGACATATTAAGTATTGGCTGTAAAACCGAAACTAGCAATTCCCTTAAGAGTAGTGGCAGAATTTAATTAAGGGATGTGTATTGTTGGACTGGTTTATCATGTAAAAGTATGGGGAGGAGGGAGGAAGAGCATGATAAGACTTTGCAAGGACTGCCTAAATAGTATTTCTTTGAAGCATCTATGGACAACCCTCGGGCCCCAGGGAGTGCTTACAACCTTCTCATCTTCTAACATTTGGAAAGCAAGCCCCATCAAGCCTTAAGAGGGAAACAATTTTGCCTTATTCAAACCATGATTGTGTAAGGCACAACTTTGCCCATGTGAAGTTACAAAACCACCAATGCAAGTCGGAAGATTGTGTCCTCGGTTTTGTTATTGAATCCTTTGTTTTGTTCACATGCCCCAACTGTTGTGAAAGGAAAGATTTCTGTTGTGAATGCCAAATGGTCTAGTGGTATCTTAGCCTATATTTGGAGTCTTTTGTGGGAAGGTCACCTAATCCTGTTTGTCATGAAGTTGCAAAAGCAGATTCTTATGATTTAACTCAATAGGTTTTAGCTATGGTGCTTCATGCATATCTGTACCTGGAGGTTTTGTGCAGGTGCTAGATCATATTGTATAAATGCGTCTACTATCACCTTTTCCTGTTGCTGTGCTTTTAACTCTATTAGCTTTGCTTCTCACTTTCGAAATATCTGTAAAAAATAATATAACAATGACAACTCCTGAGCGTTTGAAATCAAGCAGACAGGAGGTGTTTTATTTTTGGAAGGTCCACGAGATGTGCTTCCAGCTTGTATTAGCAATCCTCCTTTTTTTAAGAAGATATTTGCATTATACCTTTCTGAGGTTATGCTTTCGTGAGGAGTCTGTATTGATTGTTTATGCCATAGGTGGTGTCTTATATTACAACTTACTGAAGTCAGTTTGTCAAGGAAGCTGTTTTCTGCATAGTGGGATGAAGCTTGTTGCCGTCTGCCCCTTGCCAATGACTATCTTGGGCTTCACATAAAATCTTGAGCAGCTGACACAGAAGATAATGTCGGTGATCATTCAAGAAGTGTTAAGAAATCGCTAATTTTTTTCCTTTTTGTTTTCAGAGTTAGCGAATTGAGAGTTGTAGAGCTTTTAGACGGTTTATGCTCAAGGATGAAGGATTACACCTTGGAAACGGTAATCTTGAATGGCTTCATCCTATGGGTCAAGCTTTTACTTTGAAAATCCAGTAGAGTCTGTTTTGTGTGTTCTGCAGTGCATAAATGCTGTTGTCGTATTTCTTGTTCCACAGGAAGGCCCAGAGAAAGGAAAATGGAAAAAATCAGTCTCCATTGATTCAATTCAAGGTCTCATCACTGATTATAAACTGCTGTTTTCTGCTGTCTAAACCTTGATGATTAAGCTCATTTGGTGATTTCTTTTCATATCACAGATAGACAGCAAGCAGATGCACACTCCAAGCACATGAGCACATATTGTGGCAGGTGGTATTTTCTCTAAAGTGCTCTTCTCCTGGTCTCTAAATAGATATCTAAACTAACATACTTTGTGACATCTTTGACTTGTTTGACAGGCTTCTTGAAAAGACTGAAGAACAGGTACATGGTTCCTTATTTCTGACACAGTAAATTAACTTATTCTGTTAGCAAACACAGATTGCTGAAAAGAACACATTTTAGAAACTTAGTAGAACATGCCACTAATCAGTGTCACATGAAAATGCGTTTTGTCCCCTCAAAACAAAACAAAACACGAAACACTGGAAACGTTTTGAAACAAACTTGAAACAGGGGGAAAAAACGCGTTTCTCAGGCTCATAGAAAAAGGGTCTAATTTGCGAAGTACAAAATTAGCCATTGAGTGTGTGATGTGCAATATGGTGTACCACTACTGTGACCATGTATATAAGATGTATCCACTTGCTAGACTCCTAAATATTATGGGTTTCCCTATAACATCTAGAAGCATGTGTTTTGCGTTGTGTTTTCGCCTTGGCATTTTTGAAACAAAACGAAATGAAATGCCTCGAAACTATGAAATGACGGAACACATGGAACGTTTCCTGTTACACTGCCACTAATACTGGATGATTGGCTTTCTTTCTTGGCATCTATTCAATGTTCCAAAACTTGACAATTGGTCTTCTTTGATAGAAAGTTTGCGAAATAGGAGACGTGTCAAGGAAATTTGGAGAAAAGGAATGAAAAAATTAGCTTGGACTGAAGCAACTTTGAGTGCGTTTCCTTTTTGGGAAATCTTCGTCCCAAACAAATCTCTCAGAAAATTGATAGAAGAATTGCTTAACCATGAATTAGCAGTTTCTCACCACAGTCAAGTAGCTCACGAGACGTTCTACGTGTAGAATAACAGTTTTTGCCCAGTTAGTGCATCCCATCTTGTTTGCAAAGCAGCGGTTTTATTGGGTTTTGGCACGCGGGTGTGATAATAATGGCACGTGTGTTATATATACTATGCATACCTACACAAATAAATAAATAAATTTCTTATTTTTTTCCTCTTACTCAGAGGAGTCTCGGATAAGGATTCCTTTCACGCTTTGGGACCGGGAGTATAGCATAAATGGACCAGCAGGAACTTGTTGATAGTTGATCCTATTCAGGCAAAATTATACTTCCTCTTATGTGAAAATTGCTATTTCGGTTGGTGTCTCAGACATATCCGCTGGACTTCTCACCCTGGGAGCATGTACCGCCTTGAATCTTGATGCTTTTCTCCTAGATGGCTGTCCTCTTTACTCTACATTTTCCATAATTGCCTCCTTATGCTTTTCTTGTTTTGACGTTGTCATCAAGCAACTAATTGTGTTCCAGTGTGCGTATATCTGTGTGTGGGCATGTGCGTATATGTGTGTGTGCATGTGTGCACAATTGCAAGGGAGGGAGGCACTCACATGCAGTCCTCAAAAGTGCCTTTACATATGTTGTCTGAACAGGCCAGGCTTTTCGATTGTTGCAATATTTTTGCTGATTGATCAATCAGCCATCATGAAAACTCAAGGGAGATTTGTTGAGTTTTTTTCTAATTTTTTGCTTGAAACTGGACAGCTAGAAGAGCGAATCAGGAATGGCTCCATGAAAGTAGGGGAAGTGCAGAGAATGCTGTGCCAGGAGCTGGCTCAAGAATGCAAAGCGTCAAGGTAATATGCAATCACAAGATGTCTCACTTTTGATGTTTCTTGCTCTTTGTTCGGTCTTGCATTAATTTGCCTTTCAACCAGATCCAGCGCAGAAGTGGATACGCTGTCGGTTGATGACGATGAGCTGTGATGTATGGGGGTGTTGGTATTTGCGACAGTTTTGGTAATGATGGGACCAGGGCTGGAAACTGTAGGCCAAAAGCCATGAGCGTCTTCCAGTCTTAACTTAAATGTCCCTTAATGACTCATGTAGAATAGGTCATATATGAATCACAGCACTATGGGCTTTTTTTGACTCTTTGTTTTTCTCAAGTTATAAACTGTCCAGTAGTCTTTATTCGGTGATGTTTTTGTAGGTGTCTCAAAAATTAATGTGGGGGTTTGAACCTTGACCTCATGGCTCACACACGCGAACCCTTTTTGGCTTGTGCTAAACATGCATTTCACATTCTAGCGAGGATTAAGATGCTCATATAAAATTTAGACTGAGCATATTTTTGAACCTGTGGCTTGTGTGTTTCCTTCTTTGTCATAAACTACCTAGGTACAAGTTCCAAGTGAGAGGACACCAGCTTTGCGCTGGAAAGTCCTCTTTTATTTGATGTTTTTCCGAGTCCGAGTAGACTCTCTCTGAATGTAAGACAGTTCATTGAATGAGAAAAATCCTTGTGGTATGTGTAAGCATCTCTAGACTTGTTCCAAAGCTCACTAAAAGCTGGAGCCATGTTATGGGAGCACTCCGAGGGATGCCCATATTGCTGCTCTTGAGGTGCCAGTAAGGCTATTGTCGCAGCCTTCTTCGCGAAAAGCAAATGTGAGGGCACCCAGTTCTTCAGTGTCACCGTGGTTCTTTTCACTTTAGCTTGTTATCTATCCTCTCCCACTACCATTTATTGCTACTGCCTTTCAGCACAGACGGTGGGTGTATGCTGAGGATTTTCAGCCCTAGTGACAGAATTTAACCATACTGTTTTTTAAGTGATGGCCTGTTTATTATTATTTTTTAATTATTTTTTTGAAAAGAGGATGAAAAGGGATGTGATTAGTTTGGTGTTTGTGCTATTGTGAGAACATGACAAGAAACAAACTCTTCATGGAATTGAAATTGTAAAACCTGGAGAATTGTAAGAGTGTGCAAGACGGTAAAGGAACTTGAAAAGAGACCAAGGTGTTGAGCTACAGGGAAGCTTCTATTTGCATATTTGTATTTTCCTTAAGAGAGATTACGGACATACTTGGCATGCTTTCGAAGTGTGCAAATGGAGAATGGAAAAAAGTACAGAAGGGAGGAGAAAATGTAGAAAAATAAAGCATTGATAACTATGATAAGTTCTATCCTAGGCCTTATGAAATCTTATGAGAAAAGTAGGATTTATTGCCAATTCACAATCCTGTGGGCTCCAAAAAGAATGCCTATCCCTATTAATTTACATGAAGTTGCAATCCATGCGATTTTTACCTTGACCAATCAGCTTTTGAAAGGGTAAAGAGAGAGAGAGAAAGGGGGGGTGGGGGGGGGGGGGGGGGGGGGGGTTGTGTACAAAGGGGTCTCTTTAAAGCCACTCGTGAGATTTCCATTGTAGTCTTGTTACGGGTTATGCCTCAAAGGCCCAGAGCCTTCAATTGTCTCTTTGTTGGGATTGCAACAATAAAGCTATGGAACCATAATCAATATGGCATTTATAACTTGGAGAATTCCAGAAACACTTTTCACTATGTAATAAGGGAAAGTTGGGAGAGCGTTGCATTGTAAAGGGGTCTCTTTAAAGCCACTCATGAGATTTCCATGTTAGGGGCTATGCCTCAAACAAGACTACAATTCTCTCTTTGTTGGGATTGCAACAATAAAACTATGGAGCCATAATCAATGAGGCATTTATAACTTGGAGAACTCTAGGAACACTTTTCACTATGTTATGAGAGAAAGTTGGGAGAGTGATGCAGGCTACGAGCCTTGATTGTGGAGATGATCAAGGTAGCTAACATTCCTTGATTGTGGGAGTAGGTGAGCTACAAGTTGGGAGCTAATATGGCATCTACCCATGAAGGGCTTTATGAAAGTGTGACATTATAATTTTGAGATAAAAGCACCCACTAGCAATAGTGCTAACAATCCTCCCCTTGAGACTAGGGTAGGAGATGACAAACAATGACAATTGTAAAACAAAAGATTCTAGACAAGGTGAATGCATCGTAGACCTTCCCTTCAACAAAGGGAAGGTAGCATAGACCTCCCTTCAACAAAGGAGCAAACAAGGTAGGATCCCTTGCAAATAAGGGGGCGATAGGATCCCTTACAAATCAAGGGGAGTAGGAGGAAACATCTACGTTGATAAACCTCCTATTGATAAAGCCTTCCTCTAGCTCAACTTCTTAGTTGCTAAACTCCAAGACCAATCTTCAAAATAAGAGTGAAGATAAAATGGAATGCTCAAAGATTATCAATCCGAATCTCCCATGACAAGAGAAGATGGTTACTTCTTTAGCATGGTTGAGAAAAACCTTTTCTTTGTCTTCAGATTGTGGTCCTTTAGCATTGTCATGTAACAACACTTGTATAATGGATCATTAGTTTGCCACAATGAGGCAAGGGTTGGCTTGAAAACAATCTTTTGCTAAGATGGTTGGTACTCTACCACAATATATGCACATTTGTTTCAACTTAGACTTTGTGACAAGATAAGCATTATTAACTATGGGCTGCCCATTATTCCTTTTGATAAGCTTTGTTTCCTCTTCATGTAGAAAGTTGATGCAATCCTCCCATCATTGGGCATAGGTCCTTTTGAGGCTAGATGAAGTATACCTCCAAATATCTCTAAATAAGTTTCAAAATAGTGCTTTCAAGGATCATTTTATTAGTGGTGTCTTCTTGTTCGTAAATTATCCATAAAAATTACCTTCTTACCAAGCTATAGTAGTGATGTGTATGAACATACTTATGACAGTAAGGAGCACTTTTCCCCCTCTCTAGGAGGTTTCCCCCCCGGCTTCTATATGCGGCCATCATTCTAGAACAAGTCTTTATCTTTGTATTTGCATACGTAGTAATACTACTTCATGTAGCTTCTCTTTCTTCATCATTAATCTTTAATGGAGAAGGCCTTCATTCTAGGGTAAACCTTATCTTTGCAAAGCATACTAGCTAGTACTACTTGTGTTGAGTACCCTTCTTCTTCTTTCTCTCCGTCTTTGTCTATAATCTTGCAAACCTATTTCCAACAATCGGTATCAACTTTGGTGTCTTAGTTCTCCGAAATGCTGGCCTTGCATCCACAAGAGCGAATTGCCAATATAGAACCAACAAGATAATACAACCCTTCTTCCTTACAATAAATGTGTGAGTACAATTCAATCAACTATGTTATTTAAGTAACTGTGTTTTTGGCTTTATATCTCGGCCTGTCGAAGTCCTCTGGTGTACTGCATTGTATTTATCCTCGTTGTGCATGCCATTGGCTTTTAGGAGAGGAATCAAATGGTGTATTTTTCTCATATCAATACAACATGACCTATAATGGAAAGTGTGATTTGAACTCTATTCGATTATCATCCATCCTCTATTGCTTACCACATGGCCTTTCAATAGAAGCTTTGTTCACAAGGCATTTTTAACAATTAAAATAGGATTAAGATGGTGTTAAATTACTAATTAAATACCATTAACATCCATAGTACAACCGGCCAAAAGTGCCCATCCACAAACAAGCAAGACCAAACACAAATGTCTAAATCTCACCTACATATCCAACATAGCCACATGGCCTTAAACATTTTAATATATTAGTGAGGTAAATGTGCAATAAATACTCTAGGAAAAGAGAATGAGCTTCTAAAGGTTTGTTCACATGGATACATAATTTGCTTATATAAAGTAGTGGCCAAAACGTCTACTTCAGACTTGAACACCTTCCACCACAAATTATGCAGCTCAATTTTGTAGGTGACTTGTATTTCTTTTGATAAGTTTTCTTCAAGAGTATCGTAATGGCTCTCAATGTAAAAACATTAGTAAAAGGTATTCCTAATGGCTTCAAAAAAATTAAAAGGAATTCCTAATTCAAAGATTCCCTCAACAACAAAAATGATGCGCTAGTCTATAGCACCTAGCAAACGGGCAATGGTGAAGCACATAGATTTGCAATACCATTAGCTGGAAATGACAAATACAACATTGTGTGTGTGTGTGTGTGTGTGTGAGAGAGAGAGAGAGAGAGAGAGAGAGAGAGAGAGAGAGAGAGAGAGAGAAGACACTTTGAAGAGAAGAAAACGCTAAAGGGAAAATAAAAGAGAAGAGAAACACCTCTTTATATGGACACAAAAGGTCTTTTGACTTTCCACCTTCATATGCCTTTTGACTTTCCACCTTTATCTGTCTTTTCAATCACACCTCTATTTGCCCATTTCTATGCACAAGACTGTTTGAATGATGATAATCCGTTGAGGTGGCCTCCAATCGGCCCCTTTACCCTACTAGCATCTCTTTTGATAAAAAATTCTTCAAGAGTAGGATTACTTGCCGAGACATTAATGTAGTTGTAAAAGACTAGAAACATTAATCTTTTTAGATGTATGGTGAGGAGTAAGGCAATCGCTTTTCATCAAGCTCACAATGTTCAACGAAGCTTTGGCTCTTCAAAGCTTTTCTAAAACCACTCCGCATTCCCTCTATCGCTTTTTGTAAAGCATCGCTTAGCCTTCTTCAAAGGCCGCATTGTCCAGCCTAGCAAAAATTTCATCTCAATGATGACATGGACCTTACCGTTTTCACTCTCTTTAAAAAAATGTCACATTGTTCCTCCCTACTTTCCTATTACTAGATGTCTAGAATAATTTTGGCTCTTTCAAGATAATTCTATGAATGCTTTTTGCGGCACTTGTAAGTAGAGGCTACTCCTCAGTGCTTATGAGTTCCAAATTTCTATGGCATATATGTATTATACATATGTATGTATGTATATATATATGTATGTGTGTGTGTTAGAGGCTTGCAGTGCTTCATTGGAAGCTTGCAGATCCTTGATCTGTGATTGAAGGTGGGAGGTGGAGTCCTAGACCTCCTCTTCAAGAGTGCCTTTGTGCCTCTTCTTCTCGGGACCTGCTCCTGGGTCCTATGCAAAAGTAGATATTCTGTGTCTACTTCTCTTAGAAGCAATCAAGTTTACCCAGACTTACGTAATAATACTTGTTTTGCAGCACTTGTGGATAGAGGCTGCTCCTCAGTGCTTTTGAGTTTCAAATCTCTATGGCCACTGGGGGTTGATCAACACGAGGAGGTCTTCCAGACGCTCTATGACAGGGAGCATGGGGGATGATGCAAAAAGCATGACAGAGAGGATGCACTTTTATGATTACTAGGAGGGGGAGGGGGAGGGGGAGGAGGAGGAGGAGAGCCTAGGGGCACAGGGAGATGGGGGGGGGGGGGCAAATCGGTTTTTGTTGTTCCACGAACACTTCTCTTTGGCGATGGCGACAATAGCTTCTGTCCCTCCTTCACCCCTTCCCGATCTTCCTCCCCCTGCTCCTATTCCTCCTCCTCCTCCTCCTATTCCTCCTCCTCCTCCTGGTACTCCTAAAAGTGCATCATCCTTGTCATGCTTTTTGCATCATTCCACCATGCTCCCTGTCATAGAGCGTCTGGAAGACCTTCCCCTGTGGTAACATTGATTTCATGAACATTTTACATGTAAACGGACTGCTCTTGGGATGGATTATCCATGACCTTGTGAAATAGGCAAAAGTTTGAAAAACATCCACGGAAGACTACGTATGACATTTACACTATTTTCTTCTGGCTAATGAAGCCTTAAAACTGTTAGGTAAAGGCGGTGTGCCTGACTGTGCTTTGCCCATGTCCGTCGGCCAGTGTCCGACTGCGCACATTTATCTCCTTATTCTTTATACATACAAAGAATAAGGAGCTCTCACTCACATTCTCACATGGTACTCATACAGTGAGATTTGGGAGCTCCACCTACATCCTGTGTAGTTCTCTCTCTCTCTCTCTCTCTCTCTCTCTCTCTCTCTCTCTCTCGCACTCTTTGCGCACGCGCATCGCATCCGCACACTCACAATTGGTATCAGAGCTTTGGCTTCGCGACAGATGGAGTGCTATAGAGAAGTGAGCTTTTGGCTATGGTGAGCTTGTTTTCGGTGGAAGCTTGAGATCTGTGAGCAACCACCAAATCTGGGCTCATGGAAGCTTGAGGGACATTCCCAAGCTTGAGGGAAGAGTGTATTGCAAGTGTGTATGGTTGTTTGTAGCCATACTTGCAGGAAGAATGCAGATTTTCATTTCCGTAGGTCATTTTTCGGGCTTCAAAATAGTGTTTTTTGCATACGGAATGCGATTTATGCAAGGTCAGGGTGTAACTTGGGGTTTTGGCACGCTCCGGACACAATGTTAATGTCCATTTAAGCTGATTTTGATCTCTGAAATTTCTGTAGCAGCAGCAAGTTTTTGCTACGTATTTGGACCGAAAACAATGTTTTTGGCATATCTTGCACACTCGGACTCAGATCTATATGATCTAGGGGCCTACCCCAGGGTTTGCCGACGTTTCGAACGCAATGGTAATATTAGAATTTCAAAATTTAGAATTCTGAATTTTTTGCAGAAACCTGCGTTTTTTTGAGACACAAAAGATTTGACAGTTAAGGGCTTATATACTGCAAATCATTGTGTAGATTGCGTCTGGGGATATGTACGTCACATTGTGGAGTCCATTGGGTGCTGATTTAACTTGCAATGGTGTATACAAGTGTTGATTTGGAATGTGGTTCTTGGACTAAGGCACATCCGTATGTAGTTTCTGAGTACATGGTTTTGTGTAGATGTATACTCTATGTGCGAACAGATGTGGAGATGTGGAGCCATCATGGCTAAGTATTTTGGATACATGGTTGATGCTTGCAGTTGAGCACTTATTTCTGTGCATCCATTGAAGCTTGTTTATGCAAACAAGTTGATAGCTTTTGTCAATATTCCGTTGAGTGGTACTCCGACTAGAGCGTGCTTGCTCTTTGTATGACTTTGTGAGGTGATTCTGGACGACTACATTCCCGGATTTGGCCATTTGGGCATTTTGTGTTGTCTCCATTTGCGATTTACTATTGAGTTTTTGCTCCAGTTACAAGGGAGACTCTGCCAAAATTTTGTCAAATTTGTTTGCCTATTGTAGAGGCTTGTGATCTTAAAAGTTTGCTCACTTTGTCTGCTTGAGATAGTAGTTTTCTCTCAGGTGGGAGAGTTTTGTGATCTCGAGCATTGTTTGCCATTGTTTGGCATGGCCATGAGAGGCGATTTTTGTTCATGGCGAGTGACGTGTTGGTATTGTGGCCACAAGGGGCATAGTAGGCACCGTTGCTTCAGGCGTATGAGGCGGATGCATGGTGCTACTATGAGGACAGATGCTAGAGAGTATGCATGTCTGGACTCACACACGCACACACTTTTCTGATTCACCCTTGTTTAACTAGGATTCACTTACGCGTTAATACCTAAAAAATTTACCTGGCTTGACCTAAGGCCTACCTAGGCCATGATTGTTAGTAATATTGTCTGGTGGGTGATTGCCTAGCATGAGTTGCTCAGATTGAATGGGACTTATGTTACCGTTGATCATTTTATGACTAGTGGTTCCAACTTATCAATGACTATACCTTATGGGTATTTTGTGCTCCTAAGCCCTCGATGAAAATTTGGACCATACTTGTATATTGTGGTACCTCATATGTTTGCATTTGCTGCTTCTTAATCTTGACCTTCTATAAATATTTTGATGTGAACTCTCTCACTTGTTTATCAATGACTCCCTGGGAAAGTGTAGGCCTGAACAACTATTATAATTTAGGATAAATACCTATAATAGCTCCTAGTTTCCTACTACTATTATTCTTATGAGTTGTTTTTTACCAACTAGTTGTGGGGACTTTTTGGTTGGCATCTATTATGGTGGGAACTCCCTCACCACTCACTCTAATTAAAGAGGGGGTACATATTACTGTATCCCCTATTCAATGAGCTCGCCTTTCCTCGTGATGGACTCGGCTGCGACCCTTTGCATCCAGAGCTTTGACTGCATAAGGTTTGGGTGTGTTGCCCTCTAATCTCCTCCCATAGCTATTTCCCTTGTGTCGACATCTCATCATGAATACTGACTAACCTATTACTGTTTGTGTATTGCCGTCTCTTTCTTGCTAGGATTTGGTTACCTGGTTATTGTAAAGCTCAACCCTACTACTAAATGGACGCTTCTATAGAGTTGCTGCTTATTTAAACATGTGAGGGATTCTGTTTTCACTCACTTTGCCTCGGTTTGCATGGGTTTGTCTGTCTGAAAGAGAGTAAGGGCCGTGGGTGCTATCGCCTATCGATCTGTTATGCACCATGGTATTGTTGATTAACCTGCCGCTTCGCAAGTGCTCGCGTTCATTGTTTCTGCTTCTCAAATTTTTCTTAAACCAACTGACATGCTTCAATTACTTGTACTAGTTGCCGATGTGGAATTCATTGCATAATCTATGTGCATTTGTTATTTCATGACTATGAGGAAATATGTCGTTGTAGGATAAAATCTGAAATAGGCCTAGAACTTGTCTGAACATTGTATTGTATGGGGGCACCGATGGAAAATATGAGTGTAAAAGACATACTGTTGCGACTTGAAACTGATACTTCAATAGTAGGTGTAAGTACTACAAACTGGAAGCTTTCCTTATGATTATTTTTATCATGTCATACAACAAATTGATAAAGGCTTTCAGATTGGAGTAGTCATATAACAAAGGAGATGAAGGTATCCTTTGTGAGTTGGATAAGATCAAGCAACGGAAGCTCTCGGTCAAAAGTTATGTTGAGAAGATCAAAGAATTGACCAAACAGTTACAAGAACCGCTCTCTGAGAAAAGGATGAGATCTTGGTTACTGAATGGTTTCAAAAGCAAGAAGTTAAGAGAATAAGAGGTATCAACACAACAAAGAGATTCAATGACTTGGTATAGAGAGCTTTGAAACTGGAACAACAAGCTAAGAAAGAAAAGGGGCACATGAAAAGACAGCCCAATGATAGTGAGTCGACTATTGAAGAGAGTTCCAACTCCAGTTCTAGCTCGAGTTCATCTAAAAGTGAGTCAAATGATAAGGGCAAGAGGAAGAAGAAAGGATACCGGATAAGGAAAATAGAAGAAATGTCAAAACATATTACTAAAATTGCCAAAACAAGACCATTAGTTGTTGTCTGTCCCGCCAAGAGAGATGATCCATAATGAATTTCCAAGCAAAAAGCAAACTAGACGTGACCGAGCAGCCAGGAATATGGTCAACCATCTTGCCAAACAAAATCTCCCAAAGGGAAGTCTGCCAATGACGAAAGGCAGGAGTGGTAGCATGCTAACATACTGCAACAATCATAACTGTCCATGGCTGAGACTGTTGTGCAAGATTAGGCAATAATATGGACTTCCTTGCTAATGAGTGGCAACAAAGGTCCAAAATATTCAGTCCCCCAAAACACTTTGGAGTGCAAAGTTTCTCATTGATAACAAACAGAGGCCTTCTTGTGTGAATTAGTACGCCACAAGTGAGATACAATATTAGACATAAGCGACGAGAGGGAACAACGAGGCCAATGCAGCAACGACAAGTAAAATTGAACATATGCCATCATGATGCTACAATATGGAGTCCAGAGCATACATATAACGGCCATGTAAGTTTACAATAGTGCAATTTGACATTTAGGCATTGCATGACCCAATCCACTTGCTGAGGATTGGTTACTTGCCAGCCAATAGGATATCCCAAGTGTGTGACAACCACATGCGGATCAAGAATTTTGCCATGCCACAAAAGATGATGCCAGTCACATGCACCAAGAGGCATGAGTTTGGAGTTTTGAAAATTAACCTTAAAAATTTTTGCCACACAAATGTATCCAATGCTTGCATAATCTCTCACACATCATCTTGGTTATTGCGGTGCATAAATAACAAGTCATCAGCATAGTCCTGCCCAATAAAGTCATTTCTATAAGGTAATTTTAACCCATGAAGATGACCAAGCGAAGTCAAGTGATCCAAATGCAACAACAAGGGGTGAGTGGCAATGGAATACAATAGGGAAATAAGTGGGAAACCCTGCTTGACAGAGCATCCAAGAGGACAAGGTTGCGTCAACTCACCATCAAGAAGGCCTGAAGACGTACTGTGAGCATACAGAAATATACAACATTGGCTAACTTTGGATCAAATCCAAGGGCCTGTATTGTAGTGGCAATGAAATTGCAATGTATGGTATCAAAGGCCTTTTCAATGTCTACCTACATTACGAGTACATCTTGCTTGGTATATTTGGCATATTCCATTCCAACCAATACATTAGCCAAATTATCCAAAATTTGGAGACGAGGGATGCAGCCGTACTGCACCAAATGGATACCCGCAACAAGAGGTTCCTTGATACAATTTACAATCATTTTAGCAAACATTTGATATATAATTGGCATATGAGTAATCAACCACCAATATGAGAACTGCTCACAAAGCGCTTATTCAGGTAGCAATTTCAACAAATAGTCTTTCCAAGATATTAGCAAATTTTGTTCAGACCACGCAACATTTATCATGTAGAGAAAAGGATCTTTTAGAGGCTCCCAAAAGGAGATAAAACATTCCACAGTGAGCCCATTCCAACCAGGGAAACACCATCAATCGAGAGCAAGTAATGCTGAGTGTAATTCGTTTTCAATAAAATCTGCCTCTATTGCTAGAGCATCTTGATGCAAGATAATCAAATGCACCGTAGATAACAAAACTTGGTGTGCATGAAGAAATTCAGCAAATGCCGGAGGAGAAGCAACAAAGACATTCTCAAAATGGGAAATTTAGGGCATTTGCAAGCTCACCTTTTGAGGCAATCCAAGCGCCGATCGGAGCATAACCCTCTTAATGGTTTGAGAAGTCCTTGAATGGTGCAAGTACTTAAAAAACTATTTTCAAGCACATCCAAATGCTCGATGGCAAGCACGAGTCTACCATTTGTCCAATTTTCATTTATCATTATACTACAGACAGACTCGAGCCTGTGGCAAAGAGTTGTCGCTTCACCTTCAAACAATAAATGTGTGTCAACTAAGAGTTGGAGCTATTGATACACATGTTTGGCATCTTCAACACACCACGTAATTGAACATGTAATGCTTGCCAAAATCATGAATAACACTTTGCACACACCCAACAAAGCATAACCAGGTAAATATTAGGATCAAGATGTAGTTGGGCGACCAAAGGGGGAATAACATCAATAATTCATATCACGGAATGCCTCATGCAAAAGATAAGCATTATTGATGTGCAACATACGTTTCCTAGGGAGAGGCTGATCACAAAGCAGTCTCCCCAAATTCAATAGCATCACAATGGGGGTATGATCAAATAAGAACAAGGTATGGTCTATGCTCATTTCTCATACAAACTCAGCAAATTGTTGCATGTTGAGGACATGCCACCAATCTAATCTTGCAGATATGAAGAATAAGCATTATTCTAGAACGTGTACTCAGAAACATTGAGATGCAAAAGGCTCCACAAATTTGACATCCGTGTGCATGTAATGAGATCTATCCAAGATTGAAATTCATACTCAAACATGTGCGAATGTCTTGTGGTGTATTAGATGAAGCTGTTAAAATCACCACAAAGCAGTGCATTGGAAAGCATGGATAAGAAGACATTGCATGCCATAAAACAACTCGCTACCCTGAGGCCGTATGTGTATAAACACCACCAAATTCATAAGTCTGGCCATTGATCATACATTGAACCACCATCCAATGACTTGCTGGATCATTGTGTGCTAGAAGTGGCTGCTACAACACATGCCTAACTATAATCAAAACATCTAAAACCCCCGATGAACCAGCATATGCTATCGCTTGAGACTTCTCAAGAGTCTTGCGAACCTTAGCAAAAGCAGTGTTCAAACCTCTGTTTACTGATCCGCTTAAAAAATATAATCTTGGGTCTGGGAAATTCTCTGATTTACCGGTAGCTTCGCTAGCTTCCCTTGTCTATTGGCACCTTAGTTTCAATCATCGAAACCCTGAGACGAACTATCATCTGATCCCCTTTTTCCGAAATCCTCTCATGAATTTGCATATGGTACCCTTAGTTCGTCAAAACTTTTGGATGTGCTACAATCTAATTTTTTTCAAGAATCTTGTGATGAGTTGTCATTCGGTTCCCCTGATTCATTCTTCTCATTGGCATCTCATTGGCAGACTCTTGCCCTATTGAGATGGATACTATGTTGTCCATAGGATAAGTCAATGGGCCGGCATGCATTCCAATTTGTTGCTTATCATGTCCTTACCCAAAAAATACAAGCATTGCCCAAAAAATTCATGCTAGTTATGCTCTTGCAACACCACAATGTCTATCCTACAAGTACATAATGCTAGGTTAATCTCCACTTGTTAGGGTTACATAATCCACACACATTATATAAATTGCATTCAAACACAACTATGCATTTGAGAGATATGTACATAGGCAAGGAAAGAAGAGACTAATTTGATGTGCCCATAAGCACATCAACATCAACAAATCGAAACTCAACTACACAATCCTCCATGCTTGCCTCAGAGTAAGCAAAGCCTGCTGGTGATGGAGAAGCCCCATGAATCACTGCATCTCTGTAAGAGTGTACCACCTTATTCCATGCATCCATGAGGGTGCAATTGCCATTACAAGGAAGAGGGATTTGCCCTTCAAATTTCTCTTTAAGAGGTACATAATTGTGAGAAGAGAGCTGCGGCTATATTTTAACCGTCTTCTTGGGGGTGACCCAAGGAGATCCTTCCCCCGAATCCACATTTTTTTCCCTATTCCTAGTCTCATGTGCAAATATAGAATTTCCTTTACTTGGAGTTTTTGGGGAGGTAGCAGATTTGACCTTGCCTTTATCCAAAGGTGGAGTATTAGGCCACGTAAAGTCCCCAATAGTGGTGGATCTAGGGTTAGAGGCTTCCTTAGCATTAGAAACCACAAGTTGAGGCACAGTTGAAGGACAAGGTTGAAAAGTAGGCCTTTGAGCTTAAAAAAGTCTTTCCCAATGAAAGGGTCCCCCAAGTTGACAATAATACCTTCAAGGGTGGGAACATTTGTGTCCCAAAGCACACAAAAGCAATTTGTATTGGCATCAAGTTTGGGAGGACATATCTTTCTTCCCAAGTGAGAAGAAAGCATAGGAAGAAAGTGTCTCACCAGGTGTGCATTGAGTCAACTATTTCCACCCATGGAGGGCACTTGTGATGGAGGAGGCTTTGGTAGTCTTTGATAAGAGCCCATGGCAATACATGCTTCATTTGAGTACAAAAAAAATATGGGGATAACTCAAGAAACATATTACGTGCATCATTGTCTACCAACAAAACTTCATAGATTCCTTTGGCGCCAAAGTAAACACCTCAAACTACTTGGTGTTTAAGAAGGAAATCTACCTTGCGTAGTAGGCTCTTGCTCGAAAATAACTGTTGAAATTTGTTCCTCTTTGTGCTAAGAAATGCTAAAATCTAGCTTTTGGCTTTGATTATGTCTTGCTATCCTGGTGTAATACTTGAGAATCTTTGCCGATTTTGAAAAGGATGATTCCTTTGTATATTTGAGCAAGGAATTGTTGAAATTAAAGTAAAGCTGTGATTTTTTATCTAGTTTTGCTACCATATACATGTAGTAGTGATCTGTGTAAACACACTTAGGATCACCGATGCATTTTTTCCCTCACTAGGAGGTTCCCCCCCCCCCCCCCGTGCAGTGTATATACACCCATCACTCTAGGGCTAGCTATCTTTTCATTGCACACTAAGTAATACTCTCTCTGTTGTGTGCCTTGAGCTTCCTTTGTCTTCTCCAAGTTGTGTGTATTTTCTTGAAACCCTACTTCCAACAATTGGTATCAGAGCAGGTAGCATCCTCTTGGGCTTAGTCGCCAGTAGTTCCAACACACACCTGCTCACTTTCTCTAATTTTTGTGAGCTTTGGCCAGTGTCAACAAGTCAAAAAATACTATGGGCTCATTGGAAGAGCTTGGTTTGCTCAAATTTTTGATTCGGGCTCATTTCACCCTCCGTTTCACTACATGCAATACTATGTAGGTTATTTCATCATTTTGTGCAAAATTTTGGTCAGTGCCGTTTTTTGCACAACATGTCCCTTACAATCTTCTACAGTTTGTCTATATAGCACATGTTGTTCCGGATTGTTTCTCCTAGTTTTGGGCAGTTTTCACATCAGGTGCAACATTTGCCATGGATGACAACAACACAGATGTGTTCAAGATGTTTGCTGATGAGGATAGATTGGATGGGGACAATTACCCTATGTGGGCTTACATGATATGACATGTCCTTGTGTTAAAGGGTATCTGGAGTATTGTGCATGGTATTGATGTACGTCCTAGTTCTGAGAATGTAGGCGATGTTGAGGATATTGCAGGTTTTGCTGGCAGGGTTGCTGCTGCCAGAGCTGTTTTGCCTACGGTTGAGCAAGCTCGTTGGGATGTAAAATATTCATATTCTCATGCTTTGATTACGTTTTTTGTGAAGCGCACTATTACTCCTCATATTCGTTCAACAAAATTTGCAAACGAGGCTTGGGATATTCTGACTGGTCTTTATGCAAGTCGCAATGAGGCTAAAATTGCATTGCTGCATAAAGAGCTGGAGTCGAAGATTATGCATGAGGAAGATAAGATGGACACTTTCCTTACTGGTGTCAAGGATTTCAATGAGCAACTTATGTTTGCAAGCGAAGTTATTTTTGACAGTTCCCTTGAGCAGACTGTTCTTGATGCTTTGCTAGATTCTTACCAGACTTTTGCTAGTACTTGGAGACTTATGACCCAAGGAAATCTAGAAGTTGTCAAGTTTGATGCATTATGCACATTGCTACTGCAAGAGTCACTTTCCAAAAAAACCAGGACTAGATAGCGTGCAATTGAATAGGCCTTTATTGTTGCTCAAAGAAAAGATGGGAAGAACAATGTAACCACTTCTCATGGTTCTTCTACGAATGGTAAATCACATGTACCTAATGCTTCTGCTAGTAGAAATTCTTATGGGAATCATGATGAGAAGTGCAAAAATAAAATCGTTGCCAATATTGTAAAGCTAATGATCACTTGATCAAGCAGTGTCCAAAATTGAAGGCAAAAGAGGCTAAGAAGAAAGAGGCTGGATCAACTACATGGTTCAATACAAGTGCAACTATTGTAGAGTCTTTTGTGAAAGGAGATTGTGATGATGATGTAGATACAAAATGGGATTTAGTGCAGAGTGTACTTATGATCTTGCTGTCCATGATGTATGCATGTCAGCTGCTACAGATTCACATGTGTGGTATTTTGACAGTGGTTCTACAAAGTACATTCCCTCACATCGTGATTTATTTACCTCTCTTGACTTTGTCCCTCATGGGAATTCAATCACTTGTGCCAACAACTCCTCTTATTCGGTTCGAAAAGTTGAAAAGATTGTGCTTACTACTGCAAATGGAAGTTCTTTCACACTTGTGCATGCATTGTATGTACCTGGGATCAAGGAGAATCTTTTGTCTGTATCTGCACTTGCTACACTTGGTCTTGTAGTCAAATTTATAAATGACAATACAATACATCAGCTCACTTTTGGTGATGAAATTGTTGCATTTTGAATTTTATGCCATGGGTTGTATAAGCTCACTTTGTATGACAAATGTGGATAGAATTTTGCAAATGCTGTTGTGGATTCTAAGGCTATTTCAGATGCAAAACTTTGGCATGAATGTTTTGGGCATCTGAATTTTATGAGTTCGTTGCATTTGCAAAAATATAATATGGTTGCTTCTTTGCCGCCTCTTGAAGCACTTGACAACATGTTTGTGAAGGTTGTATTTTGGGTAAGATGTAGCGTTCAAAGTTTCCAAAGGATGGTTTAGTTAGGGCCACATGCAAGTTGCAACTTATGCGTAGTGATGTTTGTGGGTCCATGCAAACTCTGTCCTTGGGCAATTACCTTTACTTTGTGACTTTCATTGATTACTCCAGGCATGCATGGGTGTATCCGCTTAAAGCAAAGTCCAAAGTGTTTATGTGCTTCAAGCAATTTCTGGCTATGGTTGAAAATGTCTCAAAATGCACTATGGGCACCCTACATTCATATGGGGGGGTGGGGGGTAGTATATGTCTCATAAATTTAATATATTTTTGGCCAGTTGTGGGATAAAACACCAATGTATAGTGCCTTATAGGCCTCAGTAAAATGGTGTTGCTGAGAGGGAAATCATGTCACTTATGGAAATGGCATGGTGTATGGTCAAAAGTGAAGCTTTGCCACGTTTGTTTTGGCTTGAGGCCATCATGTGTGCCACTTATGTACTTAGCAGGTGTCCTACAAAAGATTTGCAGTCTATGACTCCTTATGAAGCATGGCATGATAATAAGCCTTCTATTCAGCACATGCATGTTATTGGTTGTTTGCTTTGGTGCCACAAACACAACACAGAAAATTGGATGATAAGGCTGTCAAATATATTTTTGTTGATTATAGTGATGAAAGCAAAGGTTATAGGTTGTATCATCCACAAAAAAAAGTATATCTTGGTTTCACGGGATGCTGTGTTTGTGGAAGATTATTTTTAGCTCTTGCTGTCATGTACTAGAGATAATAATGTAAGCTTACAGGATATTTATGACACTTTGTTGCCTCTTTTTAGTGGTGGAAGTTCAAATGTAAATTCCAATGAGAAAAATGTACAGCCTATGGGGCTTTCTCAAAATGTTACATATCAGCCTATTACTGATGCAGATATAGATGATGAACTTGATGAGCAAAGAGCTTAGAATGAGTAGGCTAGAGGTTTGGCAAAATGGATGGTGCATACTTTGCGTGACAGTAAATTGGATGCCCCTTTGTCTAGTCGTACT
Organism: Adiantum capillus-veneris; assembly: GCF_014529385.1. Lineage (NCBI taxonomy): Eukaryota > Viridiplantae > Streptophyta > Polypodiopsida > Polypodiales > Pteridaceae > Adiantum > Adiantum capillus-veneris. Next base: position 29,044,872 of record NC_140951.1, read on the forward strand.
CGTTCAGGTTCTCCCCATGCATCTTATATATCAGATTGTTTTGCTTTGGCTATGTGTAGCTTATGTGATGTTGAGGAACCTCTTTCTTTTGATAAATCAGAAAATTCAAAAAATTGGATGGCTACCATGCAATCAAAATATGATGCACTTATAGAAAATGACACATGGACTTTATGTGATTTGCTTCCTGGAAAAAATTCCAGTGGTACGAAGTGGGTTTACAAGTTGAAATGCGAGCCGTATGGTGAGATTGATTGCTATAAGGCTTGACTTGTTGCAAAAGGCTATGCACAACAGAAAGGCATAGATTATGAAGAGACTTTTGCTCCCACTTATTGTATGACTATCTTGCATTTTCTATGTGCATTGGCAGCTCATTTTGGTTGGGAGCACATCAATTCGACATTGTTACTGCTTTCTTGAATGATGATAGATTTGAGGAAGTTTATGTAATGTAACCTCGTGGTTTTGTCAAGAAAGGACAAGAGAATAAAGTGTGTAAATGTAAGAAAGATTTGTATGGGTTGAAGCAGTCTCCTTGTGCTTGGTATGAGAAAGTTGACACTCATTTGGTCAAACAACGCTTTTGTAATAGTCCAACAGAAAGCACATTGTATGTAAAGCGTGAGGGTGATGTACCTCTCATTGTCGTTCTCTATTTGGATGATTTGTTCATCACTGGACCAAATGAGAGACATATTGCTGAATGTAAAGCTGATTTGAATGTTACTTTCAAGATGAAAGATTTGGGGCTGCTACATCATTACTTGGGCATACGGTTTAAGCAGTGTGATGGCGGTATTGCCTTATGTCAAACAAGTTACATAGAGACATTGCTATGTAAGTTTGGACTCAAGGATTGTAAACCTATTGCCACTTACATGGAAACATGTTTTAAATCGAGCCTTTATGATGCTGGTGATCCTATCGATGTCACTCTTTTGTTGTTGGATGCCTTATTTATGTATACAACACGAGGCCAGATATTCAATTTGCAGTCTCACAAGTCAGTAAATTTATGCATAGCCCAGTGTCTAAGCATTGGCATATTGTCAAGAGTTATTTTTGCTACTTGAGTGGCACTTTACATCTTGGCTTGTTTTTTTCCCAAGGGGGGGATCATTGCTGCCAGATTTACATGCTTTTTTGGACGCAGATTGGGCTGGTTGTTTTGACACACAAGTGTCCACAAGTGGCTTTTGTTTCATGCTCGACAGTTCATGTATCTCATGGTTGAGCAAGAAGCAACCTATTGTGGCCACTTCTAGTTGTGAGGCTGAGAATAAGGCAATTTCACGGCTACCGTTGAGTGTGTATGGATCAGAAACCTTATGGATGATTTGGGTGTTGGACAAGAAACTGCCAACACCATCTACACTGACAGTCAGAGCGCATTACCTAGTTTTTCATGCTCACACAAGAGGTGCATTACTCCTATGTCAGGGAGAGGCTCTCACCAGGAGAGATTAGCTTGTCTTATGTGCCAATGCAGGACAACCTTGCCGATCTTTTCACAAAGGCATTGTCTTGTGAGAAGTTCAAAGCTTTCCAAAAAGATTTGGGCTTACTCCCCTTTGTGGACTGGTCATGTCCTCTGGACATGGAACTTCCCTATACTCTATGTGCCAACTCTCGTTCATCGCATCACTCAGGGGGGATTTGTTATCATATACATATGGTAGTGATGTGTGTGAACACACTTAGGACCGCCAGGGCATTTTTTACCTCACTAGGAGGTTTTTTCCTTTGTGCATTGTATACACAACCCATCACTCTAGGGCTATATATCTTTTTATTGCACACTAAGTAATACTCTCTTTGTTGTGTGCCTTGAGCTTACTTCGTCTTCTCCAAGCTTTGTGTGTTTTCCTGCAACCCTAATCCCAACAAGTTTTTACTCCTATACTTATGTTGATTTGAGGCTAAGTTTAAATAAAGCTTGTCATTTGCAAAAGATAGAACACCAGTAATAAATTGAAGAGTTGTTAGGTGGTCTTTCTTTGACTATAGACTGGGTTCTTGCTCATGGATGTTATAGTCTTTTGGCACTGCCGATTTTAGGTTGTAGGTTAATCCAAATTCACTCACCTATGTTTAATTTATTTAATTATTTTTTTAAAGGAACATACTACCTTTAAACTGTCTGCTCGTATGAGGGTTATCCATGACCTTGAGAAACATGCAAAAATCAAGGAAAATATCCTACAATATTTAAAAGACCATCACACACATAAAACGCCTCCCCCTAGGACTAGATTTTTTCTTAACAGGAAAGCCAAAAACAAAAATATCATGTATTCTAACTAGCTACCTCTCTACAACTAATCTCTCACTTTTTTGATGCAGGCCTTAGCCGTCTCCCAAGGGCTTGAACTTACTTTTGAAACCCTTTTTGTTTCCAGCTCTCTTGTTCTTTGGTGTATTAGCAATTTGGAAGCTTCACAACTTATTTATGAATTTTCCTTATCAATAGAAAAGAAATCCTCTATTTTGCACATGCTTTCATTCAATGATTGGGTCAAATTCCTTGCTTTGCTGTAGACAAAGAACCTGAGGATGGATGTGCAATGATCTCTGAATTTATCTCCCAACTCCCTATTTTGGCTCAACAATAAAATCAAGAATTGGACCCTTTTTCCTCATTTGATGCTGAACTTGCCACATTTTAAAAAATGCTATGTGGCTAAATTCGGCTTTTGTCAGAATTTTGGCCACACCCATTGTCTCACAATTAGGTGGCCTCTTTTGTAGAGATAAATCTACTTTGGAAGTTGTCAAAGAATTCCAAAACAATCTTTACTCTAAGTGATTCTACTCTTCTAGGGATGGTCCCTAAGGTTTCTAAAGTGTTCCATTTTCTCCTGACTAGACGAATTGAATTTGAGTCATTTGATATTGACCATCAACTTTGGATTCTACCTAATAAATCCTTTTTTGCTCCCATACTTAGTGAAACCTAGGTTTACTACCTTGCTAACATGCTTGCATCCACTGTAGAGGATTTTCGCCTTAAAATTTTGAAGGGTGGAGAATTTCTGGATAAAGGGAAACTAATTAAAGCCCCCTTCAACCTCAATTTCATTAATCAAGTCAAATATGATTCTAATGCAGGACTCTATATATGCATAAAAGGGATCATGGAGTTTGCCAAAAGTAATCACGACTTCTACATAATTTCTATTTGGAATGTTTAAAGGCCTCACTTAAAGTGTGCTTGCAAATTTCTTGACCCTGCAACAGTTTGTGAGTCGAGTATTATGTGGTTTGACCATGCTATCTGGTACATTCTAATCTTGAGCATCTCTTCCTTGAAAAACCGGTGCATTTTCATTTTCCACTATTTTTCTTTTGGCTTGGTGGACATGCCAGATCCCTTGTGATTGCACATATTTATTTTAATTCTTTTAGAGGTAAGATGCTCGATATTCTCAAAGAACTAAAATCATATGTTCGTGGCACTTATCTTACTACCAATGCCAATTATAAAGGGGTCAAATTTGCCACATGTCGGTTTGCTTAAGCCATGCATTGAAGAAGATAGCACTCCCTCTCTTTACAAGCCAAATTCTCCTCACCCAATAGCTCTTTTACTTCTTAACCCTTGGCTCCTCTACTAGCTATAATAGAGGAAAAACTCAAAGTTTTACTAAAGGGAGGAATGCCCCTATTCAACACCTCCTTGACATGTAATTTAATATGATGTGCATGTATTTCTTTGTCGGTGTGGGAGAAAGACAATTTCGAAGAAGCCGCATAAGAATGATTTAGTTTATGTACGATGTCTCTACCACAATGAACTCCTGGATTGGTTTTTGCCTAAATCTTTTTTATGTGAATGTTTTGATGTTCTTTTTGGTCACCATGATATGCTAAACAATGTCATGATTGAATGGACTTATCACCATCCCATCAAAAATCTTATTTACAATACGTACTTCTTACGAAATAATACTGTTCCTGAATGCTTTTGCTCACAATATGATATTTTCTGTAAAAACTTTGATGATCTTGGCAAACATGTTTGTACTTGTGATCTTAAGATTTTAAACAATCTTAAAATTCAAAAAAATTATTGCTAAAGGGTTGAACCACATCCTAGTGTTTCCAAACAAACTACATCTTGCCCTTTCAACCTTACTTGGCTATTTGACTGACTTGGTGAAATTCACAAAGGACTTAGACTATCATCTCCAACTGGAGATGATAGTCTAATAGGACTTAGCCAATCTGTTAAAAGATTGCTTCTTACCAAAAAATTCTCTACTATCACCTAAATGGTTCTCCCACCATGAACTTTTGGATTACCCTAGAAGTTCATGGTTATCCACCATAAACTTATGGATTACCCCATATATTGGTAACTATTTACAAATGGTTTCACAAAGATGGTTTATTGTGGGACTTGATAAAGCTTCTGACAGTCCTAAAATTTTATGTAAAAAATTGGCGTATACAAATGGTTTTTAAGTACCATGGCGACCAAATAGACTCTTTACAAGTTTGCTCTATGTCACACACTGACAGATACATGTATGATCTCCTTAGTATCAATAATGGATCCTTTCAAATGGAAATTCCTTCAATCTACCCTATATGTCTAAAAATAGAGCCCACGCTTGGGTCTAGGTTTGATACTCTCTCTCTGACTACTTTTCTACCTTTGTACAATTTCTAAGATTTTCTATTTCTCTACATAAGCCCTGAACTAGAAATTTTGACCTACAATTTCTTTTTTGGAAAAGAGACAATTTAAAAATCACCCCTATTGAGTTTTTAAGAAGAAAAGATAGGCCTAGTAAAAGTGCCATTAACACTTGTCTGAGCTTACTCTAGCAGATCCTTTACTCTTCATCCAAATTTTTTATTACATAGGAAGAAATCAACTGTCTTGTTAATAAATTTTGCCTCAATGGTTTTAAAAGACATGAAATAATGGGCATGGACTTAAATTGGATCGCACTAATCTCATTGACTTGATGAGGTAGTAGACAATACTCAATGGACCTACTACCAACTCATTGAGTATGGTGCCTGGGATTGGGAGGACGCTTGCACACACACACACACACACACACACACACACACACACACACACACACACACACACACACACACACACACACACACACACCCCTACATGGACAAAAACTAGTGGCTTATCCTCTCAGTCACAGAGAATTGCTTCATTCTCTCTCGATGTCATAAAATATAATATCTAACTTTACCAAATTATTTTCTCATATTAAACTGATCATTTAATGTGAGAGAATAAACGGGAACAAGAGTTAGAATCAAAACATGTGCTTCTAGACCTATCTCAACAGGGGACCAAAAGGAGAGATGGTTGCATCTCAATACGGGTACAAAAGGAGATGGTCTACCAAAGAGCAATGTGCAATAAGTGCTTCTAGACTTATCTCATCAGGGGACCGAGAGGAGAGATGGTTACATCTCAATACGGGTCCAAAAGGAGGTAGTCTATCAAAGAGCAATGTGCAACTAATGGAGCTTAAAAGACCTTAGGGCTAGCTTCATTCAAGACCTCCAATGGTTAGTGTTAAAAGTCCTTTGACCTTAGGCAAGCTAGGGCTGAGCTTGAGGTAGGAACCCGACCTAAACCTACCTTTGACCTTAGGCAAGCTAGGGATGTGCTTGAGGTGGGAACCCGACCTAAACTTGCCTTTGACCTTAGGCAAGCTAGGGCTGAGCTTGAGGTGGGAACTCCACCTAAGGTGCTTGTCATGCTTGATGACTAAGGTACTTGAGGTACTTGTCATACTTAATGAGGAAGTTGCTTGAGAAGCTTCCTATGCATGGGGGGTAAGATGCTTGAGTAAAAAAGAGACCCTACACACTTAACGAGGAAGTTGCTGGAGAAGCTTCCTATGCATGGGGGGTAAGATGCTTGAGTCAAAACGAGACCCTACACGCTTAATGAGGAAGCTGCTTGAGAAGCTTCCTATCCATGGGGGGTAAGATGCTTGAGTCAAAAAGAGACCCTACACACTTAATGAGGAAGTTGCTTGAGAAGCTTCCTATGCATAAAAGTCCCAAAGTTAGAGGAATCTTTGACCTAACCTTCCACTCACCCAAGGGGTACCCCTTTTCTAAAAGAGCACATGGGACACATGTCAGACTCTCCCTATGGTTAACCACATGGTGTGCTTGAATGCTATTGGTTGGGCTAAAGAGGGGTCCAATGAGCTTGAAACATGTGTAAAAGCTACAACTCTCTCCAAGCAACCAAGGGGGGTGCTAGGGGGATATACACTACACACACACACACACACACACACACACACACACACACACACACACACACACACACACACACACACACACACACACACACACACACTCATTTTGTGGATTCTTTCTCACTTGGTGAAAGTTGAGGAACTCCACCTCCACCTCCTTCTCCAAGCTTGTGAGAAGTGAGAGCCTACACCAATACTCTTGGCCATGGAATGCAAATCCAACCAAGAGCCATGCTTCAATGCTTAAGCTTACCATCTTCTCCATATTCATTTCTATGCTATTATGTATGCTAGCAAGAAGAGTGATAATAAGTGAGTAACTATTTCTTTCTCCTATGGAATGTTTCTTCTTCCTCTTCCCTACCCTCATTCCCTGCTAGCTCTCTCCACCTTCGAAGGTGTTTGAGGCCTTGGGGCTGAGGCTTGGGTAGTTAATGCTTTCTACAAAGTTTATGTTATGCTTGTGATGCATGAAGCTTTCCATCTTCATTGCATCACCTAGGTCACAAGGAACACAAAGATATTATTGTACCAAGTCTCTCTTGATGGGAGAAACTATAATACAAAGACCTATTGGAGGGGGGACCGGCTCCATATGAATCCGGTCCTCAACTATTGTCATGTTCTCTAAACTCTCTCTCTTGCAAAAGTATTGTTCATGCCAAGTTAACTAAGTACCATGTTTATGTTGGTACCGTCAATTAAGTTCACCTGCTATGCTCACAAAGTAATCTCGCAAAAGTGCTTCACCTAATTTCCTAATTCCGCTACTCTCAAAGTTCATAGGCCATTTCCATTACACTCGCAATGGGGAGGGCCGCGCGCGCACACACACACACACACACACACACACACACACACACACACACACACACACACACTAAATTGAAAAAGACCTCATGTATGAAAATGCATCACACACATACACACATACCCATGTTCTATAGAGAGCGAGTTAGACCATCACCACTATTTTTTACTATTATTATATGAAATTGTATCAATAAATTTTAAACTTATACCAATTTATTTGATTCACAAAAATGGTAAGAGTATGATTTGCACATGTACATATGCACACACACACACTCTCTCTCTCTCTCTCTCTCTCTCTAGGTTTTGATGTTTTACAAAGCCCACAAAAAAAAAACACACACACTCACACACACACTCACTCTCAAAGTTCGGAGACCCCCCCCTCCTTTTTTTTGGTGGGTATCTTATTATTATTTGCTTAGGTTTTTTTTGGATGTGAAACCCTCAAATTTGAATGGTGGCCCTAGTTTGCATTTTGAAGGCTCATTAAAACTACCTTTTCACTAGATGCACAAAAAAGAAAGTCATATAAGTGCAAACCAAAGAAAAGAAGTTTTGGATACACACACACACACACACACACACAAAAACTAAGCATTGATTTTTAAAGAAAAGAGTATTTCTAAAAGAGTAGGAAACGGATTGAAGCTTTGTTGTCTTTTATCATTCTCTCTCCTTCTCACATTTACACACACACACACACTTACAATATTGTCTCTATGTAAAACAAAAATTGTTGTATCAAATAATAGGTCACTCTACTCTCAACAAGACTGAGGACATATGAGGATAAAAGGAGAAGAAGAGTGATAGCTGCAAACCACGAGAGCCTTGAGTATACACAAGCTTGAGTTGTACTATACATAGAAGAGCTTGAAAGACTATTTGCTTGCTTTCAATTTAGCATAATTCTATGATAGCTACATATGTTGCGAAGCTAATCAAAGTATACATTGTAGTACTATATCAATCATCAAGGTACCCATTGGACATCACAGTCTTGGAGGTGTTTTGCAACATGGCATTACTTCTTGCCACAACTTCACAGGTGTTGTTTAATTCATCGTTTTGTCATCAATTTTAAATTTGGTGAAGAAATTGTTGCAATTTTTGTACAAATGTTTTTATATGTATTCGCACATCCATGGGTACATGTGTGCGTGTGCAAGTATGTGCGTACGCACACGCGTGCACACACACATACACACATAGACACAGATACACAAGCAAATCAAAACACACCCTCACTTGAAAATACACTATTCCTACAGAAATGCATGCACATGTATAAAATCCTGTGCGCATGTGCGTTCGTGTGTGCACGTGCGCATACACAATCACTCATTCAAATTTAAGTAAGCAAAGCTAGAGATTATAACTAAATATACTTCTAATCGACATGCACATGCGCGCGCGCACACACACACACACACACACACACACAAAAAAACACACAATAAGAAATTTTGACATAGTGCATATGTATATTGGTTTATTTTTTACATCCATACAAGATTGAAATTTAGGGTTTTGTGATAAATACAATAGGGGATTATATACTACAAATGTGGTGATGGGTTTAGATCTATAAGTTCCATGGACACACCCTCTACATTTATAGACACATGTCTATTCACAATAATATTTTTGTTGTAAATTCAATGTCTTGAGAAGACGTTCTCAACTTGTGTGATTACAAAATAAGAGATTGTTGGAAGTTCTACTTATCAAGATAAAACTCATCTCTATTAAAATGGTGATTATTTTTTGCTCTCTCCTTCTCTCTCTCTCTCTCTCAATGGATAATTTACCTCATTATTGGAGAATGCAACGTATTGCTAGATGTGACAACTATAACACGTGGATGGGGGGCACTTTACACATGTCACCCATTTAATACATGATTAATTCTAACTATGTGTTGTCTGGCTGGTTGGCAGCTCAGTCTCTAATCCCTCAGCTAGGAATGCTTGTGGCAGAAAGCATCTCCTAGAAAATCCAATTTCTTTGTGAATTTATCTTTGTAAAGATGATTAATGCTATGTTATTTTGTAATTTATGATCATAAAGATAATTTATTTTGTATTGAAACTTCAATCTAAATTGTACTTAAGCATATGATTCCAATTGTGGTTAGGATTAAAACATCACACACACACACACACACACACAAATACGTGCACATTCTCTAGCATTCTCTAATTGTCTCCATCTTTAGAGAATATCACCATGGATGAATACATGTGGTCACATACATTCAAACGTGATAACACAACATATTCAAGAATAACGTGTGAAGGCATCCCGTGTTGATCTCCCACCATGTGGACCTTATCCTAGGGTTGGGGAGGGACACACACACACACACACACACACACACACACACACACACACACACACACACACACACACACAACCAAGGCTAAGATACCTAATCACTTTACACTGCCTTTTCTCTTGTGCCAGGTACTTTCCTATATCCATCCTCATGCATACTTTTCTTAGGATTAGATACACTTGGAGATACCTTGGAGCTAAGCAAGACCTCTTCCTACTTGTCCTATAACCCAAATCAAGAAAAGTATACCTTGGTTGTCAAATGTTGTTAAAAACCCCCATTGTAGGTGTGCCCCTTCTCTTAAACATATCTTCTTCTTTATGTCACCCTTATGCCTTCCTTGATAGACAACGTGTAAGAGTAACTTATAAATTATTATTTTTTGGTTGCAAAACTCACAATTGTGAGTGGATATTGTTAAGAACATAAGAAATATACACCAACCTCGAGCTCAGACCGAGCCTTGAGGGTCAAAGGATTACAAGTTCTTTGCTTGACAGAGAAACCACAACTATTCCTAGGCTTTACTTATTATAAGATGTCATCATGATATGTACTGTTCTAGACCAATCCTCTGAGGCTTGTTTACCTCCTATCCTGTGGATCGTCACTCTGCTCTCTTGTATGATTTCACAAAAGCTTGCCACAACCAGATCCCCCTCAAACACCCGGCGGTTCCTTGCTTGCCAAATACGGTGAATTGAGTAACTTATAACCTAAATGTTGATGCCTTTCATGTAGGAATGACAATGAAAAAATTTACATTGGACTTTATCTACTTCCCCAAAAAAAAGATCCTCCACCTAGCTTATTATTAAGGAAGGCTATCTACTATTTGAGGACTTGTTTGCATGCTCTCCTAGACTATTCAACCCTCTCCACCTTACGTCCATAATACCCATGCACTTATGTATACATATACTATTTTGAGTTCAAGACATATGGCCTAGTATTTGCTGCACCTACCTGCTTGGACTTCGATGACAGAGCGTGATTCTAGAGCTCATTGTTTCATAGGATTCTCATCCCCAAACCTTTCATTCTCTTAATCTTCTTCCATGAATTTCATACAGTCCCCTTCCTTTTAAAGTCCCTACAAGCCCTTCTCATATACACGAGCTCCCTCCCTCACATTTGGTCTCCGCCATGTGAGGCGTATTTTTTTTCCAGAACAACGGAAGGTATTGCTTGCTTGGACCCTTTTGGCATACTTACTCTTTTCTGCCAACTGTTGGTGCAAGATTCCTTCGGTCTTGTTCTCATGGAGATATTGTGTTTCTAAACCTCTTGGCACATGGAAAAACTTGGGGGGCTCTCCTCCTTGAAGAAGTTACACACAAAGGTATTTTCTCATGTATTTATTTTGACATCAGGTCGGATGCACATCTAAACAAACAATCTCTACATATACTAAAGGGTATGTATAGTCCAATGGACATGGCCATTTGCAAAGAGTACTTGCGTAGAAGGCCCCTACATGGTAGTCAACGTAAAGGCCTTATCTATCATGAAACGACTCATCAAGATTGCGAAACACTTATGATTTGTTGTTGTATTTGCTTATGAAAGCCTTACACTATAGGTTTGTTACAGGTATAGTTGTGTGTAATATTTTCCTTGAGGGGGATACTCACCATTTTGTAAGAGAGAGAGGGTAAATTTCTCTCTCTATATAGTGTTACACTGAGTCTATTTTATGTCCACATATTGCTGTATTAAATAGGGTGATACTTGCAAATGCTCCTTATGTTAAGGCCAATGTCTCTCTCTCTCTCTCTCTCTCTCTCTCTCTCTCTCTCTCACACACACACACACACACACACACACACACACACACACACACACACACACACACACACACACACACACACACGTACACACACAAACACACATTTTCATAAGATGTTTTTGTTTTATAAGTAGTAAGCGCAGGCTGAAGCTTACATATGCACACATATTTCAAATTGTATTTTGACTTGGAATTTCAACATGACCTTAGGAGGCCTCTAATTTCTAATAAATTTGATTGACCTTTGTGTAACGGTGAGTTTATTTGTAATCTCTGACATGAGTAACAAGGGAAAGGGATGTTTGATACATGTCTTTCCATGTAATTCCAGTATTGATGTGCTTGGATGCATTTTATTACGTTTTTAAACAATATTTCCTTGATCTCTGCTTAGTTGTTAGTTTCTTTGTAATTTTTGAAACCGATAACAAGGGGAAGGGGTCATTGGAACCTGTCTTCCCAAGTAATGCCAGTTCTGATGGGCTTGTGTTTTTTGGATGGTGGTAGGTAAGAGGTTCCTTCCTTGGAATTAAGAAGGGAACTGCAGTAATAGTTGGAGATCATCCAGTGTTTGTTTTTGTTTTTTGTATAGATAGTACTTTTAAACACTTCTTTGATAAGTATATATATGAAATACATCCAATCTAAATGTTGTCATTTGTACAATCTTGTCTCTGCCATTTTTGTTTACTATAAAGATGTATTTTTATGTATTTATGTAACCCTTATCTAGTGTCTAGTCCCATTGTATGGCTCAATAGTTTGTTAAATCAAACTACTGTTAGGTAATCAATCATAAACACACACACAGACACACACAAACACACACATATGGCTAGTTAAAGAGTGTTGCTATTTCCTTGGTTTTATTAGCTACGGACTGTTGGCTTGGAGAGCCTTTGGTAAATCACTGGCTTGAATTCACTTGGTGATTTTCAGAAAAGTATCATTAGGTGGTACCGTAATGGTACCTAACACACACACACACATATGGTACTGGTATTGGTATTGGTAATGTAATGATACTGGTGCTACTTGTGTACTGGTACTGGTACTCGTACTATATTATACTGGACTGGTACTGCTGCTACTTATGTATTGGTACTCGTGTACTGGTACTCATAATGTATTGTATTGAACTTGTACTGTTGCTACTTGTGTTATGGTATTAGTACTGGTACTATTTGTGTATTGTATTATACTAGTAATGGTACTGGTACTGCTATTGGTACTGTACTGGTACTATTTTTGTAATGTATTATATTGGAATGGTACTGGTGCTACTTGTATACTAGTATTGGTGCTACTTGTGTACTGGTATTCTATGGGTACTGGTACTATATTGTACTGAATTGGTATTGGTGCTAGTGGTATGTATACTGGTACTGGTATTGTTTGTGTACATTTTTGACCTTTGAAACATGCTACTCCTGAGAAGAGGTGGCGGGTGATGGTGGGACCAGGGGGGTTATGGTTCCAACACCTCTCTCTCTCTCTCTCTCTCTCACACACACACACACACACACACACACACACACACACACACACACACACACACACACACACACACACACGGCTAGTTATAGCTTGTTGCTATTTCCCTGGTGTAATTTACTGGGACTGTTGGCCTAGGGTACCTTTGGTAAATAACCGGTTTAAATTCACTAGGGTAAATTTTTTTTAAAGGTGGTGCCTTAATGGTACCTAACCTTTAGTTGATAAATGGGTTATGAGTGGGCTACCCGACTCTGTAAATGCTATCTTCTTCTGCTTAATAACTTGGTGGCTCCCTCCTGGCGGGTCTATGATTTAGCGCTCTAAGCTCTCTCTCTCTCTCTCTCTCTCTCTCTCTCTCTCTCTCTGTACAAGGCAACACTACTGCACCATCCCCCTCTTGAAGTCAGGCCCGCCATACAACTATGAAGGAAGGTGGCTATCTGCTCCAAATCCTATAAAAAGGTGAGCTTTACGTGTTGACTTAGCATTGGTGGTGTGTGTGAGTACTTGTGAGTAGTTGTATATACATTAGGAATATGAGGGTTTTACCTACAAAGGGGTAGTGTTAAGTGTCAGATCTATGGCAAAGAGCAAGGATAAGCAAGCTATTGTGGAGCTGGCTGCTCCGACTCAATCTTGTGAGACTTATGTTTTGAAATGGACTGTTGTCCGAACTCTTTGATGGATTGTAATTCACTTGTTGGTATGGGAATATTCCTCATTTATATGCCGCTAGAAGTACATGAAGGGAAACTTCTACTGAACCATTTTGTATTTATGGCACCACCTTTTTTTACTTACCTTGCGAGTTAGGAATTGCTTTTAAATGACTTATCATATGCATGTGTATGAGCACCCTTTTGGTGTCTGCGGCTTTGGTTATAATTCCCTTTCAAGTTTAGGGTTATCTATCATTGCATATATGTGGTTTGTCATAGACATGTAAAGAAACATTGAAAGGTTGTATCATCTTTCAAATACTAGATAATTGTGACCTTGAAAGTCGGTTTTTAAACAAAAAAGGGGGGGTAATGATAGAAGTTCTTCTTGAAATTCTGGTGAATGACCCTATACAGTGGGATTGCCCTACTGGTGGGGTGTAAGACAAGCGGCCTGTATATTCTGGTAAGGCTGTCGTGGCGGTTATACTACGGTTGATGTGCCTATGGGTTGGCTATCGAGCTTACCATTCTTGTTCAGTTACGGTCCATATTTTTGTGTATATGGATCTTGCACAATATTGCTTAATTGGGCTGAATGAATGGTTGGTTGTGAACAAAGTTATGATGGATTGTGGCCGCATATGGTTATGATGGGTTGTGGAGTATGGCAAAAATGGTGAAAATGGGCTGCTCATAAGGCTGTAAGTGGTTGCTTATTGCATCGATGTACGCGCCTTTACAACATACGTCCCTGGCTTTTTGAACAAATGAGGAAATATGGTATATCCCATCTATATGTATTATGACTTTGGGGATTAGCACTTATACTTACTACCTTGCATATGGTCTTCGACTCCGACTAAAGGAGTGTAGGACTTATGTACTAATGTCTTTTTATGTTATAGGTGATTCCAAAGTATAGTGACTGCACGTATGAATATTGTCACTGACCCATAAAAAATAGCGGCAATTAGACTCTGTAAAGGCAAGAAACAGGTATATGTGGCCCACTCTAAGGCTAAATTACCTCATAAAACTCGTCTCTGGTCTTATCTCATGAGAGCATGTAAAGCACAAGGGGCTCCATATGGGCTTTCCCCCCCTTGAAATGAAACCATCATTAAATATATAATTAGCTTTACCTTTCTTTGAAAGCAATTAGTTGGGTGACATCTATAACATGTGGGATACCCATGCATCACCTACATACGGTGCCAATGCTAACTAAAAGTTGTGTTGTTTCCATGGGTGCAGGTGAGGGTTACCTTCTCAACTATGGTTCTCAAAGTTTCTTGGCTTGAAGATGGACTATTATATCTTCTGGCCCTTGATTTCAGCACTTGTGTATAAAGACTGTTCTGTACTATGAATGGGAATTATACCACCTTTGCACTGCCATAGTTTCTAATGTCTTGTGTAATTTGAAAGGATTCTTTGGTGCATATGTTATATTGTTATTGGAACACACACACACACACACACACACACACACACACACACACACACACACACCTTACACCAAGAATAGTATAGATACTATTCAAAGACCTAGCTACTATATTTTATTCCCTCGATTTTTTCCTAGATATTTTTACCTTGGACTGATCCTTGAGGGATGGGGCTCTCTTCACACGGTCCTTATAGGTTCTCCAAGCCGGTTGAAGGTTGAAGAGGCTACCTTTCCTTTGGTGGTATATATATTTTTCTAAATAACCTTTTATGGACTTTGTAAAACTTAGCACTATCTCAAGGTTAGAGCTTCTTATGGAGCCTCTTTCTAAAGCCTCGCTTCAAGTAGTTAAATGCTTTCTCTCTACATTTGGTACTTTGGATCTACTAAGCCAAGTTAGGATAGGGTGGAGATTTACTGAATCTATACTACATTTGGTATACTCTAATGAGTTTCTTAGAAAAACCCTTGTCATGTGACTATCATTTATGGAATGGGTTTACAATGAAATTTGGCATTCTTGGAATGCATGTATGTGCCACGGATCTCTCTATAATTGAAAATAGCTCTGTGAGATGCCTCCTTTCCAAAGGCCTCAATCACATACCTCCTCAACCACTTAATCCTCATATTGCTTTAAAAGTACTTATTGAATGTCTGGTTGACTTGGTCAGTAAACTCGAATTGGAGTTATCAATTCAACAAAAATTGAACAAAACATTGATGGCAAAACATTGATGGCTGTCTTTGCCAGACTGTTTAGATTGTTTAAAAAGTCTTTCTCTAATGTATTTTTCAGCCCTAGAAGAAACGAGGGTCCTTATTAGGAAGTTTCAAGCTAAAAGCTTCCATAGAAGAGTTTTGATTTCCACCATAACGGCTGATCTGAGTAAAAAAGAATGGCATGGTGTCAAGTTTGATGTTTCATTACTTATTCTTTTTCTGAAGAAGTAGGCCCATAACTAATGGGCCTACTAAACTCATTGGTTATGGTGCCTAGGTAAGGGTGGACACACACACACACACACACACACACACACACACACACACACACACACACACACACACACACACACACACATCTAGTTGAAATTTCCTTGAATAACCTTGGGGTGACTTATGCCCTCTTGGTAATCTTGCTCTCTCTATCTGGACACAATGTCTTGGTTTGAATGGCTTTAGCTACAGATTGAATACATTGGTATACTTTATCCATAACCTGTTCAGTTTGGAAAATAATGACCCATGTCTTTAGAAAAAGGTTTGTTTACTTTGGGCATCATTATTCTCCATAAGTATGTCATACACTAGCTCAGTTTATGAGCACAACTGGCTGTATAAGGCGATTGTCCAGTGCCTGTATAGAATCCCTACACTAACTTGGCATGAATAAATCCTCCTTTGATGAAGGGATAACTCCATGATTCGTGGAAAAGTTGCGTGTCACAATTTGGGTCTAGTTAAAGGCCCTAGACAAACCTTGCATGAACCAACCCTCCTTTGATGAAATGATAATGCCATGGTCCGAGGACAGGTGGCTCTATATTTTGAGCCTTGAATGTTCCTTAGGATTCGATTACTTAAACTTAGTAAACATGAAACGTTTCTTAAAACCTATGGATAGGCCTTCTGCATCGCCTGACATTTGTTTACGTGCCTCGTGTTGCAAAATCATCTCTCTCTCTCCCCCCCCCCCCCCCCCCCCCCACACACACACACACACAAACACTCGCATTCGCGATCTTCCTCTCCCCTAATTTGTCCTTGCGATACCAAGGCTCGTTGGCTCTCAATTGTCGAGTGCAAAAAAGCTAAGGAAAACCCACTCTTTCTCACACTTTCCACCATGAGCTCTCTCTGTCTCCCTTTTCTTGCATACCCCGATGGGGGTTTCCTATGCTACATAGCCCTTCTGAACTATGCAAGGGTATTCAACAGCCCACTTGGCTCGCCCTTTGCATGCATACCCTTACAGATCCCCTCTTGTATTCTCCCCTTGGAGCTTGTCAGTGCTTGGCAACCTTTCAAAATTACCAATCCTCACGCGCCTCTAGACTCCGCACAACGTTTCATATTCAACACACACACACACACACACACACACAACGTTTTCATGGAGGACACTGGTGCAACACTTGAAGAAGCGTCTGTGACTTCCATGGAGTACCTATTATCGATTGCTACAACAACTTGAGAACTTGTATATCTTGAATGGAATGACTACCAGGTAGGTGCTCATGCATCTGCTTAGAAACTAACTATGATGTACCTGTATGATATTGTTGCATGATAAATTGGTAAATCTGATTGACTTGACACTAGTAGATATGAAGATATCACCTTTGGAATGCCTATTTAATCATTTTGTAAAGTGGCCATTATGGTTCAATGCATTGAAAAAGCTATTGTTTGATGACTTTTTCTTTCAAACACTAATAAGGATTGGGTATATGCCATGAATGGTAAGCCTTAAATCTCCCGTGGAGGGTCTCATTGTGAGATGGCACAAACTAAAATTTTGAAAATTTGTCCAATTTACAAACAAGATGCTTCCCGGATTTGGCCATGCAAGTAATGTTAACCTTACCTAATCAAATCATTGTCTCTTTTATTCAAGCTGGTAGTGATCATGACTCCTAGCAAGATCAAAAAAATCTTGCCTCAATCGGTAGATACCTTTTTTAATGATTGTATGCAGGCACTAATTTGACAACAATGGCTAAAGACAAAGAACTAAGGAGCTTATTATCCTTTATGTTGATTGATAAACTATATGTTATGCTTTAACTACAGTGCAAAAAATGCAATAAAATAAACATGGGTAGTATAACTCTTGCTCTCAAACATGGAAAGGTAATATGAGTTTGTATAACTCTTGCTCTCAAACATGGAAAGGTAATATGAGTTTGTATATTTCTCATACAAGATCGAGGGCATAAATATAGAAGGGAAAGTGATGAAATACATGATTAGTTTGGCAAACCATAAACCTTCTGTGGAGGGGCTTATTGAGAGGAGACCTCAAGGAAGAGCTGGTTCATAGAGCTCTTTGATTTTGATTAGAATCTATTGCAAAAATGTTGCCCAAAATTGTTAGAATTGCTTGTTTTGTTTTACAAATTAATGTTTTTTGGTACAAAAGACACACATTTAGAATGTATTAAATATTCTTGCATGGCGGTTGACTTAGATTGAGACATTGTGCTCAAATTTTTGGCATGGAGAAGAGCATTGAAAAAACTAAAGTATAATGTAAATGGATACATGATTTTTTAAAGTCTTCTATTTTGTTTAAAAGCATAATCCTCTCATGAGGGTCTCCAAAGAGATGGTAATTACAGTGGATTTTTGATATATTTTTTGAAATACAAACAAAATGCTATCCAATTTTTGTAAATAAGCCTAGTAACTGGCCTTGTTCATACATTAGACATATGATAGTGTGTAGGGTAAGATGTAAATTAATTTTGCAGGTGGGACATGAATAACAACGTCTAGACCCAGATTTGACACCTGCAATACACACAAGCAGAGCTAGTTCTAACTGAATGCTTTTGTATGGATACAAGCAACAGCTGGATCCGCCTCCTCATAGGATTAGTGGAGGTTTGTCTCTAAGGATTAGATATCTTCAAAGTGGATCAAATCAATAACAATACCTGGAGAAAGGAAAATCTACATTTCTTCATGCAATAGAGATTTTGGCTAATGTAAACTATTAACAATGTGTTATTTACATGTAACTTATCTCTTGAGTATATTATCAATATCCTTGTACATTTCATTACCCTTGTCCGTATGTATAATTTGATCTATTCCATCGTATGGTTCAATAGTTTATATAATCAAACTATTGTTAGGCTTT
Organism: Adiantum capillus-veneris; assembly: GCF_014529385.1. Lineage (NCBI taxonomy): Eukaryota > Viridiplantae > Streptophyta > Polypodiopsida > Polypodiales > Pteridaceae > Adiantum > Adiantum capillus-veneris. The sequence goes on from NC_140951.1 coordinate 29,063,546, forward strand.
TCATTTCACACGCGCACGCACGCGCACTTCTTCCTAGCTAGCCTTTGGTCGGGTTAGCACCATACAATGGTCGTAGATCTGTTACATTAATGCTAGCTTGACTCACCCAATCCAACCGGATGGGTTGGGGTTCTTTAGGTCCTAAATTGGTCAAGTTCATACGTTACATTATTACTAGCTTGACCCACCTAACTTAAAGGGATGGGTTGGGGCTCTTTAGCTCTGAAATTGGTCAAGTTAATACAAGCTACATTATTATTAGCTTGATCTACCCAATCCAAAGGGATGGGTTGGGGCTCTCAGCTCTTAAATTGGTCAAGCACCTACATGCATACATATAATCCATATATTATAATTAATGTCCACCCTCGAGCAAGTGTGGAATTTCAATTGGTCTTTATCTTGCAGGATTGGAGTATTTTATAGTAACCACCATTCGACATAGTTCAAAAATTTGGGATGACAGATCGACCAAAATCATGAGATGTCAGGTATGTAGTTTTCATAGTACCATACTCTCCTCCCTGGAGGACCCCTTTATCATACAATAATTGGGTATTCTCACATTTAAACCCTTTACAACACATTACAGATGGTTATTCTTGCATCTAAACCCTTTTTAACACAATACAGATGATTGAGTTATAAACATTGAAATATTTAAGAAGCATTTACTACAATTGGTGGGGGATTGGTCCACTTGGTGGACCATCCTCCACCAAGTGGATCTCTCCTCTGGGATGGGGGAGGGCCACACACACACACACACACACACACACACACACACACACACACACACATCTAGTTGACATTTCCTTGAATAACCTTGGGCTGACTTATGCCCTCTTGGTAATCTCGCTCTCTCTATCTGGACAACAATGTCTTGGTTAAACCTTGGCCGGCTTTAGCTAAAGCTTGAATACTTTGGTATACTTTATCCATAACCTGTTCAATTTGGAAAATAATGACCCATGTCTTTAGAAAAAGATTTGTTTACTTTGGGCATCATTATTCTCCATAAGTATGTCACACACTAGCTCAGTTATATGAGCACAACTGGCTTTATAAGGTGATTGTCCAGTGTTTGTATAGAATCCCTACACTAACTTGGCATGAACGAATCCTCCTTTGATGAAGGGATAACTCCATGATCCGTGGACAAGTTGCATCACAATTTGGGCCTAGTTAAAGGCCCTACACAAACCTGGCATGAACCAACCTGTGGGACCAGGGGGTTATGGTTCCAACACCTCTCTCTCTCTCTCTCTCTCTCTCACACACACACACACACACACACACACACACACACACACACACACACACACACACACACACACACACACACACACACGACTAGTGGCTAGTTATAGCTTTTTGCTATTTTCCTGGTGTAATTTGCAGGGACTGTTGGCTTGGGGTACCTTTGGTAAATAACTGGCTTGAATTCACTAGGGTAATTTTTTTTAAAAAGTGGTGCCTTAATGGTACCTAACCCTTAGTTGATAAATGGGTTATGAGCGAGCTACCCGGCTCTATTATGTTGTCTTATTCTGCTTAATAACGTGGTGACACTCTCTTGGTGGGTATGCGATTTATTGCTCTAAGCTGTGTGTGTGTGTGTGTGTGTACAAGGCAGCACTGCTGCGCATCCTCCTCTTGAAGCCGGACTTGCCATACGGCTACGAAGGAAGATGGCTACCTTCTCAAAATCCTATAAAAAGGTGAGATGTACATGCTCACTTAGCATTGGTGGTGTGTGTGAGTACTTGTGAGTAGTGAAAAAGAAACCATCTTTGAATATATAATTAGCTCTACCTTTCTTATTATTTATCTTTGAAAGCAATTAGTTGGGTGACATCTGTAACATGTGGGATACCCATGCATCACCTGCATATGGTGCCAATGCTAACTAAAAGTTGTGTTGTTTCCATGGGTGCAGGTGAGAATTACCTTCTCAACTATGGTTTTCAAAGTTGGCTTGAAGATGGCAGACTATTATATCTTCTGACCCTTGATTTCAGCACTTGTGTATAAAGACTGTTCTGTACTATGAATGGGAGTTATACCACCTTTTCACTGACATAGTTTCTAGTGTCTTTTGTAATTTGAAAGGATTCTTTGGTGTATATGTTATATTGTTATTGGAACACACACACACACACACACACACACACACACACACACACACACACACACACACACACACACACACACACACAATGGTATAACCTTTGGGATTCTATAGCATAAATAACAATTCTGATTCATATAAACAAGCTTCGTAGTTGACCTACATAGGTATCCACTGTGGGATATTGCCCTTATAAATATAAAAGGTATGAAAACCTTTAGCTTGTAGATAAAGTGGTTTAGTGTCCTCTCTAAACCCTACCGTGAAGGCGCTATGGTGGTATCTGCCATAACAAACCGCATCACAGGCGGCCCCACTTGCTCAGATCCCCAGGAGGGGCCCACTCCACTCAACACTCCCTACATGCTAGACATATTCAAGGATGGCGGACTTCCTCCTTCTTCTATTTAAGAGGTGAGGGGGCACTCTGCCCCTCACTTATTCTTGTGTGAGTTTTGCTTGCGAAAAGTGTGACTCCGGGATTGTTTATTTTTCTCTACTGCACCTAAAATGGAGCTTGCAACAGCTACAACACAGGTTGGTTACCATGTTTGGTCTCACGAATTTCGTTATAGTCATATTTTTTTGAGATTATTGTTATGGTATTGCTCTCTGTGTGTGGCTGGTTTGAATCGGCTTGATAGAGCATGCTATAAGTTGGTTGATTGGTAAGGACCACGGTGTGGGATGGCATTGCTTTGGTAACACCAATAAGGATTATTGTTCCTCAAATGCCTATAACTGTTATAGCCCTGTTTTTTGTTGGCTGTGCATATCATCATATGGTTAATGATTAATTCTTAGGGTTTAACTTACCATTTTTTGGTTGCACTGAGAAAACTGTTCATTCGCTTGTAATATCGGGGTACTACCACCTGGCTGGACCATGCAATATATATTTTTTATGCACCATCAACAGACTATACGGTAAAAATATATAAAAAAGGAGGGGTCTAACCCGATGATTACTGGTTTTGGTTACATGACAATGCTTGGAAACACTACTTAAAATATGGGGGGTATAACCTGCTGTTTTTTCTGATAAAAACCACTTTACGGTTGCTTTACTTTGACAATTAATGACACTAACTAACATTTTTTTTTGCTAAATGGTTTTTTACAGATAAACACACATTAGCCTAAGTAAGGATGTACCTAACAATGATGTTCTGGCAAGGTTGTACTTAACAATGATGTTCTGGCTGGTAATTGGTACCACTTTACACTTAAAGCTATTCTGTGACTCTGTGATAATTGGCTCACTGGTTTGGTAAAATCTTTGCTCACTGTGAAGGTAAGTATCTTGTCTATACACATTGGAGCTTTGGGTACACCCCGAAGGGGTTTTTTTTCTTGCCTGCATATGGATGTGTCACTTCGTTATAATAAGATGCTTTGGGATGGGGGTGTTACACAGATGACTATTGGCTTCTATGCTTGGTACTGTCACTGAAATTCATTGACATGATAAAACAGTCGCTTGTGGAAACTGGTATAAACACCTCTGGTTGGGTGTGCTTTGGGAATCCTTTTTGCCGTACACTGCCTGTCAAAACACGCTGTTGTTGCATATTTGGGCGACCCTATGGGGTTATCCCCCCCCCCAGTTACATTGCATATTGGCACCTATTTTTGATAAGACGGGATAATGCAAAACTCTATTTGCATTCACCACTTGTCTTGCTGGGAGTTTGTGACTTGTAGAAAGTAGGAAGGATCGGATTCCACTTTAACTGTATCAGTTCTAAATTTATTCTACAATGGACCTATACTTGTTTATATTATGTTTAAACTTCTTTACAGAGGGAGATCCATTAATTTACTCAAAGAAGTATTGTGTTGGGAAACTTACCATTTGAAGTAGTAGGGGGTATGGCCCTCTATGCTAAGACTAAAATACTAAAAACTTTGGGTTAATAAAACCTTATAAAAAGAACATAATTACTTTGGACTAAGCTAGAATGTTTTTTAAGAAAATGTTAAAAGATGGACATGGATAACAACTGGTATAGTCCATTGATACCTGTAAAACACATCCAAGGCTAACATATCTGTTGCTTGTTTGGATGGATGCAGGTTAGGACTCTATCTTATCTTTAAAGGTTTTTTTTGGCTTTTAGCAATTGTCCAATATAGGATTATACATACGCCTATTGCAAGAGAAGTACTTCTGATATCTATGCTGTTGTCTGACTTTGAAGATCCTTGTTGTTTTCTACTTGGAGGATCTCCACAACTCCATTACTTTTGTATAGAATTATTGGAATGATGTCTCATTCTGATTGTATTGTACAAAAATGAATCTAATATTGAGTCATTTTTGTGCAAATCATTGTCCAATTATCTAAAGCCAACTATCTTTTGAACATATTGTTCTTTTGTGTATATGTATTAAGTTTAATACAACAACAACAAAAACAACACAAACACACACATAATTTATATATATATATATATATATATAGAGAGAGAGAGAGAGAGAGAGAGAGAGAGTTGTCACACTTTCCCCATTGAACTTTATAGCCTCACACACATACTACTGACTCCATAAATATATGAGACACACTTGATAGCCACATGCTATTTGTGGTAGCTCACATGATGCTTGTCATTAGCATATTTGGTGCATACCCATCTACTCATTGATTTCATTCCTCCACCTTGAGCTTACATAAGGCCACTATTCAAAGCTTATAACCTCTCTCTCAATTTTCATCAATCAAGAAGTTATCATTTCTACATCGTGTATTGAGATCTCTCTAATTTACCTATCATCTAATGATATAATGTAAACACAAATCCCTTACAAGTGGTATCACACATGGAGTGTGATTAGCGCTTCCTAACCACCTTCACGTGATCCTAGGAGACAAGCATTAGCATTAGATTGCATCCAGTGAGCTCAATTGATTTGCATGTCATCTATATATAAAATCTCAATTGAGTTGTGTGTCATTGGATATGTGCAAAATCTTTGCATTCAAGGAGATCGAGCATTAGTAGCATCAATTCCCTGCTAGACCACTCGAAATCCTTCCCCTTGTGGTTGTAATCATAACTTCATTGCATTTTGCATCTTGCTTGATTGTGCGTGCATTGCTATATGCATTTTTCACTTTCTCCAAGCCAAATTTCTTGAGAGCATTAATTGAAAATTGATATGTATGTGTGCATGTAGAGGCATTTGTAAGTTTTTAAACGCACTAATCTATCCCTCATTTAGCCCAAGCCTCAAAAAATGGAGCCTTGAATCAATCATCATGTTTTTGTGCTTGAAAAACTCCATAATTTTTCTCACTTATCTTGATTAAATGTGTGTGTCTATGTGCTCTCTTGAATGTGTGTGAGTGTGTGGCTTGGAAGCCAAAGAAAATCCCGTTCAATGTTTTAAAAGAAAGCTAGCCATTGTTGGACCATAGCCTTCGAAAGAGGCCAAGGCCCCTTATTTTGGAGGCGCTCATTGCCCATCCATTTGAAACCCACACCTACTTGCTAGCTACTTGCGCATGCCCAAGTTGTGTGGCCCTATCTGCCCATTTTGAGGCCATCTTCCCATGGTTCACCACTGCTTGGCCTTGCACACCTCCCTTGTTGACCGAGCCTAAGTTCCCATGGTGGTGCCTCATCTTGAACTCCATGGCATCATTAATTTCTCCTCCAATCTTTAGCCGACTTTCTCAAGGGTGCTGCAAAAAGGCATGTTAACCCTTACTGACACCCTATCACCTTCGACGGATGCCTTATCATTATTTGAGTAATGGATTGGGCTTGTCAGTCCAAGAGGTGTGTAGGTGATCGCCGATGAGAGATGTACCACTTATCTTATTTTTACAACATTTTTGCGATGATCAGCTACTGTGAGCGCCCATGTGTGAATGGGATAAATTCATATAAAAGGTCCATTTTGACCTAAAATGCTCATTCTTTGAGGTGCGTGCCAAGAAAGTGCTCTTGCTCTACCTCTATCTCCTTCTCCTTCGTATACTCACGGGTGTGTGTGTGTATGCTTGAGAGAGAGAGAGAGAGAGAGAGAGAGAGAGAGAGAGAGAGAGAGAGAGAGAGAGAGAGAGAGAGAGAGAGAGCATTGTGGTAGGATTCGCAACGAAGAGGCAGTTGAGCGCGACCGCGGCTCCTTCTTTTTTGCGGCATAGGATCCTTCACGATAGAAGCATTGAGCGGTGAGTGACACACCATTGCCCCTTTGAGCTTGCTACTAGGAATGTTTAGTTGTGTGCTTGTAGCCATTTGTGGCTCGCACACACTGTTTGGCAAGTTCCTAGCCTCCGACACGTACGACAAAGTGCACATTTTTGGCGTCGCTATCGAGGACTACCTTACACTAAGCTTGAGGAGCACTCAATGCTACCACATGAAGCTATTCACTTCTGACAATTCTGGTTTTTTTTTGAGTTGTGTTAGATCTATTAGTGGCTGTAATGTGCAAGTTTAGCAGGATTTGTTAGAATCTGTTAGTGTTGGAATGTGCAGGCTTTTGTTAGATCTGCTAAGTTGTGCAATGTGCAGGCTTTTGTTAGATCTGCTAGTATAGACACATGTGTTAGTAGATATGTTAGCTAGTATAGATATGTAATGTGCAGTAGACTGTGACCAGTAGATAGTGAGAAGGTTGACTGTTCTGCCAGTGTGTAGTTTACTATGTTAGGCAGTGTGTGAGCAGGGATAACTAGTGTTAATTAGCTCTGTTAGTTGCAGGCAGATTAGACAGAGCTACCAAGGACAATCGTGTGCGCGCATGAGCTCAACGCCCACGTGCAGCATTATCCCACATATTTTTTTTTCAAAAAGTAAAAAAAACTAAAAAAACACTCGAAAAATCTGAGACCAAAAAGAAAAATCAAAAAAGAAAAGGAAAAAGAAAAAATCTTATTTTAAAAGGAAGGATCAGGATGAGGATCATTCCCCAAGTCCGAGCCCTCAGTCTTATGATATAGTATAGACACTACTATATATATAAAGACTAACACCTCAAGTGAAGGGAGGGCATGTGGACAAGTTCCTCAAGTCCTCCACCTTTCCCTTCACACTTACCCCTTGAACTTACTAATTTTAGCCTTCTTCCCGACTAGGAAAATATTTTTTAAAGATTTTGAGAGCTTTAAGTAGCTGAATGGGGGGGCTTTAAAGCACGTAAAGTCCCTCTAACCAAGACGCTTGTTTTGAGCTGTCACACGCCATATTTTGTGGCTTGGTTAGAAAAAAAAACCATAAAGACAAAAAAAATGAGAGTAAATTTGGGTTGCAAACGCCCAAAAAACTAAGTGAGCGGCCTTCATGGGCATGCACCAACACTTCTAGAGTGTTGAGGTCACATGCACCTACACTTTTGTCGTGTGCTAGAGGATGATCACATAGAGAGTGTCTCTGTTTACACGGGCAACCATTATTCCTCCACATTAGGCTCTAGGCCCTCAACGGGAAGCCAAGATAGTACCACTCAGGACCCACATATTGTGTCTAGTGACTGCTCCTCTGACTACGACGTCATGGAAGGCTACTCGATGACCAATCCCAATATTTCAAGCCAAGACATGCATGCCATGGACCCATGGTCCGGGCTGAGCGTGTTTAGCTGCTTGAAAGAGACTTTCAGTAGAGCCACTCGCTCTGAACATGGAGCTAACGATGTAAATGAAGGGGGTGGGGAAGTTAATTCACCATTCATGACCAATGTAGACCCCATGCTCTCAGAGAGTGTGCATGTGAATACTCCATTCACTTCGCCCCCTGACTCTTCAGATCTATTCTCCTTCGAGGTTATATTACCTGATGGTAGAAGCCTTGCCGAAGTGCAAGAGGTTGAATGATATATCATTACAGCTAGGGAAAAGGAAATTGAGAGCTTATGCAAGGCGGAGCAACGGAGAGAGCTTAAGGTGAAGGCCCCTATGTCAACATCCATGCTAGTCAAACAATCAAGTGCTCTTGAATTAGCAACCACTAAGGGTAAACCCATAGAGAGCCTCATTACATCCAGCTCAAAGGACACCCCTAGAACCTCAATCTTAGATGGAGCATTTCTAAATGAAAACTAGGAGTATGAACTACAAACGGAGACTCTAACCGACCTATACACAGGTCACACCTATCACGTGGGTTGGTCAGATGTCCTAAAATCCACATCTAGTGCTACTAGAGTAGAGGAGCAACAACAAAGAGTTTGTGATGTCATCCATAGGGTTATTGAGCTGGAGAGGCAGAACAAAGGGATCCACATGCCTTCAACGGGTCCCATGAGATTCTTGGATATAGGGAAGGCTAGGCAACCAACCTTACCACAAATGGAGACTCCCTTCGGTAAGCCCAATGGATCCTCCATATGTTGTTTCGCCAGGGGTCTCAATACAATCTAATCCCTTAGGTGATAGCTTTACCTTTCCAAGTTTAGCTCATCTTTCTCTTTATCACACCACAGCTACCATGCCTATCCCAGTGATGGACATGACAAAAAAAACGCCATGGATCTCATTTATTAGTAAGCATCACTACATGGTAGCTCAATGTCTGCAATGGTACCTACAAGTGTATATTAATCATACACATCTATGGGCCCTCGTGCTCATGTAGCTCCTACCCCTCCTATTGTTTCAACAACTTATGCTCCATGACCACAACATCCAAGCCCTTATTTCAATGAGACCATACCAGCTAGCATTAGCATGTCACATCCCACATCTGCTATGCCTAGGGCCACACATATAAACTTTGGGCCACCACATGGCATAGCACCGTACCAAACTTGGAACCCAAGGGTTGCCTAGATGCCAACCCTAATGCCAATACCTACTCCACATGTAGTCTTTGGAGCGCCTTTATCCACGATGCCTGCTCACTTAGGTGACTTGGAAATGCCTACTCACTTAGGTGACTTGGCAACATTTGCTTAAGCTATTGGTCGATCATTGCTAAAAATATGTGAACACGCTTGATAGAGAGCCTAGAAGCAAAGCAGTAAAAATAGCCAAGATCACACAAAAATTTAATGGACGATAATGTGAGAAAGCATATCGAAGTATTTGAACAAATATGCGATTACCTAGGAGAACACAATGACCTGCATAAGAGTAATGCTTTAAGCCTGACCTTAAGTGGGAAGGCAGGGGATTGGTATAGAACCTTAAGGGTGAAAGAAAAAACTATTTACCCTACTCTTAGGAGACTGTTATTGAAAGAGTACATACAAGATGGAGTGCTTTGGGGTGTAGCATCTCAACTCCAAAAAGCCCAACGAGAGGAAGGAGAGTCCGTGAGAGACTTTATTAGTCACTTGAAGCATTTGAATTCTTGTTGTAATCCAAATGAGTGCTTCAATAATAACCAATTGCTTGATATATTCATTAGGGAACTATGACATGAGGATATCTACAGTAGCCTAGTCATTAGAGGTATCACCACTTGGGAAGCAGTCACCACCAATGCGATCCAATTGGAGGACAACTTAATGATTCAAGGAGAAAGAGTGTCTGTTGAGCCTAAACCTACTAGCTCGCAAGCATCAGGGCATGATCCAAAGACCATAAAGCCTATTTCTAAAGAGCCAAAGATATCTAAGATGACTTTAGCAGATCTCACCAAGGCCATTCAAGAAAGTTTTAGCGACAATCGTGCTCCACAAAACAATCATATGTATCCAAGAAGGGAGCAACAATGGTGCTCAGTTTGCTATGGCCACATAGTACCAGTGAATGCCCCATGTTTAGAGTAAAATTTAATGAAAATTGCAATGCATGTGGGAGGCATGGTCATCAAGCCAAGGATTGCATAATATTTAAATGCGTGATGGCCAATAGAAAAATCTTAGCACGTACGGATACACCTCAAGTGTCTGCATTGATGTCGATCCCACCTCTTGAACAAATGTCACAACACATGGCCCCTAGGACCCAAAATGTTGTTCAAACAACACCCTTGCCACCTCCAATGCTAGGACCACAACCCCCACATCCAAGAACCACTTCTTTGAATCAAGTGGGTTGTGAGTCATCTATTGCTTGTTTGGAAGGTTGTGAGGAAGATATAGACCCTAATATTGCCTATGGGATTGATGCACTTGAAGAAAGTCCACAATACTACATGGAGGACTATTGGGGACAAGTCAAACGTGTCTATCAAGTAGCTGCTCTTGCCGCAAGAGGCCAAAATATCAATTTCACTGCCAAGAGACCACCTCTTCAATGCTACAAGTGTGGGGGTCCATATTGTGTAGCCGAGTGTCGTATTAGACTACAAAAGAATGCCACACTAATGCAAACCAATCAAGCGAGAACATCTACAATGCCGATACTCATGTGTAATTGATGTGGCATAGATCATTTGATTGCCCAATGTACAAATAATCCAAATGCACCAATGATCATGCCATTGAACTTAGTTGAGGTTACGGAGGAGCCATCATAAAGTACACTTGTGGTACCAGTAAATGTACTCACACGATCGATATTCCAAAACCAAAATTCTTGAAGAAAGAGACACAACATTAATTGCCCGATCTTAGAAAACATGAAGGATAAGATCCCAAAAAACAGCAAAGTTAGACCCCAATTTAAAGACCAACATAGGGACTGGTGAAGACCCCGTGTATATGAAAGACACTAAAGAGGATTCTGATTCTGGTAAGACCGTGGAGACTAAAACGACCATTAGAAAAGAAAAAAACAAGAGAGATAATCATGAGCCACAATGGCCAGGACCCAAGGAACCCAAGAAGAAGATGGAACTTACCCAAACCCTATAGAGGAGATCGAGCGAGTTCACCAATTAATGAGTTTAGTAGAAGAGACCCAAAGGGATCTAGAGCCAGCACCTAGGCAGATCCAGATTACAGATACAATGCTCCCTACACAAAACCAATCTCACAAAGACCATAGAACACTAGCCATACCTAGTGTCATCCAAGAAGAAAGTGACTTCATGTCATTATAGGAATTGGCATACTCCCTTCCTATTGGAGAGAATGTTTACAGAGGGATTACCTGACCCTATCAAAGAAATGGAGATTCCATCTTCCCCATATACAGGGACTGAAGCCCAAAAAGTGCCATTAAATATTGTCAAATTGATGGGTTTCATGGCTTTAGAAGTTAGAACCACCATCATGTCTAAACTATATGGAGACCCTGAGCTATTCTTAGCTCTTCGAGCTTTCCTGAATGAAGAACTGAAAGTCGGGCTACCACAATTTGCACAGATGGATGGAGCTAGGGAGGTGCCAACAGAGGAGGAACATTTAGATCCACAACCCAACCGAAATGAGAACTCTGTTGTTGAAATACCTGTTAACAAGTTGGGACAATACTTTGAAGGTGATGAATCCAATGAGACCATACCAATCACTACCAAGGAATTAACTGTGAAGGGAATTCTTGATGGTGGCACTAGGGTTAGCATTGTAACTAAAAATTAATGGGAAACTATGGGAAGACCTCACCTTGGGACTACAAACATAGTAGTAAAGATGGCCAATGTGACTATTGTTAAACCTATTGGGATGCTAGAAGATCTCAAGATCAAGGTCTTTGGACACAAAATAAGGCATACCTTCATTGTTATGGATTTTTCCAAGCACACTATGTCATCTGAGATGACTTTGGACGTCCTTTCATGAGGGAAGCAAAAATGGTGCATGAATGGTCTAAAAACCATGTCTACTTGTAGTTCCAAGACTCTGTCATTCGAGTTGATCTTGGAATTGGTCGAGAACATCCTCTAGGAAACAAATTTATAATTGATCATAGATCTGACACCATAATTCACTCGGTCCCATTGCAGTATTGTTACACGTGTAAAAAGGACAATGATGTTGGGGAAGATTCCCCTTATATGGATGTTCTACCTGGGATGACTGAGTCTGACAATGTAGATTGGGTCCACCTAGCAACAACCATAGACACTTGGGGAAATAGGGGGATGACCTGGGTAAGGGGGATGAAATGCCACAACTCGTACCTTTAAATATGATAGGAGAAATGCATATAGCTGCTGATGACCTACTAGATGAAGGCTTGCCTGACATTGGAACAAGTAGCATCTCAAAAGATTATAGCCCACATGATTTGGAGTCAAAATCATCAATTGAAATTGACTATGAGGATGAAGAATTTGAGTTAAAACTTGGTGAAAATGTGGGGACAAACCATTCAAGGTCCAGTGATACCTTAGATGACAATCAATCTAGGAGAGGAGAAGATACGAGTAGCAATTCATCTAGTGACTCTTCATTGGGGGAAGGTCATAATAAAAAATTAGATAAGAAAAGTAAGAGATATAAGAGGTGACCATATCGAGCAAATGTGCATGTTAGGATAAATAAAAATAAATCTATCGCAGAATGGCTTAACTATTTAGGGGCATATGATGCTCATTGAAAGTTGGTAGATAATTGGGGTGAATACCTTCAAAGCGTCATGTGGTGTAATCCACAACCCATTGACATCGCACAACTAGAAGCTATAGAGAAGCCAGAGTTGAGCCGTACTATAAGGAGACAAGATCGTGAGCTAGCTCAACAACAAAAGGAAGCGGAAGAAAAACCACAGCCTACAGAGCAACAAGACCCCACATATTTACATCCTGCACTGAGAATTTCAAATCCTACACCACTAAGGAGCGTAAGGTTGTGTATACAAAGGCCCAGAGAACACCTATCGATGGAAGTAATGGAGTCTATGATGGTCCAATGATAGTTGAGAAAATAGAGTTAGCAGACCCAGGTGAGGAGTCCAAGCCTGTTTTCATTGCTCAAGATGTGACAGAGGCTGATGAATATATACTTAAGGAGCTTCTCAAGGAATTCATGATATATTTGCTTGGACATATCATGATACGAAAGGTGTTCCACCTTTCGTGGTGCAACACACAATTCCCATGAATAGCATGGCTAAACCAATCCAGCAATGACCCTACTCAATGAATCCTAAGTATGAATACATTGTTCAAGAAGAGATAGAAAAGCTTGTCAAATACAGATTCATATATTGAACACTCAGAATGGGTGTCTCCAATAGTTATTAAGCCAAAAAACAATCGAAAACTCAGAGTGTGTGTGGATCTCAAGAAGGTCAATGCCACCACTAGGAGAGACCATTACCCCTTGCAATATTCAGAACATGTGCTTGAAAGAGTTGCAGGGAAGGAAGCTTATAGCTTTTTAGATGGATACTCTGGTTACAATCAAACCACAATTGCACTAGAGGACCAAGCTAAAACTGCTTTTATAACCAAATTTGGAGTGTTTGCATTTCGTGTTATGGCTTTTGGCTTAACCAATGCCCCTGCTACCTTCCAAAGATTGATAAACACTCCTTTTAGGAAATATTTGAGAGAATTTTGCGAAGCTTTCTTAGATGACCTTTGTGTTTATTCCTCTTGGAAAGAACATCTATCATGTTTACAAAAAGTGTTTGAAAAGTGCAAATTGTATCGCATCTCATTTAACCCTTCCAAATGCCAATTTTGGGTTAAACATGGAGTCATTTTAGGACATATAGTGTCCAAAATTGGGATTTCCACAGATGAGAGCAAAATTAAAGCCATTTTCAATTTTCCACCACCCACAGACTATAAAGGAGTTCAAAGGTTCATGGGCCATGTTGGTTATTATTGCCGGTTTATTTTAAACTTTGTCGAGATAGCTCACCCATTGTACAAGCTTCTTATTGAATTCCACTGGACCGCGGAGTGTGACCATGCTTATGAGTTATTAAAAAAGGCCTTGAAAAGTGCTCCCATTCTACAAGTGCCCGATTGGAATGTAATTTTCTATGTGCATATTGATGCATCAAACTTTGCTATTGGGTGTGCTCTAGCTCAACCAGGAGAACATAAATTGGACTACCCCATTAGCTTTGCAAGTCGTCCATTAAATGATGCTGAGAGAAACTACACCACTACAGAGTAGGAAGGTTTAGCTAGGATTGATGCACTGAAGAAATTTCACTACTATCTTTTTGCCAACAAGTTTGTTTCTATGTGGATCATCAAGCGTTTTTGTATCTAGTGAATAAACTTTGTTCCACGAGAAGAATTACACGATGGTTGTTAATTATTCTTGAGTTTTATTTTACCCTTGTGGTGAGACCTGATAAAAGACATGTCATGGTGGATCATTTGTCTCACATATCCAATGGTTAAGCCCCTACTGGAATCGATGATGAATTGCCTGATACTTCCCTATTCCTAGTCGAGACCATGTCTGAATGGAGTGAGAAGATTGTGAAATTTTTAGTTAATGGTTTTCTACCCAAAGAGCTTTGTAAGGATATAGCTCAAAAACTGTTAAAGGAATGTGAATCTTATTCTCTAATTGCAAGAACTCTCTGCAAGCCAGGGAAGGACGATATTCTTAGACGTTGTGCTCGTGAGGATGAGTATTTATACATACTGCACGAATTCCACGTGGGTATAGGCGGAGGGCATTTTTCAGGGGAACTAACTGCTAGAAATGTGTTACAATCAAGCTATTGGTGGCCTACCTTATTCAAGGATGCATCACTTTTTGCAAAAGGGTGTGATGAATGCCAACGTTACAAGATCACACAACAAAAGGATAAGATGTAATGAGGCGGTCCGGGGCGGGCAACAAGAGAGGCGACCTCTAAACACCTCTCAAGGCTCTCGTGCTGCTCAATTGGGGCTGGGGCAAGCACAATCAAAGATAACAACAACCCACAGCTAGAAACCAATACAAGAAAAGGGGCACCACCTAGTTGTAGATGCGAACTAGGACGCATGCGATATCTCCTTGTAATCAAACACACAAAGGTAGGGGAATGCAAGATAGCCACACACACCAAACACAAACATTCACCACGCCAGAGAGAGGTAAAGAGCACAAATCAACTTGAGCAACTCAGCCTTAGCCTTAAAAACTAGATGCACACAAAGCTTGATGAGAAATAGAGAGACAACACAAAACTTGACCTTGTTACCAATACACAAATTGTCTTAGGGTCACGGGAGCCCTCTCATCGAGCACCCTATTACAATTGACTTTTTAGGCAAACAATTCAACAAGCCCTCAAACCAACAAGCATGAAGTAGCACAACAGACTTCAAGGACAATATACCTTCAACCACTTGATGAGCCAACTTATCAAGTCAAGTTGGAGAGAAGAGTCGTAGTTGCAGCATACAATTGCACCCAAAACTATAAATCTTATTTATGGACAAGAGTAGGCTACAAGTGTGATGCAGAGTATGGTATCACTCTACTCCTCTAGATGGCATAACTAACTTCAAGATTCTCCATGCACCTATGTGTAGTGATGGAATAGAGCACTCACAATGCACACACTCTACACAACTAGGCTTGAAGAGTGATGTGTTATGTGTTGAGAATGGTGTGGTGTAGTGTGATCATGTGATGATTTACAAGAGAGAAAAGGGTTCTATTTATAGGTTTTAGAAGCCCCGATTAAGATTAGACCTAATCAAGTTTATTTGAAGAAATCAAAGATTATGCATATTTTATTTTTTTAAATGAGGGTGGGTCTCTCCTATCATTTGAGTCACATGGATGTGGGCTCAAGGGAAGAGAATTATTGAGGATGAAAGGAGAGAGGGATTGAGTGAATAATTTGGGAGTGCCTACTCTAGTAGAGGGTGCATTTTACAATAAGGTTAGTGGTTAGTAGTTAGTAATTATCACTACAAAATATTTACAAAATCATTCACCAAATGGTGAGATATATGATGAGAAAAGTTAGAGAAGGGATAAGCTTGTAAAGCAAGGTTGAAGCTTGGAGAAGTTGACGTTCACCTCTTTACAGCACTGGTAGAAGAAGCAGTCAGCATGGCGAAGTAGCGCGTGTCGATGAAGCTATGTTATCTTCAAACCTTGGAAAATTCATGATAAAAACCTTCATTTGCAGAGGTTAACCTTGGATTTTTGCTGATTTTTTGAAGTTCTTTACAAAGCTGAAGAGAGTATGGTAATATGGACATATATGTAGAGAGAAAGGGGAGCACCTAGGGGTGTAGAAATGGAGGATGAAGGCTATGGAGGTGTGAGAGAAGTGGCAATGGTGAAGAGGGTGAATTAGGACCATGGGAGTTGCAGGTTTGGGAGTGGGAAGGAAAGGGATGAGTGTGCATGTGGGTGGGAGTGTGAAAATTTGAGAGAAGAGTAAGAGGATCCTTGTGTGCATAGAGTGGGCAGACTGGGTCGCACAAAACAATTCACTAAAATTCGTGCTTATCTCCAAAAATGCTGAAATATTTATGTAAAATACTTCAGCTCACGAGCTTCATTTTGTATGTTGACAACTTTTGCTGATTCGGATGATAGAAGGGTGCCAAAATTCGCCCAAAAAGCTGTGTATTGTGGGACTGCAAAGGTGCTTATGTGGGACCCTTTTTGGTTGAATTCTCCTTATACATCCAAAGGTGAGCCCCCCATGAGCCATGCCATGACCTAAGGAATCCAAGTGGCCCTTGCCACATGCATGGATGATGAATTTTGAAGAACAAAAAACAATTGCACATGATAGACCTAGTGCTTGGATTTTTCCTAGCCCTTGTCTTTATGAGCACATGGTGTATGGAAAAAACATGTGCAGGACCTATGAAGGAATATCATGATAGGAGTATTTTATTTTGTTTTTGGGTGAAAGAGTAAAATATGCACGTGAGAAAATATCTGGTGAAAGTGAGTGACAGTGTAGAAACAAATTTCGACTTCCACGAGGGTGCGGGATGAAATATATGGGTTTATTTTGTAAAAATAAATATTATGGGGTATGTACACACTAACATAGAAATATTTCATGCCATGAAAGGATGCAAGGAGATTTAGAAAAATGCACACTTAGGTCTGATAACGCACACCTAGGAATATGTATTTATATAAATACAATTTTTTTGAAAATAACCCTTTATACTTAGGTCCTTTATTTGATAAAAAATATTTACATATAAAGAGGACCGTAATATTATACATTTATTTTTTTGGTCTCCTAGCCCAATGACTGGCTCAATGATTTGATATAAAATAATATGATAAAAACCTAAACGCACGCACACTATTTATAATGAAAAAGCGAGCTTAGTCATTGTGCTAAGGTGTTTTTTTTGGGTTGAAGTAGCTTCTTAAAATTATTTTATGAGAGCCGAAAAACGGCTATCAGCACTTACATCGTATTAAAGTGACTCAACCATTTGAAAAATGGGGTTTAGACTTTGTAGGCCCAATTAGTCTGGCAGCTCGTAACACTCAATCTCGATATATTATTGTTGCCACCGACTATGTGACAAAGTGGACGAAAGACAAGGCGACACGCAAGGCTGATGCAAGGTCTAGCGCTAAGTTTCTCTTTGAGAACATTATTACGTGATTTGGTTGTCCCTTTGAGATTGTGAGTGACAATGATACTCATGTTAAAAATGGATTGATAAAGGAACTAACGACAAACTTCATGATAGCCCACCATAAGTCTACACCTTATTATCCACAAGCAAATGGCCAAGCTGAGAGCACTAACAAGACTTTAATTTCTATCTTGACCAGAACAGTGGAAGCTCATCGCACAGATTGGGATTTGAAGTTGACATCAGGTCTATGGGCTTATTGTACTGCTTACAAAGTGGCTATTAATTGTACACCATTCAAAATGGTATATGGTCAAGAAGCAGTTATGCCATGGGAGTGTGTAATTCCTAGTCTCTAGGTAGCTTCACAAGAAGGTTGGGATGGTCACCTTGTAGTTGAGCGTTTATATATCCTTGAGAGGTTAGATGAATTGGCAGTGCAAAATGCACTAGTGGAGAAAGATACGAGAAAGAAATGGTTGACCGTCATTTAAAGAACAAGGATATCAAGGTTGGGAATAAAGTCGTTATGTATGGAGTGCGTAACGAGAAGAAAAAGTTGATATATGCGAAAAAAGGACCATACAGAGTATGCGAAATCACCCCACAAGGTACCATTCATGTGGAAACTCTTGATGGAGTTGAAATCATTGGATTCCTCAATGGAAGTAAATTTAAAAGATACTATGATCCTTTAAGCCAAGAGGAGCTACATGCCATCCATAAAAAAAAGGCATCCAAGGCACAAGCAGAAATAAAGAAGATACAAGCTCAAGCTGAGGATAAGGAGCACTAACAACGTATTAGACACAACGAGAGGCCAACCTTGGAGTCACACATGCATTTCACGTTGAAATAGAGGATGATTGGTTGGACTCTGACACACCTCTACGACACACTATTGAGCTAAATAGTACTTATGGGAAAGTGCTATATAACGCCTTATTGGACACGGGTGCTAAATATAATCTGCTATCATATGGATTGTGGTGTGAGTTAGGAAAGCCATCTCTAGCTGAGAGTACTATCCAAGTCAAGGGTATCAACAAGAAAAAAACTACAGTTTTTGAAACCTGGCACACTTCTATTAGTTATAACAACAGGGTCGTAGGTCAAGACTTTTTGGTCATGCCTGCTGGTACTATGGAAGAAGGCAATATAAACCTAGGACGCACGTGGATGATAGCGACCAAATGCACTATTGATTGGGGGACTGGGAGTGTCACAACACAAAAACCAACTCTTAGCCTTGCCACTCAAGCGATAGTTCCTGAGATATCACCTCTTGAGAAAATAAAACCCAAAACATTGCATGTCCAAGAGGTTGAACCATTTGTCCCCATAGCCCAACTCTCTAGAGCTTCAACTTCTGTAGCTAAAACAAAACATGAGACACAGAAGACTCATCGAAATATAACAAAGAAAACATACAAATGGGTCCCTAAAGCTTCTTTAGCGACCATTGTTGATGCTAAAAAGTAGCACCCTTGTAAAAGACGTCCTACTCACTCCAAGAAATGTAAGGAAACGTTGTGTTGGATTTCTAAACGACTATTGGAAGCCGAAGGCTACTATGAAGGGAATGATCAAATTTGGGTGCCTAAACATAACTTTTGATCTTACTTGTCACCTATAGGCCCATGTGAGTCAAATCCTATAACGATAAAGCCGATGGGAAGGAAAAGATCACAGAACACTATACACCTGATCCGGAGCTAGATTGGGTACCCAAGCGAGAACTACTTGTATCGCTCAGCTCAAACCTAGCAAAAACAAATGAAGCTTCTTGCTCTTCATGTAGTTCTTATACGAAACTACAAGCTTCAACATAATCTCCACCTACAGTTGTAAATATCTATACAAACAAAAAGGAACTTGCACCTCCTGTTGTAAGTTCACCACCTACAACAACGTTGCAAATAAAATCATGGGAGAGTACCTTACCACCCTTGAAACTAGATGAAACGCCTAGGGTGGAGAAAAACTATTGGTCAAATTCTTCATCATTACAACTTGAAACAATTGGTTTCAAAAGGTGACGACATCATTCCAAAAGGTATGATCTACCCAAGGAAGGGGGAAGTGTGCTGACATTCATCATTCACTTGCTCCCCTCTTAATCTTCCTCCCTGACCTCTCAATATCCCAATATTAGGGAATGTATATATATAGCTCTATACTCATGAAAACAAAAATAAAAAAGTAAAAGAGCAAGAGCCACCAAACAAAAAGCTGGAAACCTACAAATTCTAGTACATGACCAAATAACACATTATGCACAAGGACACGACCTTTTGACATACCCTTAGCATATTTGCACACTAATCAAAATCTATCTATGTGTACAGATATGGCTAGTACGATAGAGTCATTCACTCTTGCTTTGGGTGAGGGGTATCCTCTTTACTTTTCACAAGTCTTTCACATAGTCTACTCGGTTCTTGCCTTTGAATGGGATTTGGTAGATACACTAGCGTGAGAGAGAAATTTTGAGGAATTAGAATGGCTGATACGTCTCTTGACCACGATTGATCTCTACTTAGTAGAGAACGTATCTCCGATTGCACAAGCTTACCCTTTTGAGCAAGAGGACTATACACGCCTAATGATATTCTTAGTAAACATATGTGCATCTAATGATGAGGAAGATTGGATGACACAAATGATCTCATGAATAATGACTTTATTTTTCTCGACGATGACGAGGATAGGAGTTTAGATTTAGGGCTACCCGCCCATCTATTCAATATCCTGTTCCCTTGACCTTCTAAAGGGATGCAAAGGGATGCAAATAATTAGGTTAGGGTTCTTTATGTTGTTTTGATTGTGTTCATTAAAGGTTGGTGCCTCTTCCCACTGATGTGCCTCCTAGAGGTATTCCTTGTGTTTTCTAGTGTGTACATGAATGCATTTAGTTGTTGGGATTTGGAATCTTTGTCTAGTTCACTCTTCAAATCGAGCACAATCATCAACCCAAACATGTGTTTCTTGTCCATTTACATTACCCAATGTCTCTTGTCTTTTTTAGCATCCATGCTTGTCTGCATTAACTTGTGACTGGTAGCACAAGATTCGGCACATTTTCTTAGTATTAAAACATTATATTCAATATAATTTTTTGTCGTAATCTCTTGTCTAGGTTTAAGAATCAAACAATCCGACTAAGCTAGTTTGACCAAGTTAGATATTAGAGATCTTCTCTTAATACCATAGGAAATGCCTTCTTTATTGTCAATGGTTACTTTAGGTTCTTAATCCGATTTAGGTAGCATTATGTGCAATGTACTAGTTCTTTCTAGTGGGCTTAGTCCCTATTGACCTTTAGCTTAAGAATTATAAAGGGAATTTACTATTCTGAGGAGCCTAAGGAGGGTAACAGTGTCATAGGACCCCCCAAAGTTACAAAATTAAAAAACAAAAAAAACAAAAAAAAAAACAAAAGTACCACAAATGTAAAATCTTAAGCTGGAAGAGAAATCCCAGCTTGATTTGGTACTTCACTCACATGTATTGCTTATGGTACTAGAGCCCTAGAGGTTCTTAGTGTGGGCGCTTTTCTTTGAAAAGCAAAAAGCCCAAGGCATACAAAATAAACACACACGTCAAAAATTAAATCAATGTGAACAACACTTTGGGGGTCAAACAAAGGGAATAATTCAAGCAATGATTTCATAAGCAACTCCCTTTATTGTAGCTTAACTAGAAGGTCTTCTAGGTACACCCTCTAGTCAGTCCTCGGACATGAAATACTTTGCTATCGCGATTAAACAACTTAAGTGAGAATTGAGAAGCTTATCTATGGTATTAATAGTTGACCTCTAGGGCCTCTCGAATGTTAAATTAGCGACCCTAGACTTGTTTATTTTTTGACCTTTACAACTGTTTATGCGTTTGATTATATTATAGTTTAATGTTTACTGGTGACAAATTGTTTAATATTTTGTTACCAATCAATTTGTGTGTCTATTCACTGCATATGCTTTTTGATTGTATACAAGAATGCAATTATTGTGCGATTTTTGGTTGATTTTGCAGTGTTTGAAAAAAGCTCAAGACCACAAACTCAGATGCTCTTCCACCTCGACGAACGGGATTCATCTCAATAGCTTTCGAGGACGGAATCTACATCAGGAAGGGGGGCATGTTAACCCTTACGGACACCCGACACCCGATCACCTTCGATGTACTTTTTATCATTATTTGAGACATGGACCAGGCTTGTCGGTCCAAGAGGTGTGTAGGTGACGAGAGGCACACCAGGTATCTTATTTTTACAGTATTTTTGCAATGACTGGCCACTGTGGACGTCCATGTGTGAATGGGATGAAGTCATATAAAAGGTCCATTTTGACCTAAAATCCTCATTCTTTGAGGTTCATACCAAGAAAGTTCTCTTGCTCTACCTCTATCTCCTTCTCCTTCCTGTGCTCACGTGTGTGTGTGTGTGTGTGTGTGTGTGTGTGTGTGTGTGCGTGCGTGCTTGAGAGAGAGAGAGAGAGAGAGAGAGAGAGAGAGAGAGAGAGATAGAGAGAGAGAGAGAGATCAAACATTGCAGCAGCATCGGCGGTGACGGCCGAGGCTCCTTCTTCTTCGTGGCACAAGATCCTTCACGACGGAAGCATTGAGCGGTGAGTGACACATCATTGCCCCTTTGAGCTTGCTAGGACTGTCTAGTTGTGTGCTTGCAGCCATTCATGGCTCGCACACACTATTTGGCAAGTTCCCAGCCTCCGACATGTGTGGCAAAGTGCACAAGGCACCAATACGACTGCAGGAGCTTAGTCACACATTGGCAGGTTACAACAATCAAGATTCTTGTGATGACATTGTTAATTTTGGATATGATTGTAATGTATGTAACAATTTGAGTGATCAAGGTTCTCATATTGCACTCATGAGCACTTGTACCAAAATGTTTACAAATGAGATAGACACTACCTCTCCCAATAGCACTCCTATTTCACTTTTGTGTTCAAAGCTATGTGCACCTACATGTGCATCATCATCATCAAATTCCTCTAGATTCCAAAAAGCAAGGCTAATTAAGAATAGAAGAAGAGGCCACCAACAAAGTTCCAAATAAAGAGTGATGATAAATATTTGTAAAGTATTTAGACACACATATTTTGGAGGTAAGACCTACACTCTTCTCTTGCATTAAATTCATCTTTATGAGGAATATGTAGCAACTCAATGTAACCCATTCTAAACTCCTGATTAGAATCCATGCTTATTGTGTAAGCTTCAACTTAGTGGGGCGTCTGTTGCGATAAGCCTTTACTTTATACGGAGAGCAATTCCTAAAAGCCAAGTATGCACCATATGTGCATAATCACACTTTCCCCATGAAACCCTATAGCCTCACACACATGCTACTCATTCTTTCAACACATGCTACACACTTGCCATTGATAGCCCCTTTCCATCACCATATGTGGTCCATATCCATCCAGTCAATGATTCCATTTCTCCACGTTGAGCCTACATAAGAACACTATCAAAGCTTGTAGTCTCTCTTTCAATTCTAATCAATGAAGCAAGTTATCATTTCTACATTGTGTATTGAACTCTCTCTAATCTACCTATAATCTAATGCTATGGTGTAAACACAACCATGAAGAATGGTATATCCTCCATAGCCCTTACCAAGATAGAGTACAACACACACAAGTGTAAAAAGTACCTAATTTTGTAGAAATTTGTACTATCAAAAAACTTGTGTAAAAGGACAAAATTGCTTACGTAGTACTATCTATCGTGAGGTTGATATGCACCCAAAACAAAGTTCACCCAACTCTATGAGCAGTCTTGAAGGGTATGTCACCCTACGAACAATTACCGAATATCACCTAGATGTGAAAAAGTGAACCAAAAGGTGCCCACAATGTTGCCTAAGATGTTGAATCGTGCTATGATACCAATTGTTGAAAATAGGTTTGCAAGAATACACATGTAGATAGAGAACAAGGAGGAGCTTATGGGCACTCACCCATGAAATAATATTACTGAATATGCTACTTGGAAGATAAGGCTTGCTCTAGAATGATGGATGCATATACAAGCCATGGGAAAAATACTTCCTAGTGAGAGGAAAATCTCCTAGTGGAGGGAAAAAGTGCTCCCAACGGTTCTAAAGTGTGCTCACACACATCACTAGGAGGAAACCCTCCTAGTGAAGGAAAAAAGTGCTCCTAACGGTTCTAAAGTGTGCTCACACATATCACTACCACATCATGGTAAGAAGCTGATTTCTATTGATAATTTATGCACAAGAATCCACCAATAGTCAAATGATCCTTGAAAGTGCTATTTGAAAAAAAAACCTTTTGGACATTGGCCAAAGATCTTTGGAGCTTTATTTCATCTAGCCTCTCAAGAAAACTTGCTGATACTATTGGTAGACAAATTTATGGTATAAATGCTCCTCAAACAACACTTGTTGCTTTCAATTTTTCTTATGGTAGAATTGAAGATTGCTCTAGGATTGTTGAGATACCATAAAAATTTTACTTTTTTATCTTGTATGTCCAATTCAAGTCACTTTTGTTGCTCCCACTCATTGCTATGTATGTCATCATCTTGCTCTATGGTGATGATATTATTATTCTGCTCTCCTAAAAGGATGCTACAAAACCCTTTGGATTTGCTAAGACCTTTCTTCTCTCACCACCATTAGTGAACAATGCAAAAAAGATTCATTGACAAGATCAGTGCATTTCACATACATGGCAAGTTAAGGATAGGAGCTACCTCATGAGTGAGGCCTTATGAGGCATCATGAAGCCTACACTTGTAGAAGGGATAGTATTGCAACTAGCATAAATTTTGGCTCAAGCCAAAGATGAGCAAGCTCGGTATTCCTCACCTATTTGGATGACAACTATGTCCACTTTCTTGATGGAGCTACCAAAACCTACAATGCATGGGAGATCCAAGGTCTCATTGAAAATGGGTGAGCAAAAAATTAGCATGGAGGTAGGTAAACACCTCTTGGGCCTCATCAGTAGGCTCAACAGTTTGTGTACCCAACTTGTGTACATCCAAGTACGAGAGTTGATGATGAAGACAAGTTGTTCTATTGAGTTCACTACTTGCAGAGTTTGACCAGATTGTCACTGACTTCAAAAAGGGGTCATATGCTTAACATTGGAGGATGTCATCACTTTGTACATGAAGAGGAAACGAAGCTTATCAATAAGAATAATGGGTAGCCCAAAGGTAATGATGCCTATGTTGTCACAAAGTCTTAAGTCTAAACAAAAGTGTGTATATTGTGGTAGGACCAACCATCTTAGCGGATATTATTTCCCAATAAAACCTTTCCCTCATTGTGGAAAGACTAATCATCCACGATACAAGTGTTATTACAAGTCAAAGCTAAAGGAGGACCACAAGACAAATGTGGCTTCATTTCTTTAGGGAGATTAGCGTCTCATCTAATTTTGTTCGAGAGTAGGATTACCCCCATTACTCATTGATAAACTTGATTCCTATAAACTAAGATCCAATACAACAAAAAGACACCTTGTATAACTAATGTATGAACTCTTGATTGTCAATCCTCTCTCTTTCAGCTTACAATTTTTAAGTTTCTTGCACCCTTAAATTCAAACTTGTATTGATTGATGATTTGGGAGGCCCTCCTACTAGCACGTCTTTCGGTAAGTTTTCTTCAAGAGTAGGATTACTCATTAGCTAGACAATAATGTACCTGTAAACGACTAAAAACTTTACTCTCTTTGGTTCTTATGGTGTGAAGGAAGGCAATCCCTCCACAAGCTTTTCATCAAGCTCACAATGTAGATTGAAGAGCCTTTCATCGCCTCCGCTGCTTTTTGGAAAGCATCACTTAGCCTTCTGTTGGAGCCTCATGTCTTGGCCAGCAAAAATTGCATGTCAATGATGATGTGGACCTTACTGTTTTCACTCCTCCTTATTTTCCTATTTCTAGATGCCTAAAAGAGTTTTGGGTCCTGAAGAGAAATCTCTGATTGTTTTACAATCCAACCAACTACTTAATCTTTTAAATAACATTGTGGGTAAGTCCACATTCCATCAACGTGCCTGCCATTCTTCCATTGATCAACGTAGCATCGAAAGAGTTGCATTTGCATTAGGCAATTGTCTTGAGCAAAAGTGAGGAATTCAGCTAATCAACATGAAGACTGCATAAAACACAGACAGTTATAGATTGAGCAAAGATGTGTGTGCCTGGGGTGTGTGAGTGCGTGCATGCGTGTGGGTTGAGAGAGAGAGAGAGAGAGAGAGAGAGAGAGAGAGAGAGAGAGAGAGAGAGAGAGAGAGAGAGAGCGCATCAACACATCTATATATTCAAGTGAACCTCAAAATACATGCCTCATCATGCCCACCTTATGTGGCAGTTCAAATGTCCCAATAAACATGTCATAAAATGATTGTACTATACACTTTTTGTAGAGAACAAAATCTTTTACCACAAGTTCATTTCTGCCAAGCACTTCAAACTCAATGCATAGTCCTGCAGCTCACAATTCAGCTCGAGAGTTCACGTCCACAGCCTCATGCTCATTATTATCAAATGACAGAAATGACTTGATAATGTGCACATAAACCTGAATTCCCTTCAAGTACTCTTCCTTATTAAGAAACTGCCATGTGCAAAGAAGAAGATTAGTTCAAAAAACTGAATGGCATGGGGACTTTATTATAATCCAATCAAAAGGTACCTCGTTGTGATCATGCAGTAGAATAGGTGTATTGGCCATCGGCGAGAACCCAAAGGCAGGGATACCTTGCGCTCTTATATACCGACAATCTGTGGCAGCCGGAAAGATCTCTGGCTTTCCAAGTTCGCCTCCCGCTTCAGATATAGCTTCTTGGAGTAGCATCCACCAAGGGTTCGATTCATCTGCCTTTGTTATAAGAGGAAGCCCATGTTTGCTTGACAAGGGCTCCTTTTGCTTGAACTGCAACAATATAACAGTGTGAGTGCCTACAGCTTCCTCCTTATAAAATGAAGTTGTGAGAAGATCCCGGAACAAACAGAATAAGAGACTCTTGGTCCCATACTTTTACTTGCTTTTGACAAGTTGCTTTTAAGCAACGAAGAGCTATAAAAGAAGGGCCAGTGTGCAGTTTGGAAAGTGAGAGTTGATCTGAAGTCTGTGAGTAATGGCAACCGTTGTAACCGCATTTGAACGTAAAAACTGACCGCCAAGGGTGCCTACCTTAGGGGCCATCCCTTCTTAGAGGGGAACAACACCCCTCTCACTTTCTATGCAGGTGAATATATTTTGTATTAAAATTGTTCCAATTTTGTTCCAGATTGTGTGGTTTCTAGTTAATTTAGTTCTTCACCACCAGCTCAGTAGTACCAGCCAGTTTCAGGTAGCTGCCCACAGATGTGTACTGCCCAGCTATGGTCAGTACAAGCATCATATGCAAAGAGGGTTGTGCTCTACTGTTTAAAGAGAAATACTTATATTACTTTTGGGAAATCTCAGGATGAGGGAAAACGCACAAAGAAGTTAACTAGTTTAGGTAAAATGCTGCACTCAGACCATGAAGAGTCGAGGCAGTGAACAATTAAAAGCAGTCAAAAAACAGCTCTAGGGTCTATTAAGAGATGTCCTGAATATAGAACGAGATGTGTAATGACTATCCAAGAGAGACCCGCAAGAGGTGAGAAGAAACGAGAAGAAACTCTGCGGCTGAAAAACATATCTTGAACTCCAAAATAGACCACAAAGCCAAATAACAGACCCAGCTGAAGAAGATGGTAGCATCCATAGAAGGGAAGGACCGCAGACCAAACAGCTAGAACCACCTCCCAAATGGGAGAGAAGGGAATCTGACACGAAGGCTACTGGAAATGCGTAAACGCAATGCCCGAGAGGAAGGACATAACGAAAGAAAATGTGCATGAGTCTCCTCCACACGTCAACAACATAGGCATCGTCCATCTGACATTTTGCGTTTCGCAAGCACACCTATTAGAAGCACGCCAACAAGGAATCGCCATAGAAACAAACACTCTTCAGAGGAAGATGACTTCTCCATATGCGTGTGAGGTATTTGTGCCACCAAGCATCAATTTTATGCATATACCACAAACATTTGCATACCTCCAATACCCAAGAATGTGATTGTAACTTGGCATATACGCATACCCCTGTGGGCACACATGTGTATGCATGTATATATGTGCTCGGCATGCAGGAGCATATCATTGGACACTAATAAAAGACAAATCCCCAATTGAGCTGAGGATACAGTAGCAAAAGATCACACCTTCCATTTGATGTAGTGAACGACCTATAAGACCTCGACCACTAATCCGAGGGCTCTTAGAAAAAAAGATCCTGGTTTCAATTAAAAAAAGAAAAACTCTTCTCGTGGTGTGCAAGGAGATGAGAAAGCAAAAAATCTAGCAATCATCTATTAAAAAGTTTAAATTCCTGTCTGGTGGTGGCTCCAATATCTCCCAGGAGCAGGAGTAGATTAGGGAGTGAAGGTTGTTTTGTAGATGTGCCTGGCCGTATCTGAGGTAGACGTACCTTTCTCGGCGATGCACTCCACGGTGTTGCCCACCTGGTAAGCTAGCATGAGGCCCCCGGGAACAGGGGTCCCTGGGAAGTTCCTGGGATCAGAGTCTCTAGACTTTTGCAGTTCTGCTAGTGTCTGGTGGTGGCTCCAATATCTCCCAGGAGCAGATTAGGGAGTAAGGGCTGTTTTGTAGCTGTGCCCCGCCGTATCTGAGGTAGACGTACCTTTCTCGACGATGCACTCCACGGTGTTGCCCACCTCGTAAGCTAGCATGAGGCCCCAGGGAAGTTCCCAGGATTAGAGACTCTAGAGTTGTACAGTTTTGTTACTAAATATGTGTCCCAGGTCACTTTTAGTGAGTTTACATATTTATTAGCATTATAAGGCCATTTATCAAGATCGTGGGATTTCTGAGTGGATAGGGCAATTCTAGCAATTCCCTATATATGCGCCCCATGGTTACCAGGAACGGGAAACCGGAACGGGAACGCAGAACAAAATGCCATTCCCTGTTACGGGTACTCACGTTTGAAACACGGAACAGGGATTCGGAACGGGAACTTGGAATGGGAACGGGGAACGGGGACCTGAAAACGGCCATTCCCTGTTACTATGATGCGCCCCCCCCCACCCCCTACTTTTTGCCATGTTGTTAAGTGTAGAGTTCCCAACGTTTTGGGCACACACTCACTCTCTAGCGTTTTCCTCTTGCTAGCATTTTCTGTACTCTCTCTGATAGAAGTCTTGATGTACTAGGATCACATTTCTGACTGATTTAGCCATCACACCCAGATCTCTAGCAGATGTCTAGATCCAGTAAATTCATCAGATTAATCATTAGACAAAATGTTGCGAGACACTTCATCTCATTTACTCCAACAATACACGCATGAAAGAGCACATGTAAGAAATTCAATCTAGGAATTCCAATTTCAACGTACATCTTTTCATAAAGTCATTCCGTAGAATACTGTCAGCCTGTCAGTATCCCTAAAATCTCATTGGAGAAATTAGTAAGTTTATTCCATCTAAATAATCTGTGACAAAGTACTTGAGTGGCTTCCCTCTTCTGTAGCATGCACCGCACCAAATTCAAACCCGACGTGCACTTGAGGAATAGACGTTGCCTCAAGGTACAACTCTGTTATTGAGGAGAATCTGCAGAGTCCTCCTCCTTCATCCACTTCCCATCAAAAGCCGGAAAGTTCCTGTCCTTGAATAAATTATTGATGGACCTAGCTTACCCTCATGTTCTTTTTCTTGTGCCCTAGAACCTGATGGTTGCTGCTATGCCTCCCTTCCCATCGGCACATCATTCTGAATCTTCGGAACTCCGTGACGAACCATCATGTGTTTCCTTTAATTCTTTCTTTGGACACTTCGCAAAGCGGTGCATGTGTTCACCACAGCCGTAACACTTGCCCTCTTTGAAGTACTCAACATGCTGCTCTTCTATCAATTTGGGCTGCCTCGTGGATTTCTTTTGCTTCTTGCCCCTTTCCCGTTGAGTTGGACATTGACTTGTCCATTGGGTAAGTCAAGGTGCCTGAATGCATGGAAAATCCATCCTTTGCATGTCCCATGAGCTGAATGCTCTTTAACTTTTGCTTTAAACAGTACCAGGCATATTGTTTCCCCTGAGGCTATTCGCAAATGGCCATCTTTTCGGGAATCGACATGGTGTGAGGAGCTTCTTGGGCTGGTGTTCTTAATATTGCAGGAATTTTGTGGAGATTTCTTCATCGTTGCATGCCCTTGGAAAGGTGTACCATTGACTTGGGGAGCTATGCAAGTTGCGATATTTGAGCAACTTAACGAAAAGTTGACCATATAAAGTGTTATGATCCTTTTGGACTTGTGGAAATTTTTTGAGGTCTACAACGATGCATGTGCTAGCAATTGGGAGCGGTCTTGATCCACAAAGGCTACGTGGTAGCTTATGAGAGTCCAATGGTACTGAAGTTAGAAAGGGTTGGACAAATTTATGAGAAAGAACTTTAGCCGTGATACGTGCTTTGAATCATTGGAAGCATAATTTGCTCAATACAGACTTTACAATGTGCATAGATCATCAAAGTCTTAAATATTTCTTTTCATTGCCAAAGTTGTCAAAAAAAGAGATGAGATGGGCGTGTAAAGAGTTTGACATCTCTCTAGATTTGTCAAGTTGATCCTGGCATCTCCCAGGGACAAGTGATACGGAGAGAGGGCTGTTGTATTGCGTTGCTCGGGTGTGAGAGGTAGTGTTCTCATATGGGTCATTTCTAGATGTGTATAGCCCGGGGTTTTGGCTCTATCCATGGCCATGTGGTCTGCTGCTAGCTAGAGGCATTTAATTCCCTGCAGATATTTTCCCTCCATGTTCTCTATTCCACGCTCTTAACATTATTCTCAATTTTCCCTGGTCGTGGCGTCTAGAGGTTGGGTTGGGCAGCCTTGGAGGGATCTATATAGATGCGGGTAGCCCTTGCGTTTTTAGGCAGCTTGACACTCTTATCAGGTCTAGGCTTTGGGGCAGCACCACCATTCTGGTGATGGGCAGCATGTTGCAGTTCCCTGCATTTTTCTCCCCAAAGTAGCCATTAAGAGGTGCTTGGATCTTGCGCAAGCCCTGGAGAGGAGAGGCTCCATGATCTCTAGAGGACAGCCCAAGCAACATACCGAGGCAACCTTAAGCCATGTCTTTCTCCCTACAGGTCCATTCTCTTGCCAAGATAAGATACATTGGAGC
Source organism: Adiantum capillus-veneris (assembly GCF_014529385.1). NCBI lineage: Eukaryota > Viridiplantae > Streptophyta > Polypodiopsida > Polypodiales > Pteridaceae > Adiantum > Adiantum capillus-veneris. The sequence continues at coordinate 29,094,253 of NC_140951.1, forward strand.
CTTGTTTTCACAACAAGATAGGCCGAGTTAGAGGCTCGTGTGCAAGAATAGATCGCAGCAGCAGTAGCAGTCTTTTGCGCCAGGGGTCTATCCATCGAGGGCATGTCACATCTATGGCGAACCACCCTTGGGCACTTGTATATGTATCTTGTTATCAGCATGAAGAGCCTTCTCTCTCTCTCTCTCTCTCTCTCTCTCTCTCTCTCTCTCTCTCTCTCATTGGATTAGATTCACAAGGATTGTATCAGTTTGGTCTCATAAGTCATTTTGGCCTTTTGAAGACGTTTAATATAGCATTTGACTTCATCTCTCTCTCTCTCTCTCTCTCTCTCTCTCTCTCTCTCTCTCTCTCTCTCTCACGCGCGCATTTTTTATTCCTGTCTAGTAGAAGATACAATATCTCCCGCCTGAGACCCATTGGGTGCTCAGTCCCAAGAGGAGGTTTGCTCACGGTTGCAGACGAAATCATCACTCGATTCACCCTTTTTTGTTGAACGTTGGACATCTCTCTCTCTCTCTCTCTCTCTCTCTCTCTCTCTCTCTCCCCTTGAACTTCAAGAACATGGAGACATAGATACACCGGTAATAGTTATATATCAGGGTGCTTGCCCCCGTGTAGGTGTAGGTGACCGGCTCGGTCGGTCACGCGCTTTTTTTGGGGGGGCAGCACTTAATTTACCATATGTACAGCAGCTCGCATGGACGCTTCATGTGCGTGCTTGCAGGCGTAGCGGTAGAGCATCAGCCTCTCGTCGCCTGGGTGTTGAGAATCGAGATCGAACCGTGTGAGCACCGCGTTGACCTGCATTTTAATCAATCCGCTATTCTCCGCTCAGCTTGACTGGCAACCAGCTCTCAACTGCTTGCCACGAGGGCAAGCAGCCCGATATGTAGCCACAGCCAGATACACCTCAGGTAAAATCACAAAATTTCGCTTACTAGTCTTGCTTGGTTGGCCATGACATAGAAATTTTGTTGATGCGGTTTAGTATTGATGTTTTGTTGCGAATCAGGAACAATATCATATAGTAGATTGCAGTGTAGAGAAATGGAAAAATTAATTGGGTTACTGACCTGGTAATCAAGTAGGTGTCTTGTTCGAGTGTGCAAAGCAAAGAGCATTGTTTTGCCATGCTACAAGAAAGCCATGTGACCAATTAAACTTTTCATCGTGCAATGAGGAAATGACACAAACTCTAGACCATATAGTGTACGTTATACAAAAGCGCCATACAAAAGTATAGTAAAGAGTCAGCATTGTGAATTATAAGGAATGGGAGTCGTGCCCTGCCCCGTAGTCTGGTTGTGCGGTTCAAGCAAACATACACATGGCGATTTGAATGCAGATAACGAACCTTTATGACTTATTGACATAGAGTTTTGTTTGTCACTTTGTAGGCTCCCATTGAAATTTGCAAATCTTGTCATGAATGTAGTTTAAGTCAGTTGCATAGCAGCTATGGTACGGGACAGGACGTTTAATACGCGGTGTACAACTAGACGTATTTTTGAGAATCAAAAATAAAATACGTCAACTTTTTTAGATATGATACTTTAATAAGAACAAATGAAGCGGTTCATGGACCTCCTCAATGACTCTTCAATATGTAGCCATAGCATACATAAACAAGCACCATGAAGCTCTAAAACACAATTGATCAATTAACATACGTTTTGAGCAAAAAAACGTTAGAATAGAAAACGTTATGAAACGTATTGTACATTTCAATACAGGACGTCGTGTATTCTAAATAAAATACGCGTATTTTAGCTGCTATGGTCAGTTGTGGCACAAAGGGCAAGAGATCAACGTTAGTAAATAAATGCAAAGGAGTTAAATACGACGGAAGCTACGTTCTATCCCTCTATATCTCTCTATGTTGCCTTGTCTATAGTATGGAGCCTGTCGGTTTGTTTGTCAAAGGAAAGTTATTTGTTGTAATAATTAATTGCCCAAAAGTCAAGAATCCGCTTCAATAATCTCCAAGGTGCAAAGCAATGAAAGTCTCTAAATTGGGCATCTAAAAAGCAAGCTTTTGCGATAGGATGTACCTTCAAGGACCAGTGACAACCTTCACAACAACCGACGGGCTCTTATTGGCTAGGCTAGAGGGTGTCAAAAATTGCTTGCGAGTCAAGCCATGGAAGAAGGGAGCCAACTTGCAGAGCCCGGTCGAGGGGCCTAAAACCTAAGAAGAACTAGCAGCAAAAGAAGTTTTACCAACTTGCAAAGTCTTGCCGAGTGGCCTGCTTTTAAAGAAGAGTTCACACCAATTTACAGGACCCCGTCCGATGGGACCCAAGTGTCTTGTCACGTGACACATCCAACCCTATGTGTCCGTGGACAAGCTACAGCACGACAGGGGTTCAGTCAGTCCAGTCAGTCTAGATTAGAAGTGATATGGCACTTTTGTGAGTCTATTCATAGACCGTGCATGCCCAGTCACTTAGTGTCGATGCATATCCTCTAGTTGCACACAGCATGATCATAAGCATTCCCATCAGAATCCATCAGAATCCTTCAGGGGAATTTTCCAGTGCATTTAGCCTATTTTACCTATTTTTGACATTTTTCACTTATTATTTTTAAGTGACTTGTTGGAAAGTAGGTAGGGCAAATTGAGTAAGTTTGTATATAAGCAAACCTAGACTAGCACTAATTGGCAGAAGAGGTAGCAGGAGCACACGCTCAACAGGCAACTTCTCAGCAGAACTCCCCCAAGAGACCTAGTGTTTTTGGAGCAGATCCAGTACCTAGCGTTTTCAACACCAGATCAGCCAGTGATTTGCACTTGCAAATTCCGGCGACAACAGAACATTAGACCAGCCTAGCGTTTTGCATTTGCAAGAAAAACGGCGACAGATTCCATATTTTCAGCCCTAGCGTCTTTGCATTTGCATCCAACCCTAGCGTTTTGCAAATTTTCCGCGACGGAAACTCAAGGAACATCAACATTTTCAGTTTTCAGCCTTTAGACTTCGCAGAAGAACCCCCGAACCTCGCAGATCTCACCTTCCCGCACCAGATCCTCGCCGCACGGTCAGTTTCCGCAAGGTTTACAGTTTCAGCCCGGAAAATGCAGATTTCAGCATCTGCGTTTTCAGTGCGTCGTTGTCGCATCGTCGTCATCGACATAGAGTCAGAATTCAGCAGATAAAGATTTGCAGATTTCAGCCCTTAGCGTTTTCAGATTTCAGCCCGTCTCGTCGTCGTCCTCATCGTCGTCGACATCGTCGGTGGCAAGTCCAAGCATTGTAGAGATTTGTGCAATCAATAGTAGACCACTCTCGCCGACGAGAGTGGGGCCTTCGGAGGAGGGTTTTACAACGTCTCCGGTGTCATATTCTTTTCTCTCTATCTCTCAGTCTCATACACTTGCACGCACAGTGTCCATTCACTTTGTTTCTGATCATAGCACTCTCTCATTAAGAACGGAAGGCTCTACCTTCCATAAGAACAAAAGGAACCTTGAGCACAGTTCGGAGCACTCATCTTGAGCAAAGTTCAAACATTCATTCCGTTGCACCTAACATGTCTAGAGCTAAATAAAACAAACCAAGACACACACAACGAATTCAACTGATGAAGTGGCACCAGCTGTATTGATGTCCTGCAATTTGCGCTGATGTGCTGACGTGGCACCTGTACGGATTTTCGTGCTTTATGTTGATGACATGGGAGCTGTACGGAATTTCGTGAAACGCGCTGGCTCATTTGCACTGTGCTTTTGGGCCAGATGCTTTTAGAACTTGAAGCTTTTCATGTAATTGCTTAGGCCACTTGGGCCACTATGGCCTTCAAGTGGGAGATTGTAAGGGTGCAGGCCATATTGGCCAGGCGTCGGGCACTAACCTTATTCATTTACATAACATAAAAGAATAAGGGGCTGTGGATATATTTTTTCCATACAGAGCTCCACCACACCTCGTGTCCTACTACATTGCACTCTGCACTCGCACTCGCACGCACGCGCTTCCGCAATCGTGCCTCACACTGCCCACTACGGCCAAAATCAGCCCCAAAAGAGTGAAAAACACAGAAAAAACGACAAATTGTCTCTTTCCGTCGCAAAAAATCAGCACTATCAGCTCGCACAAATCGCCGATCCAATTCGAGAGCATGCCGTGGCTCTGATACTATGTCAAAGGTGCAACGGAAAAGGGTGAATCCGATGAGAAACTCGTCTGCAACCGCGAGCAAAATACCTCTCCGTGATGACAGGCAGCCAATAGATCTCGTATCTATCGCAATGGATCTCCTCGACGTCAAGGTCCTAGCACGTACCGCCCACCGAACGGGCACAAGCACACACCATGGGATGTGGCACACCGCAATGGAAGTGCACATGCTGTGGAAGGCGAGCACTAGCAAGGGAGAGAGATAGCGCTAGCAGAAAATGCCAGTAAGAGAGATCGATGGTGCCACCAAAAACGCTAGAGAGAAAAGATGCACAATCTGCAAAACGCGAGAGAGAGAGAGAGAGAGAGAGAGAGAGAGAGAGAGAGAGAGATTTGATTTGGTATTAACGTCTGCGGGGGGCCAGAAATGACCCATGGGACCTCAAAGTGATACATAGTCTCCCCTCACGGGGGTGTATGGTGTGGTGTGTGTGTGTGTGTTATTCTCTTTTTGTGTTCCTATGAGTGTCTTTTGATGCTCAAGTATGCGGGTGAGGTATGTGCCGAGAGCTGTAGGGGAGGGGTCTGTCTTGGATAATAGGTCCGCAAAGGTAGAGCAACTGCTTAGAAGTGGTTGAAAGTTAGCCCGGATGTGAGCGTATTCTGGGCATTCCAAATTCCAATGTCACATGTGCTTCATCTTTGGGAGCTTGCATTGTACATGATGTGCATATCCGTTTAGAAGCATCAATTTTCAGCCAGCCCTCTGTTTCTATTTTGAGCATATGTGACCTTGTGCGCATCAAAGAGATGGCTCTTCGTGCCATGTGGGGCATGGGTGTTCGTATGTGGGCCTGAGCTTCCATTGGGTTTGTGCTATAGCCTTCCCAATACTTTGTGTTGACATGCTTGCAATAGTATTCAAATTTCGAGCAGTGTTGCGTTGTCTTCCACTTGGTGTCAAGGTTATTTAGTAATGCAATTTCAAAATTCAGCATGTGTTCTCCCTCCTTGCCCTCCTCAATAAGCATGTCCACATATGCCTCTACATTCCATTTAGCGAACCATTTCTTAATGTCCTGTATGAGGCTCGATGACAGAAATTTGCTTTTTTTTGTCTTTTGCGGCGCACATCCCGTTTCCCATGCAATGCGGGGGATTCGAGTAGTAGGCATCGCTTTGACCTTCATGATATACGTGTACATTTTTTGCAATGCTTTCATTTCTAGTGGTCTTTGGCCTGTCTCCAAGAGTAGCACAGAGTATGGTGTCGTCTTTTTGACCCCCATGTGTCGACATATAAATTTTTTCTGAATTTTTTCAATTTCATTCCATGTGTGGGTTGAAATGCTTGCTCCCCATATTTCCACTCCGTAGAGGATGGCTTGCACTACGCATGTCTCAAAAATGGTCGCTTTTATCTCCCATCTTTTTATGCTCCTTTGTGTGCACATGTTTTCAAATTGATAGTACTTGGCATGGCCGATGTCAATTCTATTATGTGCGCATTGTCCCCAAGCATAGTTGCACGGGATGTCAATCCCCAAGTACTTGAAACTGTCGACTTTCTCAATTTGTTTCCCTTGATACATGAGGGGGGCGCGGATATCCATCTTACGAGTCTTTACAATCATGAACTTTGTTTTGTCTACATTGATTGATAGACCCACATTTTCACAAAAAGCATGTAACGCATCGACCAATTTCTGTAGAGCTGTAATGTCATGGGCGAAAAGAGCCACATCGTCTGCATAGATGAGCATGAGAAGTGTAAACATCCCGATGGCTGGTTCATCCCCTTCTAGTTGAGGGAGGAAGCTTTCTATTTGATCAATGCACAATCCAAAAAGAGTAGGGGAGAGAGGGCATCCTTGTTTGACCCTCATGTTGCTTGAGAAAGCTTTGGACAGCCCTTCGTGCGTTTTTAGTGAACATATGACTCTGTCATAGGGACGTGCTACCGCACTCTTGAGATGCATCGGTACTTTTATGCATTCCATCCTTTTCCATATACCCATTCTCGGGACCGTGTCAAAGGCTTTGGTGAAATCTACAAAGCAACAGTATAATGTTTTTCCCTTTAGCCGACTCTCTTCCATTAATACCCTGAGTGAAACAAGGTGATCAATGGTGCTATGTTTTGGTCGAAAACCTGCTTGTTCTTTTGCTCGTTTTCCATTTGTCTCTGCCCATGTGCTTATGCTTTGTCTAAGATGCTTCCCAAAAGCTTTGCAATGCAAGATCCAACCATAATGGTACGGTAGTTGGTAGGCTGATTTACATCCCCTTTTTTGTAAAGTGCTTTGATCCAGTTCTTTTGCCAATCTTCGGGTAGCCCTTGAACAATGGCTTGGTTTAGCATTCTATGTATCCACTCTCTGGCTCTCATACCTTACCATTTAAGCATTTCTGAGTTCAAGTGTAGTATGTCCGGAGCTTTCCCATTTGCAAGTTTCTGTATGCCTTTTTTAACCGTTTCGGGATCAAAGTGGTCTTGGGCATGGAGATCGGTTTGCATGTGTGGCATTTCTTCCGCATTATTATGCACATATAGTTGTTCCACATACATGTACATGTCATCTGAGCTTATGTCCCCCATAATGTCATGTCTCCGTTCTTTTATTTTCAGCCATTCTTTTTTGGGATTTTTCTTGAAGTTGGCTATGGCTTGTGTCTCCGTGCGTAGCTCATAGTTTCTTCTTTTCCGCCTCTTGAGATTTGTGTAGTCTTTTGATAGAGTTTCCCATTCCGTGTTCGTCGTTGACAGTGCCCGCAATTGTTTTTTGACATACTTGCACTCTTCATCAAACCATGGGTTATGCGGTAGCCCTTTAACATGATTTCCTCGCCGATGCGTTTTTCCCATTGTTTGTTCCACGGCGTCACAGAGAGCTTGTTTGAAAATTGGCCATGTTTGTGCGATGTGTGATGGTATGGGTACATGAGCAAGTGCATTGTCTAGATGTTCTGCATACAGTCTTTTCTTGTCCACTTGCATTTTGTATGTCCATGATCGGGCATGGGACTGTTTTTGTGCTTTTTGAGTGGGAACTTGTAGCCTTACATGGATTGGGGTGTGGTCCGAATTGGGTGACCTCTTCCCAATTGTAAAATTACTTACAGTATGGGATGCCTCATATGCAATCAATACATAATCAATAACGGAGGTGTCATGAGATCCACCATTTGCATTTGCGCATGTGCTATGCGAGCATTCATGTCTCCAATAAGCATAATCATCCCTTCTTGTGCATAGGCATGGATATCGGCATACAGATCCTCGAAAGGGTAATTCTTCTCTACATTGAAGGCACCATAGAATGGTGACTCTCTATGGGGGATGTAGCACCCGGCAATGAACATAGGTTAGGTTTTGTGTCAAACTTGATCCATATGTACCGGTTATGGGCATCTGTCTTGCAAATTGTGATCATTTTTCTGAGTTCCTCTCGGTATATCACTGTGACTCCTCCTTGTCCCCTCATTTTTGTACATGGCATCCGTAGGGAGTGTGTGACATATCCTTCAATGTGTGGTATTCTACATGCATCGTGTTCCCATGTTTCCAATAAAAAGAGAATGTCGGCTTGTGGTAGGACTTCCGTTAATCCTTCTCCTTTATGCCACGGGAAGCCTCTGCAATTCCAACTTGTTACGTGTAATTCCGTGAACCCATGAGAGAGAGAGAGAGAGAGAGAGAGAGAGAGAGAGAGAGAGAGAGAGAGAGAGAGAGAGCCCAAATGTTGGATCTCTGCATTGAACAACATGCCATAAGTAAGGAGGGGGGGGCTGCCTATTTAGGCAAACTGGAAGTTTGCCTTACCCAGCCAGAAAACCCCACGATCTCAATAAATGGCTAAGAATGCTAATAAATATATAAACTTAATGAAGTGACCTGGGACACATATTTAGTAGCAAAACTGCAGAAGAATCGACTCTGCCCCCGAGAAACCCTAGGAACAGGAGTCTCGTTTCATGCCAGCCTACCGAGTGAGCAATACAGAGAAGTGCGCCGCCGTGTACAGGTACACCTACCTCAAGTACGGCCGGGCACAACCATAAAACAGCCCCCACTCCCTAATCTGCTCCTGAGAGATACCGGAGCTACCACCGCACACGTTTGGGGCCAGTGCTCTCTTGCAGTGGAACTCCGCCACTCCTTGTCTCGTGTGTCGTGTATCTCTATCAGTTCAGTCTTATTTGAAGCGCTTAAGGTTGTTCAGATCGTCCTTTTCCATTAGCACGTGGAGCCCGTCCCATTACAGACGTCACATGCACATCTAGCCCTATGTGCATGTGGACAAGCTGTAACTCCTATTTAGGACAGCCTAGGAAGTGTTACAGCACCCTTGTGAGCCTGTACGCAAGACGTGCGTGTCCAGGCACTGTAGAGTAGTTTCATACCCTTTGATTGCACATGAGCACGACCAATGTCTGCTAGGTGTAGGCACTGGGGAGTGTTCCCATGCAGCACCATTAGTACCAAGCCTAGGTAATAGCCGAATACGAAGCACCTCTTATTGATAGTTCATCAACTTATTAATAAGTGACATATTAGCATCATTTTATTAAGTCATAGGAACTCAATCCAGCACTACTCGACCCAGAATTTTGCACCTATATAGGAGAGTTTTTTGACCTAGTACACAACAGTTCACTCTTTTGATCATAACTTCTTTATCCGAACTCCGATTTGGATGATCTATAGTCTCAATTGAAGAGCACGACGCCCTCTACGCATTGATGTAAAAACAAAAAATTTAAGGGTTATGAAAGGCATTTCTGTAGTAGCATTTCCGAAGTGAACACGTTCAGGAAAGTTGACTCTCATCTCTTATTTTACATACAATGTCTTCTGGCACTCGCAAGGGTTCTTCTTCAACAAGGTCCACAACTATTGTAGAAAATGATCCAAAATCTCATAAGTGTGGAGATAGCAACACGATCACTCAACCAATGATATAGGAAACCATGATCATAGCATACTTGGTATCGTTGCAAGAGATCGTAAACAAACAAGGTGAAGACTTCCGGGCACTTGCAATGGAGAATGGCACGCTAAGGGTTCTTGTGGTTGAGAATGAGAATCTCAAGAGGATACTTGAGATGCAAACAACACGTTTGATGCAACTTGAAGAGGAAGTCAAGGAATGTAAACGCTCTCGTGGCCTTGAATGCTTTGAAGGAGCGCATGAGCAAAGTAGAGCATGACCATGTATTGAAAGAGGAGAAATTTGACACCATGAGCCGGGATGTATGCCACATGAAAAATGTATGCACAAACAAGTCATCGGCTGATGTATGTGGTAGCAATGTGGTTCCTAATTCCTCCCTTATGCAAGCTATGGCTCAAACAAAGAATGTTGAGAATGTGGATGTGGAGGAGTTGAAGGAACGGGAGCGACGTTCCAAACTTCCAAGAACAATGTTATTCGTGGAATTCCCGAAAAGAAGCTAGAGACGCCTCCTTCTCTTGCCATTGTTATCGAAGATTTCTTCAAAACCCACTTTGGCATGTCCGGAGTTATGGTCTATGGAGCACATAGAGTGGGTAAGCAAGGAGCTCCTCGTTCGGGAGGACGGCCAATTGTATGCACCATGCCGGATGAGACCAAACGAAAGATTATCCTTGATAATAGTTGGATCTACTTGAGGGATACAAAACGTTTTGTATGTGAAGATCACACTATTAAGCAACAAAATATGCATCGCAAGGCATATGAGGAAAAGAATAAGAAAAACAAGGAGATCTCTCACGAAGAAAATGTGTCCAAGGAGGAGGCAAGTCCCTTGAGCAAATAGAGATGCGCGACCTATCAGGCCGAGTTACAATTGAAAATATGCTTTTGGAATTGCAATGGATACCCATGGAATACGGGGGTTGGCATTGATGAACTAACAAGAAAAGCCGATGTTGTACTTCTTGTTGAAACTTGGGAGCATGATACACAAAGGATTAATGGCTTGGAGGATTACAATGTACATTCATTGATGTGGTCAAAGAATCTCAAGCTTGTCGGCGATACGCATTATCGCAGCCATTCGGCTTAGCTCCCATTACCTTCGATGCGAGACAGGGCGTTGGGGCAATGGAAAAGAGTCAAATTGATTGTGCACATTATACTCACTGCAAGTTCAAGAGTCTGAGTATCACACACTACTAGAGTGCTTAGCTTTTGGACACATCCGAACTTGCTTCTCTCACATTTTCAGCCATGACTTAGACCTACACGCTTTCCTCTCCCAGCCACATTGTGGGCTCTCCATTGCGACTCTCATCACCACAATTTTTTGGAGCATCGAGAGTCATTCATCAGCCATACACATACTACATCACATGTAACTTTGGTCCCATAGGTCATATTTGACCTCCGAGGACGATAATAAAATCTCTCTCTCTCTCTCTCTCTCTCTCTCTCTCTCTCTCTCACACACACACACACACACACACACACACACAACACAGAACCTTCACTCAAAGTATCTCTCTTCTCTCTCTCATCTCTACCATGAAGTAAAAAGAACCTTGAGTACACAATGAGCACTCATCCTCAGTTATCACCATAAATAACCTCCGCTGCACATTACACAAAATGTAGTTGAGAAACTGTTGGAAGTTTTGCAAAATAGACAGGCTCAGCTGAGGATGCCGCGAGAGTATGTCGCTGAGTTCATCGAGAAAGAAATACAAATACTTGGTGGAATCAAGAAGTGCCCATCTCGTTCTGTCTATTCCGAGGAGGACCGATTTGCTCCTCAAGAGGCAAACGACCAAAGCTCTGATACCGTTGTAATGGAAGGGTGGCTACCACTGTAACGAAGCGGCACCGCTGTAACGGAAGGACACCACGTGCCAACTGAAAAGAACAGACTAGAATAGACTTTTAGAACTTTCAATACAACTGAACACACACACACACACACAAGATCCATACGGTAGACATAGATAGCGGAGTTCCACTCTTAGATCACTAGCCCCAAAACCCTAGCGCCCCTTCCGGTATTTCTTTTATATTGCTTGACAAAAGGTACAACCACTCAGGAGCTCTGCCTCTGCTTCTGCACTCGCAAGAATGCCGGGGAGAGCCCCAAGGCTTGTATTTAAAGGCCCCAAAAGTAACAGATATGAAAAGTTGAGTCCCAAAGCATCCAATGTCAAAGGCTGATGCCCAAAGGGCTGCTCCGCAATTTCGGGCATGTCCGTACAATCCTACGCTTTGCGGCACAAAATCCGGAACGTCTGTTCCCATCTTGTCCACTCACTTCGGGTGCTTTAAAACAGGCCCCTTTCGGTGGAATTGCCATGTCATCACTTTGTGACACCTTCTACTCCGGACTCTACATTCATGGTCATCGTCACTGCCAGCTATCCAGTGTATCTATCCCTACGATCATCATGCTCTATGTGAGTCCTTCTCTGTAGATGCTATATGGGTACAAACCCCTCCAACAAGCAATGTCGTCTCAACCGGATGGGCAGCAAGTCAGCCCATGAAAACAGGCCCCTTTCAGTGGAATTGCCATGTCATCACTTTGTGACACCCTTCTGCTCCGGACTCTGCGTTCATGGTTATTGTCACTGCCAGCATATCCATTGTATCTATCCCTACGATCATCATGCTCTATGTGAGTCCTTCTCCGTAGATGCTACATGGGTACAAAACCCTCCAACAAGAGACTCCAATGTCGTCTCAACCGGATGGGCAGCAAGTAAACCCGTGAAAGCTCTCTCAAAGTCGCGGAACAAGGACCAAAACAAGCTGCAGTGCGAACTTCACGGCCAGACCAACTCCAAACCTATGTCGGAGCACCACCAACTCAAAGACCAGATCTCAGCTGAAAAACACAAATCCAAGACACCTCCCCATGACAAAGAGGAAGCAGATCTTGACCAGCACTCTCTCGATGCAAAAATGTAGAGAAATCAAAACGCAGCCTCAAGTTGCCCTACTGCCGGCTGAAAATTAGCCCTCCAAATGAGCCAATCCACAAGCCCTTGAGCACAAGCCGTCAGAAAGCCTACTGATGGATCCAAATGAGCGCCAACACCAACTCCAAGATCATGTCAACTCTTGAGCTTGGATACCGTGTTAGAAGTGGCAATCGAAGTGTTTGGAGAAGATTCCAACACATAAAGAAAGGAAGGTACGAGGTAAAGCTACTCCCTAGTACTTAGTCAAGTTCAAAAAGTACTCAGCCATGAAAGCAAAATCACCCTTGCCTCTCATATACTTTAGAGTGCACAATCATCCGCCAACCACAATTAAGTCGGCAACTCTTTCTTGTATCTCCAGGTATTTCAATTGCTCGACTGTTATGTGTGCCATAATCATGGAAATTTCCGTACACCGTACAAATGCCCATGTACATATGCTCTTTTCTACATGACTATATAATGGACAAAAAAACCATCCACCAGAGGACCCAAGCTTGCCTGGTGTCCCTGTAACTTTTAATGGCATTGAATAACATTCGACAAGAAACAAACATAGCGGCCGGGACATTAAAATACCTGATACGTCATGTTTCTAGATGCTGGTGCCCATTCTGTTCTTAGGCGGTCCTCAAGTCCTGATGGATCAGTAAATGGAGAGACTCTCATGTCAAATCCAGCTTCAGCTTCAGAAGGTTGAAGGTTCATCACAAAACCCTGTTAAAATGCAATCAAAACAATGAAGCTGGCGCGACTCCATTGACTCAAAAAGCTGGAAAAAATCCCACTTACGGTTGGAGTTGACGTCCCCGCTTTGAGATAAACTGGGTTCACAGAAACAACTTCCCCTTCAGCAGCCAACCCAGCCTTTACAAGATCGAATTGTGCCTTGCGGTACCGTCGTATAGATTCAAGGCTTATCATTAGGTTCTCCATGGCACTGTTGTCGAAAAGCTTTGAGCCATGACCTGGCGATCCTGTTGCTTTTATAATGAACCACCAGGGGGACCGTTCCGCATTGAAAACCCGGTAATGTGAAGCTGGGGATGCGAGACCTTCATCAAGTACAATCCCCAGATTGAGCTCCACAAAGAGCGGAGATGCCACAAATTTCTCCATGCCATCATGCCCACCGATCTCTTCATCAGGAACAAACGAGACATGGAGACTGCGCAGGGGTTGAAATCCAGAAGCCTTGAGCACACGGAGAGCTTCAAGGTATTGCATGCCAACACATTTCATGTCCTGAGAGCCACGGGCGAAAATATTGCCAGCGTCATCCATGTGGGCAGCAAAGGGGGAATGAACCCACTTGGGCTGCTCTGCGGGGACAACATCCGTATGTGAATTGAGGAGAACAGAGGGAAGATGAGGGTCGCGGCCAGTCCAGGTGAATAAAAGCAACGGCTTGCCCTCTACGTATTCGAGCACGCGAGACTGGAGGCCGATTGAGGAAGCTTGAGCGAGCAGAAGGCGTGTGGTAGCGGCATAATCAGGGGTTGGATGCACAGAAGCGAGGCGCAGGTACTCCCGGAAGCGCTCCAGCACAATCTCCTCGCCACCATCGCCTGCCGCAATGGGCGCTGCCACGGGCAGCAACGCCAGCAGCACCACTAGCACCACCACTCGAATCATCGTAAAAGATTCTCCCCTCGCGGTATCTGCGCAGGTTGTTATTACTTTCGTAAGAGCTGGGTCGCTATACGGCACGGGCACCTCAAATGGGGGGAAGCAAAATTTGTGGAAAGTGTCCCTCCTCACTATCTCACATTAGCATGGGAACGAGCCGGGGAAGCAAAACTCTATATGTGGAAACCTCCCTCCTCACTATCTCACACGGGCATTTTTCTCCACGAATTTACCAAGTGTCCCGAATTTACAAACCCGCATCGGACGGCCCGAATCACTTCAACCGTCGATCCCCTCCTGCCGCGCTGTGTGAGACAGTGTGGCCTCCCACTAATACTTTGAAAAGAGTGGGTATTAAGCTCTTTTCTTGGAAAGGCTTGTTTCTCCTTTGTTGTAGGAAAGTTCTATCCAATGAAATCCTTTCATGCCTAACCCCACTACCATTGGGTGCGACCTAGCTCTAAGCCTAGTAAGAGCTACCCACGTGGACAAAACGTTGAATGTGTGACGGTCCTTAGAGTGAGGAGCGCCCTCTGATCATGCTGATAGCATGAAGGCCGAGTGCCATTTGGACATGTAGGTCAAGGGAACACCAAAGGTGGACACATGGTGACTAGAGGCAACGGCCTAGAGGTCGGCATGTTTAACTATCCCCTACCCACGGAGGAGCTTGCCCAAAGCAACCTACTAGGCTTCATTGTCGTGCATAATGTGCCACCCTTTGTCGACATCCGAGGCACCTAGATTAGCAATGTGCTTGCGATTGTTGAGTCTCCACAAGGGACATGAGAAGGAAACAATGTATTGTCCTTAGCAAGCACCAAGCAAGGCCTCTCTCTAGATGCAATCTCCTATGCTTGCCATCTAGGAGCAAACATCTGCTTAATGGTTGGCATGGTTGCCACATGTGGCATCCTCACAAAGTCTCTCGGATTCAGAATCATAACAACTTCAATGAAGTTAAAGCTCAAGATAAGGCATGCTATTCTTATCCTATTGATGCTTCTATGACATATCCTCAAGCACATTTCACACGTCTCTGAAGCATGTGCAAGATATGGGTATGATTATAATTGTCCACCACTAGCTTCATATGGATATCCACCTAGCAAATATGTGTATCACCCTCGTTTCATTAGCATATATCCACCACCCTTGACAAGTATCCTCCACATAACCAAAGATATCTAGCATACTCACGTTGGCATATCCAACCCCTTCAATTTGGTGCAGGTCTTCCAAGTGAAGGGTTTGCCTACATGGATGAGGGTGGTGGTGACCAACATCATATTTGCTAATCTTGAAAGAGGAGTGTGACACCCTTCTAATAGAGTGTGTGCTCAAAAATTTGAGCCAACATGTAAGCATATCTAGCATACTCACGCTGGCATATCCACCCCCTTCAATTTGGTGCAGGTCTTCCAAGTGAAGGGTTTTCCTACATGGATGAGGGTGGTGGTGACCAACATCATATGTGCTAATCTTGAAAGAGGAGAGTGACACCCTTCTAATAGAGTGTGTGCTCGAAAATTTGAGCCAACATGTAAGCAGTAGAAGCGAGGCCTTGAAGGCTATTTAGAAGATGTCATAGCTAGCAATTGCAAGTTAGGGTGAGTGACCTCCAATGCATAAAGCAACAGACATGTGCAACACAAAGTGTCAACAAAATAGGCAAGCATAAAAAAGGAACAAAAGCTAGATTCAGCTTGAGCAATGTGCGACAGAAACATCCACACTTCATGAGGGTGGATGACGTGCGATTGAAACATCCACACTTGAGGGAGCTTGAGCAATGACGTGCGACTCAAACATCCACACTTGATGAGGGTGTTAAAAGTCAAGCACACCCCATGTCGAGTAAGGAGATGGAACGAGTTTTTTTTCTTCTTGAGCCACACATGCACAACTAGTGCCGCTAATCTTGGCCACCAGAGTCACCACACCAATGCCACCAATGATTATTCTCCACCCTCTCCTCCTCTTCTCTTCATTTGTTGCCCTCTCCTTCTCCACCACCTCCACCTACCCCTTATCCTCCTCCCTATCCTTTGACTAATACTCACGTCTCATGCCGACTCCCTCGCATGCCTACGCACCTCTTTGTAACTCCATTCTTCCCTCCCTCTAACCCTCCCTCGCCTTTCTCTCTCCCTCTCTCTTTTTTTTTTTTTGGAAAAGCACCTTTATATTACAATTTGTATACAATCACTCTCTCTCTCTCTCTCTCTACACACACATACACACACACACACACACCCTTCATCTTATTCACTCCCTTGTCGCAGACCCCTCGATCTCACTTTCATGTCCTTTGCCCACATACCTCTCATGATCTCTCCCACCCCTCCGCTTGCATCCTTATCTAATTTCTCTCTCTCTCTCTCTCTCTCTCTCTCTCTCTCTCTCTCTCTCTCTCCACACACACACACACACACACACACACACCCTTCATCTTATTCACTCCCTTGTCGCAGACCCCTCGATCTCACTTTCATGTCCTTTGCCCACATACCTCTCATGATCTCTCCCACCCCTCACCTTGCATCCTTATCTAATTTCTCTCTCTCTCCCCCCCCCGCCCCACACACACACCCTTCATCTTATTCACTCCCTTGTCGCAGACCCCTCAATCTCATTTTCATGTCCTTTGCCCACATACCTCTCATGCTCTGTCCCTCCCCTCCCCTTGCCTCCTTATCTGATTTCCTCCCCTGCCCCTCCCTCTCTCTCTCTCTCTCTCTCTCTCTCTCTCTCTCTCTCTCTCACACACACACACACACACACACACACACACACACACACAATCACCCTCATGTCTACGTGGTTAGTGGCAGGAGTTACCTATCGACTCCCCCCCCCCCCCCCCCCCCCCCCCCTCTCTCTCTCTCTCAAAGCAACCCCTCTCTTTCAACGCACCCTTTACCGCAATGTACTTCACTCTCTCTCTCTCTCGCAAGATCTCTCTATTTCCTTCTCTCTTTATCGCGTTCTCTTTGTATAACCCCAACCCCAACACATTTTTTAACAAACTTTCTCCAACTTAAGACAAATACCATATATGCTCCTATTTCTTGAGTCGGGATCTCTTTCAATTGAAGTTATAAGCATGAAAAGGGTTGTGGAGTACATGATAAAGATGTGTCACCCCTTCACATCGACTTCCTACAATTGCATGGGAAGCAAGCGAAAAGGTTCAAAAGACACATAAAAGCAAGATCTTGAGCACGGGATGGATGCAAGACATAAAGAATTGGTTTGGGAGATGGGATGCATTACATTTGCTACATGATGACTCAACAGACTCCCAAGTTAATGAAGCTTTTCTACAACACAATGTATTACGGCTTGGGAGGAATCCACTGATTCGTGCTTTCATTTCAAGTGGAAAAAAAATCACCCATACAAAGCTACCATTTACAAATGTCGAAGGCAATAAATGGCAAGATACACGCTTTTCACAATATCTATGTGGCATCAAAAACATAAATTTGGGTATGCATGTAGCTCTTTTAGATATGGGAGTAAGTTGTTGAAGAGGACATCGTCGCTATTTGATCCCTCGTATCTGCTTATGGTGAGAAGCATGTGAGAGGTTTTCAACAGTCTTTTCAAAGCTATCATTTTCAAAAATGGTGTCAAGAGGATTTGTGATATGGTGTAACCAGAGGAGAATAAAAAACAACCATGGCAAGCTTGCTACTATTTTTCTTTTTGGCATTATCTACCTCGTTGGTGGAAGGTGCCCCTTAATCATTTATCTCTTATCTCTCTATCTATCGTTTCCTCTTCTCTCTCCCATCAACCCCAATCCTACTCTTCCAACCTCTCTCACCCCTACCCTCTACTGTACCACTCTCCCCTCTACCTCTCTCCTCCCCCCACTCTACTTCTCTCGTCTCTCTACCCTCTACCTCTCGTCCCTCTCACCCTTCATCCCTGTACACTCTACCCTCTACTTCTCTCTTCCCTATATGATGGTTCTCTCTAGTCTTCCATATACCCTCAATATATCCCCTCCCTACATTCTCTACTTCTTTTATCTCTCCCACCATCCATTCCTTTACCCTCTACCTCTCTCATCCCTCTCACCTTCACCCCATCCCTTTACATTTACCTCCTAGTAAAAATCACAATATATTCATCCACCGGTTTAGTATGGATGGTCATAAGCTTAACATTTTATTACAAAGCAAAAGGTTGAAGTAATATTTTTCCTGAGATATTGTAAAATCTCCACCAAGATTGAGAAAATGATATCATTTTAGTTAGTATGAATAATGTGTTTGTCAAAGCTCGTGTTTTGTTAAAAGAATTTATGCATTTGACTCTTTCACATGTAACATTTTCTCATATAGAGACGTGTATCAATGGAATCATTGAGAATAGTTGTGTAAATAGACTTATCAACACAAAGTCCTTGCTATAGGTGACCATTGTGATGCTTTTGAAGAAGATATGATGCACAAAGATGGATGAGAGAGAGAGAGAGAAAGAGAGAGAGAGAGAAAGAGAGAGAGAGAGAGAGAGATGGAGATGTACAAAATAAAAGAGATAGGGTACACAAGCGCATGAGAGAGAGATAGAAAAAATTGGGGGGGGGGGGGGAAAGGAGAGAGAGAAGAGAAATCAAGAGAGATAGTCTGTGAGATATATATATATATATATATATATATATATATAGAGAGAGAGAGAGAGAGAGAGAGAGAGAGAGAGAGAGAGAGAGAGAGAAACTAAACCCTAAAGTAGGGAGAGAGATAGAGATGGATAGATAAAGAAAGTGCTCCGTAAGTTACACACACACACACACACACACAGGCATACTGAGAAAGGAGGAAAAAAGATAGGGAAGAGAGGTAAAAGAAATCAAAAGAGATTGTGTGAGAGAAGGAGAGGGAGAGGGGGAGAGAGAGAGAGAGAGATGGCGGTTGGAGGATGAGAGAGGAGGGGGGTTGGAAGTTGTTGGTGCAATGTGGAGGAGCAAGAGGGGTTGTGGTGGCTTAAAGGAAGGGTTGCTTGCCACCGGCAGTAGAGGCCATCATGGGCGGCATCTAATTGTAATGAGTGGTAGGGATGGAGGGGGAAAAAGGCTCGCTTCACCAAGCTTGCTCAAAATCCCCCTCCCCCGTGGGCTTTTCCTCTCTTGCCTCCTTTCCGATTTTTCCAACCCTTTTCTCGCCATGTCTTCAAAAATCCCTATCATTGGCATGTTGATTAACTCTCCACCCATCATTTTGACCTCCCCATATGAGTGATTCTAAGCCTCCTTCCCATACGGCTTGGCCCTTCTGAATCCCCCTCCCCCCCCCCCCCCCCCCCCCCCCACCAAATACCAGGAGATAAGCCCTGGGCCTCAACACCCCTCACATGGCATGCTTGGTCCTTTATCGGCTTCTTAGCCCAAAATGCATGAGCTCCATTGTCTTGTAACATTCTCTCTCCCTTCAACAAAATCATTGTCCTCAATGAGCAATGTAGAGAAGTGTTGATGAGCAAAGTTCTCTCATTCCAAAGAAGCATCAGTATGTGAAGACATTTTTAGGCATAAATCTTCCCTTTTTGTTTAAGAAACTCATTCTCCACTAGAAAATTCAAAGACGAATTTGGTGGAGAGCTACTTGATGAATTAGACATAGGCATCATCAAGAATAATGAATTCTAGATCGATGCATAATGCATGATAATGCATCACGATTATGTTATTCTTGCCCTTTTTGTACAATTTTTTGTGTGAAATTTTGCCATTAAGTTGGTCCATTTATATTGACCACCTCTCAAATCTGACTAAGTACAAAAACTCTCCAAGGTATGATGATTTGTATAAAATTGAACTCTATGCCAAGGAGAAGGACACCAAATTTGGACTTTGGAGTGCATGAAAAATAGCATACAATTTGAACTCGTGCACATGCCAACTTAAATGTGGGGACGAAAGATTTTTTCTCTCAAAAGCCATAAGCCTTTCATCTTGGCTTAGTAGTGCACCAACGGTGATATGACTAGCATTCGTATGTAGATCAAAATGTCTTTTTGGATTTACAATCTTAAGTACTTTTGCTAAAGCTACTGCTTGTTTTAACTATTTAAAAATTTCTTGTTGCTTGGTAGTCCATTTGAAAGGAACTTTATTTTGCAACATATCAATCATAGCCAAAATTACTCTACCTTCTTGGGATCCATCTTCTAGAAATAATATGGCCCAAATACTGAATCTTAGCCATACATAGAAAAGTCTTGTTCACATTAGCATATAAACTTCTCCCCTTAAATCTTGAAATACTGCATGCAAATGTGGTTCATGTTCTTGCAAATTTCTACTATAAATGTTTGAGAGCATATGTTAGCACCTAGTTCTACACCCACTATTGGTCACTAACGACATTGGTGGGGATGTCATGGGAGCAATAGTGAGACAAAAGGTGTCACTAAATACTCATAACGACCAAATTTGTTTCCAAAAGTTGTCTGATGTACATCTACTTCTCTTACCCCAATCTTATGGTAGCCACTCTTTAAATCTATTTTACTAAAGATTTGCTCCAAGATTGTCTATCTTGAGCATAGGATACATGTGCTTTATAATAATCTTATTTAAATCCATGTATCCCCTTGAGGTAAAACCACACTTTTGAGTCCACTGCTGGTGTTAGAATTCAAACATTTGGTTCCAGGTACCCCCTATGGACGCAAATCATTTCTTAATGATAGGAGGCAATTTGTACATTTCAAAAATCTTTGTGTCATTAAGGCCTTTTGGAGTCCTTCACACATTACAAAATACAAAAATTGGGCTTGTTTTAGAAACAGTCTAAACTTATCCCATTTCAAAATTTGTACTATTATTGAGAATTCAAGGTAATCGAACTCAAAAAAGCCCTAATGTGTGGAAAACACATCCCAATTTCTTTTAATGGTTACGGTGCCAATGAAGACAATAACCCACCTAAGTTCAACAACTATTTTTACATTTTTTGGTGCGCAAAAAAAGTAAAATTGTGTAAGGTCTAAACAAATTTTACACCAATTTCTATGTATGCAACTCTTAATCAATGGAAGTAATGTTAACCACAAGGGTTTTTCAAAGTTTTAGCTCTTCTTTTCTCTTCAAATGTGCTAAGTACAAACCAAAGCTTGCAAGTCATCAAAGCTTGCGCTTATTGCCATTGCCAAGGAGAGACTATTGCTTGGAGATAAGGTCAAAGTCCCTTCGCATTCTATAAAGTGATATTTATACATAGAGCTCCAAATCAATTATTCAATAAAAAAATACTGAAGATAACTAATCTAGACATAAATTAGGAGCTTAAGAGATACAAATTGGAACTCACATGATCTTGGGCTATCATAGAAACATCATATTGCCTTTGGCATTCTCCTTTCATCACTCTAGAAAATATTACATTTACTATGCGCAATGTTCGGAGGTGAGTTAGAACTTGTGTACAAGAGTTAAGTTTTTGATCCCTCCTCCCTCTCTCTAGCTTGGGCAGCACGTCAATTGAACATCAACCTCTCTCTAGGCGCCCCCTCTGCCCATTTCTTGTGGGGAAAAGCAAACAGAACTCCTCTATTCCTGCTAGATCCCAAGAGCAATAAAAGGCACCCCTCTGTCCCACTCTAGCATCACCTCGAGCAAAAGAGCTAGGCGCCAACCCTCAACCCTGTAGTGTTGGGGTATAAAGCCCAATGTGGTCGCCCAGGTAAGTGGGCGGGCTACCAGGTATGTACACATATTCTTTTGTAAAAAACCTAATAAGAACTCACTATGCTCTACACATTACAGTAGAGCGAGTTCACCATATCGTCGTGCTCTTATTCTCGCACTCTCTCTTGCGTCGCATTTCCGCTCGTACTCCTTCAACTGGTATCAGAGCTCAGATCGAGGCTCGGGGTAGCACTGCAGGAGGCTAGAGATAAGTTTTCGATCCCTCCTCCCTCTCTCTAGCTTGGGCAGCACGTCAATTGAACATCAACCTCTCTCTAGGCGCCCCCTCTGCCCATTTCTTGCGGGGAAAAGCAAACAGAACTCCTCTATTCCTGCTAGATCCCAAGAGCAATAAAAGGCACCCCTCTGTCCCACTCTAGCATCACCTGGAGCAAAAGAGCTAGGCGCCAACCCTCAACCCTGTAGTTGTAGATTTGCAAGAGGAAACTCTGGCACTCAAGACATCCCCATCCTGCTGCAAATTTCAACTGCCAAAATGATGTTGTTGACGACTATGGTTGCCCCCTAGATGTTGGGAGGACCAAGTAGGTGAGTTCCATCATGAAGAAGTTCCTTTAAAGATTGTTTCTATCGTGACAAGTTATTGCTTTTCTCCGTTTTCAGCCAATACAGGTCATAGACGGGATTGATTTACGAGAAGGAACACAAGAGGACATTTCTTTTGTGTGTAGAATTGGAAGAGAGGGTTCTTTGCATAGAGATCTCTTCTAGAAAGTTGCTTTCTAAGAACTGAGTTTTCAATTATTCACAAGTGATGCTTTTCATGTTTTGATCTATGAGTAGTTATTTGCAGGTGCACTTCCTCTATGTGAAGAAGTAGGAGCACAGGAAGGTATAAGCCTCTGCAGGAGAAAAGTGCTTTGTGGACACAGAGCCATATCAACCCAAGGGTTTCACATCCTAGGTTTCTGGGGTAGATCCACATATCTGAGAGTGGTAGACTCTTAGGTTGGGATCAAGATTTGAGATTCCCAAGGAGAGACCTCATGTCTAGGATAGCAGAGTTTGATGCTAAGATCTCTATAGAAGAGGACTTTGGGAATAGAGTTGGAAAAAGACTTATAGGGCCGCTATGCTTTGAGTATGGAAGGTAAGACTTAAAGGCGAGAACTTTTGCTCTCGAGGATTCTAAGTAAGGAAAAAAGGTTCCCAAGAATAGGGTTTTTTCTCTTAGGATAGGAAGCCTTGGCTTCCGAGTACCATCGAGGTGTGATCTAGAACGACCGTGATAATACGTTCGGTTAAAGTGCTTGTATGAAGATTAATAAAAAGATACTCTTTATAGGGGTGACCAGTCCATCTTCTCTTGGTCTCGAGTACTATATCAATGTTCTTTCTCTCTTTCTTTATATCAACGAGTGCAGTCGGTTGCCGAAGGTGACCTCTCTCTCTCTCTCTCCCGTGCAGGTGAGCTTCTCTCACATTTGGCATTTAGCCTCCAGTTCACAAACGTTGACACTGTAAAGTGTACTCTCTCTACCGTTATAGAATAGATATAAGGGGTATGAGCCTCCCGAAAACGGCCACGGGAGGGGACCCCCCACCTAGACACGCTAGCCTCACTCCAAGCACTCGTGCACCGTGGGGACTCCACGCAAGGTTCCCCAAGGCACGCTATGACCCTCCGTGAGTGCGGCGGAGCCTGAGGCTACGTGGGGCTAGGGACCCGGAACGCAAGACCCGCGAAACGCAACACGGCCGTCGACCCATGGAACGCAACCACGCCCGAGCCGGTCCCGTCCGAGCCGGGCCCCCGTGAAGGCAACTCGACCCGAGCCGGTCCCGTCCGAGCCGGTGCCGTCCGAGCCAGGACCCCTTGAAGAAACACCTCGACCCGAGCCGGTACCGTCCGAGCCGGGCCCACCTGAGCCGGTCCCGTCCGAGCCAGGCCCTCTGGAAGACAACACCTCGACCCGAGCCGGTACCGTCCGAGCCGGGCCCACCTGAGCCGGTCCTGTCCGAGCCAGGCCCCCTGGAAGACAACACCTCGACCCGAGCCGGTACTGTCCGAGCCGGTCCCGTCCGAGCCAGGCCCTTGAAGACAAAACACCCCTCCGCCCGAGCCGGTCCCGTCCGAGTCGGGCCCTTTGAAAGCAAACGCGCCCACCACGCACCTCAACCTGACGCGCCCAGATTCTGGGGCGTCACACTTGGTATCAGAGCTCCAGGTCCCGTTCCAGAGCTACTGGGGCGTCACACTTGATCCAAACCCCGGGCCGTCACCCGTGACCCGCGTCGGTCCCGATCCGAGCCGGGCACCTCCACATGACAAAAAGGAAAGATGCGAGCCAGACAGGGCTCTTCATAACAAAAACAGAGAAAGACAAAAACGCGACGGACCAACCCAACTGTGTTCGTCGCGCCCCGGCCACTTTTGTGGCCCATGCTAAGCTGAAGACCCACTCAAGTCTACAAAGAGACCACAGGGCCCCGAGCTAGCCCTCCAAATGACGTCCATACAGGGACACACAAGGATCAGTTGAAGATTGAAGGATCAACCAAAGCCTTCATGGTGTCATGACGCGCCAAAGCTACTTCGACCCAAAGACTGCATCTAACCAAGAAACCTTGCCCGATTCAAGATTCGGCGATTGGAAACCAAAGCTGGTGTCAGCCTAAGTCTACAACGCGCGTCCCACATGACGGTAAGCTTCCTTGCAACTTCGCAAGTGCTGCATTGCAACGGACTATCCTTCACATTCGGCTTTCAAGAAGCCTCCGCGCGGACCAACGCAGCAGGTGGCTCCGCGCACATAGGGTTATCCTCTTCGGGGAATGCTCAAGTATGGGGAATTCTACTTGGGTGTTCAAAGCATATCTTTTCAACCTTCTGCCAAAAATCCCAAAAATACACACAACTTCATTCTCAAAAGTACAAAAACAAAGCATTCTACCTACTTGCATTTGGGTACAGTCTTTTTGCTCACTTTGCACTTATATGCACCCCTTAGTTCCTTGGCCTCATGCATAGCCAAGCTCTCTTTTCCCTACGTTCGACGAGGACGTCGAACTCTCTTCAACCGGGGGTGTATATAAGGGGTATGAGTCTCCCGAAAACGGCCACGGGAGGGGACCCCCCACCTAGACACGCTAGCCTCACTCCACGCACTCGTGCACCGTGGGGACACGCTATGACCCTCCGTGAGTGCGGCGGAGCCTGAGGCTACGTGGGGCTAGGGACCCGGAACGCAAGACCCGCGAAACGCAACACGGCCGTCGACCCATGGAACGCAACCACGCCCGAGCCGGTCCCGTCCGAGCCGGGCCCCCGTGAAGGCAACTCGACCCGAGCCGGTGCCGTCCGAGCCAGGACCCCTTGAAGAAACACCTCGACCCGAGCCGGTACCGTCCGAGCCGGGCCCACCAGAGCCGGTCCCGTCCGAGCCAGGCCCTCTGGAAGACAACACCTCGACCCGAGCCGGTACCGTCCGAGCCGGACCCACCTGAGCCGGTCCTGTCCGAGCCAGGCCCCCTGGAAGACAACACCTCGACCCGAGCCGGTACTGTCCGAGCCGGTCCCGTCCAAGCCAGGCCCTTGAAGACAAAACACCCCTCCGCCCGAGCCAGTCCCGTCCGAGTCGGGCCCTTTGAAAGCAAACGCGCCCACCACGCACCTCAACCTGACGTGCCCAGATTCTGGGGCGTCACACTTGGTATCAGAGCTCCAGGTCCCGTTCCAGAGCTACTGGGGCGTCACACTTGGTCCAAACCCCGGGCCGTCACCCGTGACCCGCGCCGGTCCCGATCCGAGCCGGGCACCTCCACATGACAAAAAGGAAAGATGCGAGCCAGACAGGGCTCTTCATAACAAAAACAGAGAAAGACAAAAACGCGACGGACCAACCCAACTGTGTTCGTCGTGCCCCGGCCACTTTTGTGGCCCATGCTGAGCTGAAGACCCACTCAAGTCTACAAAGAGACCACAGGGCCCCGAGCTAGCCCTCCAAATGACGTCCATACAGGGACACACAAGGATCAGTTGAAGATTGAAGGATCAACCAAAGCCTTCATGGTGTCATGACGCGCCAAAGCTACTTCGACCCAAAGACTGCATCTAACCAAGAAACCTTGCCCGATTCAAGATTCGGCGATTGGAAACCAAAGCTGGTGTCAGCCTAAGTCTACAACGCGCGTCCCACATGACGGTAAGCTTCCTTGCAACTTTGCAAGTGCTGCATTGCAACGGACTATCCTTCACATTCGGCTTTCAAGAAGCCTCCGCACGGACCAACGCAGCAGGTGGCTCCGCGCACATAGGGTTATCCTCTTCGGGGAATGCTCAAGTATGGGGAATTCTACTTGGGTGTTCAAAGCATATCTTTTCAGCCTTCTGCCAAAAATCCCAAAAATACACACAACTTCATTCTCAAAAGTACAAAAACAAAGCATTCTACCTACTTGCATTTGGGTACAGTCTTTTTGCTCACTTTGCACTTATATGCACCCCTTAGTTCCTTGGCCTCATGCATAGCCAAGCTCTCTTTTCCCTACGTTCGACGAGGACGTCGAACTCTCTTCAACCGGGGGTGTATATAAGGGGTATGAGTCTCCCGAAAATGGCCACGGGAGGGGACCCCCCACCTAGACACGCTAGCCTCACTCCACGCACTCGTGCACCGTGGGGACACGCTATGACCCTCCGTGAGTGCGGCGGAGCCTGAGGCTACGTGGGGCTAGGGACTCGGAACGCAAGACCCGCGAAATGCAACACGGCCGTCGACCCATGGAACGCAACCATGCCCGAGCCGGTCCCGTCCGAGCCGGGCCCCCGTGAAGGCAACTCGACCCGAGCCGGTGCCGTCCGAGCCAGGACCCCTTGAAGAAACACCTCGACCCGAGCCGGTACCGTCCGAGCCGGGCCCACCAGAGCCGGTCCCGTCCGAGCCAGGCCCTCTGGAAGACAACACCTCGACCCGAGCCGGTACCGTCCGAGCCGGACCCACCTGAGCCGGTCCTGTCCGAGCCAGGCCCCCTGGAAGACAACACCTCGACCCGAGCCGGTACTGTCCGAGCCGGTCCCGTCCAAGCCAGGCCCTTGAAGACAAAACACCCCTCCGCCCGAGCCGGTCCCGTCCGAGTCGGGCCCTTTGAAAGCAAATGCGCCCACCACGCACCTCAACCTGACGTGCCCAGATTCTGGGGCGTCACACTTGGTATCAGAGCTCCAGGTCCCGTTCCAGAGCTACTGGGGCGTCACACTTGGTCCAAACCCCGGGCCGTCACCCGTGACCCGCGCCGGTCCCGATCCGAGCCGGGCACCTCCACATGACAAAAAGGAAAGATGCGAGCCAGACAGGGCTCTTCATAACAAAAACAGAGAAAGACAAAAACGCGACGGACCAACCCAACTGTGTTCGTCGCGCCCCGGCCACTTTTGTGGCCCATGCTGAGCTGAAGACCCACTCAAGTCTACAAAGAGACCACAGGGCCCCGAGCTAGCCCTCCAAATGACGTCCATACAGGGACACACAAGGATCAGTTGAAGATTGAAGGATCAACCAAAGCCTTCATGGTGTCATGACGCGCCAAAGCTACTTCGACCCAAAGACTGCATCTAACCAAGAAACCTTGCCCGATTCAAGATTCGGCGATTGGAAACCAAAGCTGGTGTCAGCCTAAGTCTACAACGCGCGTCCCACATGACGGTAAGCTTCCTTGCAACTTTGCAAGTGCTGCATTGCAACGGACTATCCTTCACATTCGGCTTTCAAGAAGCCTCCGCGCGGACCAACGCAGCAGGTGGCTCCGCGCACATAGGGTTATCCTCTTCGGGGAATGCTCAAGTATGGGGAATTCTACTTGGGTGTTCAAAGCATATCTTTTCAGCCTTCTGCCAAAAATCCCAAAAATACACACAACTTCATTCTCAAAAGTACAAAAACAAAGCATTCTACCTACTTGCATTTGGGTACAGTCTTTTTGCTCACTTTGCACTTATATGCACCCCTTAGTTCCTTGGCCTCATGCATAGCCAAGCTCTCTTTTCCCTACGTTCGACGAGGACGTCGAACTCTCTTCAACCGGGGGTGTATATAAGGGGTATGAGTCTCCCGAAAACGGCCACGGGAGGGGACCCCCCACCTAGACACGCTAGCCTCACTCCACGCACTCGTGCACCGTGGGGACACGCTATGACCCTCCGTGAGTGCGGCGGAGCCTGAGGCTACGTGGGGCTAGGGACCCGGAACGCAAGACCCGCGAAATGCAACACGGCCGTCGACCCATGGAACGCAACCATGCCCGAGCCGGTCCCGTCCGAGCCGGGCCCCCGTGAAGGCAACTCGGCCCGAGCCGGTCCTGCCCGAGCCGGGCCCTCCTGAGCCGGTGCTGTCCGAGCCAGGACCCCTTGAAGAAACACCTCGACCCGAGCCGGTACCGTCCGAGCCGGGCCCACCTGAGCCGGTCCCGTCCGAGCCAGGCCCCCTGGAAGACAACACCTCGACCCGAGCCGGTACCGTCCGAGCCGGGCCCACCTGAGCCGGTCCCGTCCGAGCCAGGCCCTCTGGAAGACAACACCTCGACCCGAGCCGGTATCGTCCAAGCCGGGCCCACCTGAGCCGGTCCCGTCCGAGCCACGCCCTTGAAGACAAAACACCCCTCCGCCCGAGCCGGTCCCGTCCGAGCCGGGCCCTTTGAAAGCAAACGCGCCCACCACGCACCTCAACCTGACGCGCCCAGCTTCTGGGGCGTCACAATAGATATAGATATAGATTACCCTCAGCATTAAGTAATAAATTCAATCTATAAGAGTATATTTGATATCGTTTGAGCTCCTTCTCACCATAGCCCTCTACGGGGTCTCTACGCCCATCTCTATTCCTTTGTTGCATTGAGCGGCAGTGTCAGATAGCGGATGAAGCTTCCGGGCATTGTGGGCATAAGAATGACAACGCCTTACATCAGTCTCTTATCAAAGAGGTTCCTGCATTATCGCCTCGCTCACAATTCTTTTGTGCGCTCTCTCTCTCCCCACCATTGCTCACATTCTCTCGTGCCATTGGTACTTTTCATCTGCATCTTGATTTTCGTTTCCCCTATCCTTGATACCGTTTCCTTTGCTAGAAGAGTGAAGGGAAGTTGTCTCGCCATGAAGGCGAGGGGCTTTAAGCGCGCCTACTATGGTTCAACCCTTGCGACATGTTGGGTGTGGGTGTATGGGCGCAATCCCAACATGGCCACCTATTAAGTGAGTCCTAAAAAAAGGGACTGACAGGTTGCAGTAGAACAGAACAGCTTAGCGTTTCCCATGACGTATCTTTGTGGTACATCTTTGGAATGTTTCCCTCTTTAGGAAGAAGAAAAAACACCTACTCTGATACCAAATGTAGACTAACCATTTATTCTTGTGGCCAATAAATAAATCTTTAACAGTTGTACGGTTTTCAACAGTACGAGCATAATTGCATTGATACAATGAATGCAGACTTCTCTTCTTGGCTTTTGGAAAGCCTAGCACTATCACAGTAATAATGAGAAATGGCAGCAAAAGGTGTAGATACAAGTGCCTGCATGGTGACCGGCGGGGAGCCGGGAGCCATGCAGGTGCTTGTATTACTAAGGAATGGTCACCTTTCCCAACCGTCAAGGGTCGTGGGGGGGGGGGCCTTCAGTGCCCTCTGACAATGGTACAGTTTGTAGAGATTCCGAGTGTTGGTGTGGCAGAGATTCCCAGTGCTGAGTTGTCAGCAGCCTTTGCAATCCGTCTGGCAATATTCTGACTGCTGAGTTGTCAAACATTGAATGCATTCCGTGTGCTGATATGGAAAGGATCGATTGGTCAATGCACTCTGTTTGATCTGCCTGCTGAGTTGTCCCACATCTAGCGGTGCATGCGCTGCATTCTGCTGTAGAACTTGCCTCAGATGAGGGGCTGCCCCCCAACCCATGGCCTTGACGGTAGAGAGGGCTTACTAGAGCATGTGTGGAGAGCTGCAAAAGGAGGGGGTGCTGTGCTTTCCCATAGGAGCTGAACAGCAGTCCCTGTTTTGAGCTGAGCTTTTCAAGCGATTTTCCCCCCCATCTCTTTGCCACCTTTTGTTCGCCAACTGATCCCTTTTAAGCTTCTTTGATCGATGCAGGCCTCCTTATCCCTGTTCATTCCTTCAATATAATAACAGTCCTATGTTGTAAGTTTTGTCCTCATCAAAGCATCTCGGGATCCCTACAAAACTCATGCACCTTATTACTTGCATCAGTACATGAACCTGAAGGGAAGGCAACCGCACTAGTTTTTCTGCCATCATACTTTGTCTTCACCTGGTTCTTCAGATATAGGCTAACTTTTCCCATAGGTTGTGTGAGCATCCGGATCTCCACTTGCAGTTTACATAGGCTAAATTTTCCCATAGGTTGTGTGAGCATCCGGATCTCCACTTGCAGTTTACATAGGCTAAATTGTCCCATAGGCAGGGAATATCACTTTTTATGCCCAAACTATACCATTCTTTCTTGACCCTTTGAGCATGAAGGGACCTCTAGATCCTTATTGATTCGATCGTAGACCCCGTCTTTTCTTGACTTGGGACTTTTTGTCTTTATCACAGCAGCTTCCAAGCTTTGTTAAACAGCTATCAATTCCCCAAATATAGTTGCTGCATCAACTTTATTCTCATGGCTTCGATGTCTTTTGCCTTCATTAACATGCCCCCTGCCGCATATATATTTACCATTAAAACACAAGCTGTCACATCACATTTATCTAGCTTGACTGCCTGTTGGAAAGCCCAAGTCCCTACATTGACATCTATCCATCTTGTGCAAGCACTCAAGAGGCAATGCCAGATGGCAGAGTTGGTAGAAAAAGGCATTCCTTGGATAACCTCTGCTGCCTTTACTAGGTGGCCTGCACGTCCAAGGAGGTCAACCATACAGGTGAAAGAATCTACGCTAGGCTTCAAACCGTACATGCTGTCCATACTGTTGAAAAGTTCTTGGCCTTTTTCCACCAGACCTAGATGACTGCACAAATTCAATAGGCAAATAAACGTCACTTCATCCGGAAGGATGCTCTCACGCTGCATCTGTTCGAAACAGACGAGAGCTTCTTGGCTTTGCCCGTTTTGAGCGTATCCTGCAATCATAGAATTCCAAGAGACAATGCTGCGAGAAGGGAGCTTCTCTAGGACGGATTTTGCCTGCTGAAGAGCGCCACACTTGGCGTACATATCCACAAGCGTATTACCCAGCACAGCATTATGCTCCAACCACCCCTGCCTCAAAATCTCATCATGGATTTTCTTGCCCTGGTCGATCGCTCCAATCAAGCCACAGGCTTTGAGGATGCATGCGTAAGTCACTTCATTTGCAAGGATGCCCTCACTCTGCATCTGTTCAAAACAGTCAAGAGCTTGTTGGCCTTGCCCATTGTGGGCATATCCTGCAATCAGAGCACTCCAGGAAACGACGTTGCGAGAAGGGAGCTTCTGTAGGACACTTTGTGCTTGGTCAAGGGCACCGCACTTTACATACATATCCACAAGAGCACCACCCAGCCCAACATGATGCTCCAACAACCCTTGCATCGAAATCTCATCGTGGATTTGCTTTCCCTTGTCAACGGCTCCAATCACAGCACAGGCTTTCAGGATGCAAGCGTATGTCACTTCATCTGCAATAATGCCCTCACTCTGCATCTGGTTGAAACAATCAAGAGCTTGTTGGCCTTTCCCACTTTGAGCATATCCTGCAATCAGGGAATTCCAGGAGATGACGTCGCGAGAAGGGAGCTTCTTCAGTACACTATGCGCTTGGCAAAGAGCACCACACTTGGCGTACATACTCACGAGAGCATTACCCAACACAGCATTATGCTCCAACAACCCCTGTGCCGAAATCTCATCGTGGATTTGCTTTCCCTTGTCGATGGCTCCACTCGCAGCACAAGCATTGAGAACGCACACAAAGGTCACTTCATTTGGAAGGATTCCCTCACGCTGCATTTGTTCGAAACAGTCAAGGGCTTCTTGGCCTTGGCCGTTTTGTGCATATCCACCAATCAGGGTACTCCAAGAGACGACGTCACGAGAAGGGAGCTTCTCTAAGACACTTTGTGCCTGGCAAAGAGCACCACACTTGGCATACATATCAATGAGAGCACTACCGAGGGCAACATGATGCTCCAACAACCCCTGCATTGAAATCACATTATGGACTTGCTTTCCCTTGTCGATTGCTCCACTCATAGCACAGGCTTTGAGGATGCAAGTGTATGTCACTGCGCTAGGACGAAGGCCGTCGAGCTGGAGATGTTCAAAGCAATCAAAAGCCCTTTGGCTCTTTCCCTCTCGGGCATAACCTGCTATTAGTGCATTCCATGGGACAATACTGCTGCTGCCATACATGTCAAGTAATCCTTGAGCTTGCTGAAGCTCGCCACACTTGGCATACATAGTGATTAAAGCTTCTGCGTAGTTCTTCTCAACTAAGCCCCTTCTCTGAAGCTCATTATGTATCTTAGAGCCTCTCCACAGATCCTTATTTTTACAGCATGCCCAAATAAGCGAAGGCGAGAGAGAATCACCTGCTTCAATGCATTGATCCACAGAGGTGAACCTGCAGTTGATGAGCTCCTCCATGACCCAAGATGTATTGTCGCGGTCACCAGTCCACAGAGGCTGTTTGGTGAGCTTGTGCTTGAAGTCGGGATGCCTGGGGCTTGGCTTGTTGTCCCAACAATCAGATGGATCCCTCCAGAAGTCCTTCCACTGAGCCTCCACCTCCTGCCCTCCTCCCCCCAGCCCACAACCCCGTTGCTGATACATTTAACTCACGCTACTCTCTCACACAGAAGAGAGAGCCCACAACCCCGTTGCTGATACATTGATCTCACAAATGGATTGTCGCGGCCATCAATCCACATGGTGAGCTTGTGAAGTCGGGATGCCTGGGGCTTGGCTTGTTGTCCAAACAGTCAGACACCGACCTTCCACGTCTTGACTCCTGACTCCTGAGTCCTGCCCTCCTCCCACCAACCCGGCAACGATGTTGCAAACTTGCAAGGACACGGTAGACGAACCACGGGACTGACGCACATAGTCTTGGTTGGTGGGCCTTTGCCGTACATAATCTCATAAATTTTGAAGCTCAGTTGGTTACTTCGAACTTGGTGGTGTAGCCTGCTGCCTCGGGTTTTGTTGTGGAACACTAGCTACTAGAACCAATTGATAAGTCACCAATAATAGCTCATCTTGGGACTTCATGAACATTGAGAAGATGCAATTGTGTCCCATTATTCATAGCGCTCCCTGTACAACAAAGGGCTACTAAAGAGGGTAATTGAATCGACAAAAGGGTTGCAGCTTAACATACTCCTTAACCCACGTTGGTAGTTGTCTGCAGATTGCCACTCAACTTAGTAATATAGTCTCTAGACCGTGGACCCATCTTTGAGACACCCATCTTGTTCTCAATCAAGCGTAGTCAAATTTTCTTTATTTCTCGTAGACCATGAGAGAGAGAGAGAGAGAGAGAGAGAGAGAGAGAGAGAGAGAGAACACGTATAGAGTGCATTGAGTATTCCAATACATAAGTTGAATTGCCAAATTGTGAGAAAAGAAGTAAGTGCCTATTTGATAGATATTTGATAGATACGATGATCGAGACTGAGCAGGCACTAGTGAGGAAAACATGTGGCTAAACTAAACTCACGGAAGCTTTGACAAACTCAGAAAATACAAAAAGCATCAACATACTATAAAGATTGAGTTGCAGTACCAACCCGATAATCCTATACGGGTGTCTTCCAATTGTGTAAGCCGGAGGACAAGTTTGAGTCAACCTACATAAAAGCAATGCGATTAGTTAAACATTTCGTCTTGCACTCAGGCGCAAAGTGAAAATGCTAATTATATAGTGTACGTCATGCAAAAGCGCCATACAAAAGTATGATAGAGAGTTGGCACTGTGGTCTCTCCAGAAATTATAAGAAACGGAAGCTGCGCCCTGCCCCGTAGCATTTATGTGTTGCGTCAAGCAAACACATAGGCATGGAGAATTGGATGCAGATAACGAACCTTGTATCAACAAAATACTCACCTTAACTTTTATTGTTGAGTTATAATCTTAATAGCAATGCAGAAGGATCTACACTAAGGTAAGCTATACAATCAATTTATAGTTTTAGAG
This sequence comes from Adiantum capillus-veneris, assembly GCF_014529385.1. Classification (NCBI taxonomy): domain Eukaryota; kingdom Viridiplantae; phylum Streptophyta; class Polypodiopsida; order Polypodiales; family Pteridaceae; genus Adiantum; species Adiantum capillus-veneris. Next base: position 29,127,780 of record NC_140951.1, read on the forward strand.
AAACTAGTGGTTTGTTTCATTACATTATTGTTGAAGGTCTATATTATGCTATGATCCTCTTTTTCTCATGTCTCCTATTTTTTTTTTATGAAGCTGATTAGTAGGTAAATTACAAGGCAATCGGGATCACATACATTGATTGAACAAGGATAAGCACACGAGTTAAGGAAATTTGAAACTCTATAAACCATGGTTGTAAGTCTTTCTTCATTGAAACTTACTCAAATTTTCAATTCAAAATGGTAGCAAATATGTGTACCTTCTGTCCCCCTTGTGCCTTGCTGAGTCCATTGGTCATATGTACACAGATTCGCTAGTCTAGGCAACACCAGCTTGTTTAGTTCAGATTTGTCAATTTATGTAGTGCCAGTGCAAATTTACCGATTTAGGCAGCACGAGCTTTTATTTAAACAACACAACCATAAATTCATATCCGCAAGTTTAGGAAGCATTATCGCAGATTTGCTAATTTAGAAAGCATGATCATAAAATTATGCGGATTCAACGGTTTAGGTAGCATAAGTGTGGATCCCTCAATTTAGAGAGTGCAGGTTTGCCAGTTTAGGCAGCATGAATGTTGTCGATTTGTCGAACTAGACAACATCAATTATAAAATCATATTGCAATGCTCGAGATGGCTGGCCACCATTACTACTAGTGTGATTTTGTTAACCGGATATAATGGAAATTATTTAGATTGTAATCACTCCATGTATCCAATGTAAATTATTTGTATTATATTCATATGGAATTGGATTTGCTTTATGATTTTACTGATGATATTGTTATGGACTTGAACTTGGTATTCATGGATCTTGAATATTGGTTGATGATTGTGACCAATGATATCTTGATACATTAGGATATGACAGCCCTGTGGACGATTGTAATCATTTTGAGCATTGATTGTTATCTCTAAGTAAATACATGCAAGAGGGAAATGCTTACTCTTTCACGGGGGGAGCTTGTACTCAGTAATCCGTGTCTCTCTTTTGCTTTCCTCTCATCTCTTCTCTCTCATAGTATGCATAGCACTCTGCTCTAGGAGGTGCGCATGCATGCTTTATCACGCTCTATAGTAGAAGGTGGGAACTAGCTTCTAGGAGTGCCTTGCACCGGGGGGGGGTGCTAGCTGGATAAGTTATCTGGTAGAGTTACCATCAATTACTTGATGTTGTGTGACTGTGTGACCAACCCTAGTGCAATACCTATATAGAGGACCCATTAATCCCATTTTGAGAGACTAACTTTTGTATCTCTTGGAGCTCTAGACACTATGTATCTTATAGAGCTTAGGTACACTCAGTGCTAACCCTTGTATCCTTGTACTACTCATATCAATCACTCCAGAGCACTGTTCTATGAAATCTTGTACTTTAAATTAATACATGAATCTGAATACACATCGAGTTGTTCATTCCAATTGTCTATCATCTGAATTTGTTATTTTTAGTTCTTTGTTTATTATCTAAAATCTGTTTTGAATCTAAGCTCGGTCGTTTGAAATCTATATCTGTCATCTGGTCATTAAAGTCTGAATCCATCTTATGAATATTTAGAGTCTGAAGTTGTGGTAAATATCTGGATGAGCAAGGCAAAGAGGACAAAGACCCAAAGACCCCCCCAGATACCCAACAAAGATAGTTAGAAAATGCAATAGAAACCCCAAAACCCAATGTGATAGGTAGAATGGACCTAAAGAAAAGATAGTGCGCTAGATGTGATCTGCTGCCAGGGAGCGCTGGAGTGGCTGGAGTATACACAAACACTCACAAATGACAAAAACAATATGAGTGTGAATATAATGATGGTAGATAACAAAATGATGTAGAGAATGCTTACACGAGCCGACACAATGGAAATAGGCACAAATTTGCATTTGTATTATGCTGTCTGAGCGCAAGCCGCTTTTACATATGTAACTTTAGATGTTTTTATGTCAAAAATATGGGGGGAGAGGAGAAAATATAGCTCAAAACTGCAATGTCGAAGATCAAAATTTGATGGCGAGGCTCAGAGGGACCCTCAAAGGTTAAATTTTACAAAGCTTCAATATTTTTAATAGATTTACAAACTTTCACAAAACTTGCTATGAATGGCTATACGGAAGCGAAAGTGTGTGAAGGGTCTAAATAGCTAGAGGTAGAGCAATCTCCGCTTTGGTATTGTCGTCGTGCTGTCACTTCTGAGATGTGATAGTAATCACGACTTCGGTGTCTGCTTTGTAGTGGAACTTGAAGTTTGCAAGTAAAAAAAATGAGTCGAGAAGGAGAGCATCTCTCACCGTTTGGTGGTGAGCCACTCTCTCCCTTTCAGTTTGAATGCAACCTCTCTCTCTCTCTCTCTCTCTCTCTCTCTCTCTCTCTCTCTCTCTCTCTCTCTCGCTCTTTCTCTTTCAATTCTCCAAAGCAAGCCAACCTTGCTATCTCTTTCTCCTCGATTCTATATAGAGAGCCAAGCTCTCTCTCCTCTTGCTCGCCTATTCAGAGAGGCTCTCTCTCTCTCTCTCTCTCAGCTGCTTAGAGAGGTTCTCTCTCTCTCTCTCTCTCTCTCTTTCTTTTATCTATGGAGAGACACCCTTAGGGGGATTTGATGAATCAAATTATTGATTTGTTTTTTTAAGCAAAAGGGGGTTGTTGAAAGACATATGAATTCTCTCTCTCTCTCTCTCTCTCTCTCTCTCTCTCTCTCTCTCTCTCTCTCTCTCTCTCTCTCAGTCTCAGTGCAGCCGTTTTTTGACCTAGTAGACAGCAGTCCACTCTTTTGATCATAACTTCTTCATCCGAACTCCGATTTGGGTGATCTATAGCCTCAATCGAAGAGCACGAAGTCCTCTACGCATTGATGTAAAGACAGAAATTTTCAGAGTTATGGAAGGCGTTTCTGTAGCAGCATTTTCGAAGTGAACAGGTTCAACAAAATTGATTCTCATCTCCTATTTTACATACAATGTCTTCCGGCACTCGCAAGGGTTCTTCTTCTTCAACAAGGTCCACAACCATTGTGGAAAATGATCCAAAATCTCCTAAGTATGGAGATAGCAACACAACCACCCAACCAACGACATCGGAAACCATGATCATGGCGTACTTGGTATCATTGCAAGAGACCGTAAACAAACAAGGCAAAGACTTACGAGCACTTGCAATGGAGAATGGCACACTAAGGGTACTTGTGGTTGAGAATGAGAATCTCAAGAGGACACTTGAGATGCAAACAACACGTTTGATGCAACTTGAAGAGGAAGTCAAGGAATGTAAACGCTCTCTTGTGGACTTGAATGCTTTGAAGGAGCGGATGAGCAAAGTAGAGCATGACCATGTATTGAAAGAGGAGAAATTTGACACTATGAGCCGGGATGTATGCGACATGAAAAATGTATGCACAAACAAGTCTTGGGCTGATGTATGTGGTAGCAATGTGGTTTCTAATTCCTCACTCATGCAAGCTATGGTTCAAACAAAGAATGTTGAGAATGTGGATGTGGAGGAGTTGAAGGAACGGGAGCGACGTTCCAAGAACATTGTTATTCGTGGAATTCCCGAAGAGAAGTTAGAGACACCTCCTTCTCTTGCCATTGTTATTGAAGATTTCTTCAAAACCCACTTTGGCATGTCCGGAGTTATGGTATATGGAGCACATAGAGTGGGGAAGCAAGGAGCTCCTCGCTCGGGAGAACGGCCAATTGTATGCACCATGCCGGATGAGACCAAGCGAAAGATTATCCTTGATAATAGTTGGATCTATTTGAGGGATACAAAATGTTTTGTATGTGAAGATCGCACTATTAAGCAACAAAATATGCGTCGCAAGGCATATGAGGAAAAGAATAATAAAAACAAGGAGATCTCTCATGAAGAAAATGTGCCCAAGGAGGAGGCAAGTCTCTCAAGCAAATAGGGATGCGTGACCTATGAGACCGAGTTACAATTGAAAATATGCTTTTGGAATTGTAATGGATACCCATGGAATGCGGGGGTTGGCATTGATGAACTAACAAGCAAAGCCGATGTTGTACTTCTTGTTGAAACTTGGGAGCATGATACACAAAGGATTAACGGCTTGGAGGATTACAATGTACATTCATTGATGTGGTCAAAGAATCTCAAGCAACGAAGAGGACAAGGAGGGTTAGCATGTATGGTTAAGAAAGGATTGGAAGATTTTGTATCAATTGTGAAAGATGACAAGTACAAACGTTATGTATGGCTGAAAATTATGACACCAAAAAGAGCACCCATTTTTGTAGCCGGTTGCTACATTCCTCATCATGATTCTCCCTTTTATGCTTGCATGGATAGAGATCAACCATTTTCTGATTTGGAAGAGGACATTGCTTATTTCAAAGGTGAAGGTGATGTTATTGTATTTGGGGATATGAATGCTCGCACAAAAACATTGCAACATGATACTCAACAATTTGATATGCCATACATTTCAAGGGAGTTGGAGGAAGTTCACTTGTATGATCGTACTTCAATGGATGAGAAAGAGCCGGATCACTATGGAAAGTTACTTTTACACATGTGTAATAGCACGGGTATGCTCATTGCCAATGGTGTATCTTTGTGGAGTGGAACCAATGGATTTACATGTAGAAGACATAATGGGGATAGTGTGATTGACTATATGCTACTCTCTGAAGCCATCATGTATCGCATAAAGAGTTTTATGTTTGGTCAATGGACCCCGGAATCCGACCATCGCACCTTATGTATTGACCTTTCATGTGGAGAAGCAACTAAGCATGATAATCTCAGCCAAAGGAAAGAGAAGTTATCACTATGTATGGATTTCAAACGGGCACCAATGTACATTGAAATGGTTGAGCAAAAATTATGGATGACAAAGCTTCAATGTGATGCACCATTGGAAACTAAATGGGAAGCTTTCAAGAAAGCTATTTGTTCTTGTGCGGAAGAATGCTTTGCCATAAAGCATCTCCATGGTATCCACAAAGATAGATCACGCAAAAGGTGGTTTGATAAAGAATGTCAAGATGCTCGAAAGTCCTTGATAAAGCTTGATGCAACTATGGACAAAGACAACTATCAAAGTCATTTGCGTACATACAAGGCATTGATTCAAAAGAAGAGAAGAAGATGGGAAGTAAAGCAACAAGAATTTCAAGTCCAAGAAAAGGCACATGCATGTGGAAGATTTTGGAGAAACTTGAGAGGCAAGCGGGTTGAGAATTTTGGTAACTTGAGTTTAGTGGATATGTACACACATTGTAGGCAATTATATGAGCAAGAAAATACTAAAAAAATGCCATTTTATGGTTCACTCCCATGTATGCCGTCTTTTTTTACTATTGAGGATGTATGCGGTGGGCTTGAAAAGTTGGCCACTCGCAAAGCGGGAGATCTTCAAGGTATCAAGCCGGAGATGATCAAATGGACGGGAGATTTTACCCATGAGTGGATGTGTGATATGTTCAACCTTGCACTTCAACATGGTATGCCTTATGATTGGAGTACTAATTGGGTTAAGCCTTTGCATAAAGGAGGGGATGTAAAGAATGTAAGCAACTACCGGACTATAATGATTGGGTCTCTTATGGCAAAGTTGTTTGGGTGCATAATGGAGATGAAATTGAGTGATTGGGCTGAAGAGAATGACAAGAGTGCAAAGGGACAAGCGGGTTTTCGTCGATGCCATAGCACCATTGATCATCTTGTCACTCTTCGTGTTCTCATGGAGGAAAGTCGGTTGAAAGGCAAGCGATTGTATTGTTGTTTTGTGGACTTTAAGAAAGCCTTTGATATGATTCCACGTAACAATTTGTGGAGAAGGATGGAAGAACTCCAAGTGCCAAGTGAGTTTATGCTTGCGGTTTCTCGAATCTATGAGAAGGTGATTTGTCAATTGCGCATGGGAAGAGAAATTTCAGAAATTTTTGTAAGCACTATTGGGGTTAAACAAGGATGTCCATTGTCACCAACTCTCTTTGGTCTATGCATCGATCAATTGGAACAAATGGTACTTGACTTTATGCAAGAAGAAGGCATTGAAGAGGTCACTATTTGCAATGCGGTAATCATGCTTTTGTTGTATGCGGATGATGTAGTGCTTCTAGCACACACTTTAGAAGATGCACAAAAGCTTATGGTTGTCCTTGAGAACTTTTGCTTGCATAGTGGGCTGATTGTAAATGAATCCAAAACAAAGGTTATGCTTGTGAAAACCAACCATAAGGAGAAGCCATGCATTGTGTACAACAATGAGACACTTGAAGTTGTTGAGAGCTTTAAGTACCTTGGCCTTGAGGTTCCATCCAATCACAAGTGGCATGAATGTGCTATGCGTCGTTTGGAAGCGGGAAAGAGAGCATATTATGCATTTGAGAACATGTGTAATGCGGGAAACATCAAGTGTTGGGTTCTCAAGAAGTATCTTTTTGATGCATTGGTGACACCGGTTCTTCTTTATGGAGTTGAAGTGTGGGGCGGGAGCATCTCAAAGTCTACTTGGAAAGAGTTTGAGAATGTCCAAAAGCGTTTTCTTACAAACTTTCTCCAAGTTAAAACACAAACACCATATATGCTCTTACTTCTTGAGTCGGGATCTCTTCCAATTGAGGTTATGGGCATGGAAAGGGTTGTGGAGTACATGATAAAGATGCGTCAAAACCCCTCACATCGACTTCCTACAATTGCATGGGAAGCAAGCAAAAAAGTTCAAAAGACGCATAAAAGCAAGATCTTGAGCACGGGATGGATGCAAGACATAAAGAAGTGGTTTGGGAGATGGGATGCATTACACTTGCTACATGATGCTTCAATTGACTCTCAAGTGAATGAAGCTTTTCTACAACGCCAATGTATTACGGCTTGGGAGAAATCCGGTGGGTCACGCTTCATACATTACACCACCTATATTGCCCCCAACTACAAAACCATGTTCTTCGCTGAGAGAGGAAACCGTACTCACACTTACATGCTTGAGCCTATTCCCTTGTCCGCAATACGCACTATCGCAGCAATTCGGCTTAGCTCCCATTTCCTTCGATGCGAGATAGGGCGTTGGGGCAATGGAGAAGAGTCAAATCGATTGTGCACATTATGCTCACTGCAAGTTCGAGAGTCTGAGTACCACACACTACTAGAGTGCTCAGCTTTTGATCACATCCGAACTTGCTTCTCTCACATTTTCAGCCATAACTTAGACCTACACACTTTCCTCTCCCAGCCAAAGTGTGGGCTCTCCATTGCGACTCTCATCACTACAATTTTGGAGCATCGAGAGTCACTCATCAGCCATACACATACTACATCACATGTAACTTTGGTCCCATAGGTCATATTTGACCTCCAAGGACGATAATAAAATCTATCTATCTATCTATCTCTTTTCGATATGCTACAGGGCAAAGCCCTCGAAAAGATTTTTCTCTCTCAATCTCTCTTCCTCTCATCTCGCTCGACAGAGAGCGCTCCTCTCTCTCTCTCTCTCTCTCTCTCTCTCTCTCTCTCTCTCTCTCTCTCTCTCTCTCTTTTCGTTTCCAACCAGCAGGTCTTCTCTCTCCTCGTTTACTTCACAGGTCTCTCTCTCTCTCTCTCTCTCTCTCTCTCTCTGATTTGCTACTGAGAGGCTTTCTCTCTCTAACTCTCTTGATACGCTATGCTACAGAGAGATGTTTCTCTCACTTCGATTCACAATAGAGAGGCCTTCTCTCTCTAACTCAATGGAGAACATGCGCACACACACACACACACACACACACACACACACACACACACGATACACATAGGTGTTCACAAATGCAACAAAGGCTCACAACTTGCTTTCTCTCAGCAGCAGCAGGCAAAGAAGCAAAGAGGCACCTCTCCCTCCTCTTCTCTCTATGAGCAGGCATCTCTCCAAAAGCACCCTTTCAATTTTTTAGTTTAATCTTGCTCTTCTTTAAAAAAACTGAACCTTAGACCTTTGGACATTAGCGACTACCAAAAAGTTAGCATAAATGTAAATTGCAAGCATATTTTGTTGCAAAAATTTCGGCACCAATGGGATAATTGATTTGTTTGTGTCACGTTTGGCCGCATCGTCGACTTCAAACTTCTCTGGCACTTCAGGAACTGCAAAATAAGCCAAGCTTTCTCGACCAAGGGCTAAGAGTATTTGTTTTTAGTGTGCAAGGCAATCAAATGGATGCAAACATATACGTCACACCCAAAATGTAATACATTCACAAACAAAGTGCGTGCAATGATATGCGAATACATAAATAGATGGTAGCAAAAAAAAAAGCAACAGAAGTCTAGTCCTTGACTCGGAGTCTTAACTTTTAAATAATTGTCAAAGCAATCCAACTCATTCCATTTTGGCGATCGCGGTGGTGGCCATTTTTGCGATCGCGGTGGTGAGCTAAAGCTCTTGACAAGAACTAATCCCCTTGTTAGAGCTTAGAGTTAGTCAATCATCCACAATGCATGTACAATTCCCAACACAAGGAAGGACACCTACTACATGGTTTATCAAAATTCATGACCACATTATCACAGTGACAAAGGAATCAAAACAAGGATATGAATAAGGAGATCTCAGAACAAGGAAACCAAAGGGAATCTAGTTATTGGAGGTGGTGAGGAACAAAGAACATTTGAACACGCACTCCAACAGACAACAGTCATAAAGAACTAAAAGAAACTCTTAGTCACACAATTTTTGTCATTCACCAAGAAAGGGGAAGGCTAAAGATTAGAGTGACACTAGCTATGCAACTAGATGCATGCCTCAATGATAAAATTCAAAGATAAAGAAGGTGACATAGTCATAGAGACTAATGACGACTACAATGAGAGATGTGGAATAGACACTGACCATCATGAAAAGCACATATGTTGGGAGAGAAAACCAGATCACACCGATAAATCCGGACTCTGAGAAAGGGAGTCAGATCATGATGTCAAATCTAGACATGGAGAGAGTTCCAATTATTTGAAAATAGCATTTCCCACTTTCAAAGGCAATCGTAGGTAGAGATGACCATGCTAATCTAAAGGATATAGATGAAGATGATAGGGTGGAATATTTTCCACAAACTCTAACATATGATGCATAAAAACGCTAATATCATTATCCAACTTGTAAGCTGAGGACATACAACGAACCGAAGAAAGCCTTTTTGCTACAATATAGTGAGAATTGAGGGGAGGAGAATATCGTCTATGAGCTGGATAAGATCAAGCAAGATAAGATTTTGGCCAAGAGTTACGGGGAGAAAATTAAAGAATTGATCAGATAGCGAAACGAGCCTTCCTCGGAGAAGTGTATGTGCAATTTTTTTCTAAGTGGATTTAGAAGCAAGAATCTCAAAGGGCACGAACCACCAATAACTACCAAAAAATCTAATGGTTTGGTGCAAAGAGCTCTAAAACTGGAACAACAAGCTAAGAAGGAGAAGGGTTGGAGAGGAAAAGCAAGCTCCAATTCTGGTGAGTCAACAAGTGAAGAGTCATCAACCAACTCTGGTTGTGATAAGCACTCAGAAGATACATCCAAGAGCAACATCCAAGAGCAAGAACAAGGGAGCATAGAGTAGAAAGCTTGAGGAATTGTCCGAGAAAATATCTAAGATCTTGGGGACTAGACCTTCAATGGGCAGGTAGAGCCTGGTGCACAAAATACAAGGAGCGTTGGCATTGTCATCAAAGAATTACTAGATGAACCAACTGATCAAATGAAGCAAAGTGGTGAGGCTTAGAAGTGGAAAAACAGGGCTGTCTAGAACGATGAGGTAAAGGCTAAGGAAGTGGATGAGTGGCAAGAGCATAGGGTGTTGGGAACTTGGATCAATCAAGACCTGAAGCGCCGAAATCTAGAGAGGCCAGAATCATTAAAAGGCTTTTTCCAATAGCTTCAGAAGCTATGAAAGTGAAAATCCTAGCTTTTGCATATGGTAAGAAGAGCGTTGAGAAGGCAGTGAGCTAAGAAACTAGCAAAAGGAGAGCATCTTGAGAAGTGAGAAGGAAGGGCAAAAAGTTAAGATTGACTTGGCCAAAGTTGATAAAAAAGAATTTGGGTTTAAGAAATGCTCAAAAAGAACAATCTAAATACCCACTCAAGGATCCATCGACAAGAAGACACAAAAGGCAAGTACATGCATGGAACTATGAAGGCAGATTTCCAGAGGGAAGGTTCTCAAGCTTAGATAGCAGTTCTAGAAATGACCAAAATGAAATATATGCCAAAGTATGTGAAAGGATCTAGAAGTTGACCATTGAACTACATGACATCAGGAGAACACTACCTAAAGTTGCTAAGTTACTAAGAAAGCAAAGGCAGAAGGAATCTAAAGTGATGGCAGCAACATGGTCTAATATTAAGGACCATGAGGTACCAGTCATTTAGATTGACTACAAGGTGAACAATGAGTGGGAGCCACTGTCAGACGTCAGCCTGGATGGGGACATTGGAATGAATATACTAGGTGATCTTAGCAAATAGAAGTTGAGAATCATTGAAATGAAACCTACATCTACTAATTAGAGCAAACACAAAGTTCAAAAATGAGAGTCTGGGAATACCAAATGGTCCAATTCAAATAGTATCTAAAGGGGAATAGTCTACGAGATGTAATATACACATGATGATGAACACTTGTTAAGAATTCGAACAAAGAAGGAAGCTAAATACTTGGCCAGACAAAAAGAGGGCGGAATGCCAAACTGGTTGTTACTAGATCATCAAAAAATAGAAGAATGCAATTTGGGTTTGGATTCAAATCCTAAGATAATAAAGATCAATAAGAATCTGAAATCGGAGATTAAAGAAAAGGCTAGAAAATTGCTTCAAAAATATTGGGATGTTTTACTTGGAAACATATGGATCTGAAGGGTTTCAATTGAATTGTCATCATCAGATATCATTGAAACCAAATGCATGACCAAAATGACCATAGAGGTACAAGATGAATCCAAACTATGCAAATAAGGTTGGTCAAGGAAGAGATTGACAAGGAGGGTTTTATCACTGAAGTAACATACTGATTATTCCCCATTGCGAAGAAGAATGGAATACTTAGGATATGTGTCGACTATAGGATCATTAAGTGGCAACGCAGGGCAAGGGTGTTCAACCATAGAAAGAGAGGCATTGGGAATGGTATTTAGTGCCACAAAGTTTTGACATTATTTGTTGGGGAATCTATTTCATTTCTATGTCGATCATCTGGCTTTCCTTTATATGATTAAGAATATTTTCATCCAAGGAATAACTAGATGGATGCTTCTTTACATGATTAATAAGGTTGTCATCCACCAAGGAAGATTAACTAGATGGATGATGCTTCTTTATATGATTAATAAGGCTGTCATCCAAGGAAGATTAACTAGATGGATGATGCTCATTTTTTAATTTGATTTTAAGATCTTTCATAAGCTTGGAAAGACTCACTATGGTGCAAAATTCCTATCCAGAAGTACCCAAGGTATCACATCAATGTCCTTGAGGGATGAACTAGTGGATGCTGAATTATTCCAGACAATGACAATTAAGGAGCTAGATCCAAAGTGATAGGACATTTATGATTTCTTGTAGAATGGTGGAATACCAAAAGGCTTACCTCAATCTAGTAATAAGGGTCTCATTATCAGAGGTCTAAAATTTACAATCATAGCTAGATATTTATACATGCTCGGTATGGAGTGTTGAGGAGATGTGTGCCCATGCAATCAAGTATGCAAGTAATCATTGAGGCACACATTGGAAATTCTAGAAGACACCAGATCCTTAAGCTTGGTCACTCTCCAATCCATGTTTCTTTGTGCCCAATTAGCACCTCAAGGTGCTAAATAATAAAGGCTTATCATTGCCTCATTGTATACTCTAGGTAGCATTAGTCCAGATAAAGGCTTCAAACTCACTGTTCCATTGGAGAACACCCAATCGACCTGATAAAGTCCTGACCGTGCTATTATCACATTGGGTTTCTTGGGTCCTAACTTGGATTGATATAGCAAAACTAGATCTCCTTTCTGGAACTCTCTTACCTTCAGCTTGCTATCATGTAAGTATTTCCTTCTTTGTTGTAGTAACTCTTGTTCCGACATTGCTCTCTACATAATTTCTTCCAACTGTAATAATCCATCTAATCTCTTCTTTAGATTCAACGAATAATCCATATCATGTTCTATTGCAAGTCTGAGACTGGAAACAACAAATTCCATTAGTACAACGGCCTCTGTTCCATACACCATTTTGAATGGTGTCTTGCAAGTACTAGTCTTGTATGACGTTCGGTATGCCCATAGTGTTGTCTCAAGCTTTTCATCCTAATTGTGGGATTTAGTTAAAATGATCTTGTTGCCACTCTCAACCGACAAAAATAAGGTGTTGACTTCCAATGCTTGATGGAAAATGTTTCAATCAAGATCTAAAGTATCATTTATAAAAGAGTTCCCTAATTTGAAACAATCTCTAAAAGATAGCCATATCAACATATGACATGCTCGTATATGAACCAGGTTGTGGACTTTGTTGTATTCTTAGGTAATACCTTTGCTTCCACCTATTTATTGACATAACATGTGGCCATGACTATATAATTGTTCTTCTTGGGCATGATTTTCTTGAAAGGCCCCATGAAATTTAAACCCCACTTCATGAATATTCCCAAGAGTTGAATAGTGACTAGTGGTGTCATATCTGCTGCTTTAGGTCTACCCATTCTTTGGCAAATATTGTGACATCATACTCTGCAACCATAACCCAGCCTTAAAAAGTTTCCTATATAAGTGATACCAATAGACAAAGGAAAAGCCAGCAAGAAACCGAGTTTGTCAAAAGAATACTCATACTAGCTAACTGCCAAGACCTAAAACGTAGCAAGAGCATCTAGGGAGGAATAGTCTGAGGTGACCATCGCACAAAGTGAGGGAACATAAGTAGCCATGTCCATAGTACTACCATGTACTTACCCCAAAAACGGATATTGATTTACAAACAAGTCTAGCCTAGACAGCTGAACATCCAGAGACATTTTGGCATGCCACCACTAGTACAAGACTAGCAACCATAGTTGCCACATCAATGGTTCAGAGGGCATCGGATCGACTACATGATCTTCATATGAATTCTTTGGTTGGGAGCATGATCACTGACACCATTCGATGCATGGCTATTCCATATAATGTTCCACTCATCAGATATGAGACCACACACGTAGATGCAAACACTATTATAGATGGCTATGCTGATCAATCTAGACATGCTAGAATACTATTGTTAATGTTGTAGGCCAAATGATGGAATTTCAGATCGGCATTCAAAGCTTTGATATAGCTCACCTCCACCAACAATTAGAACAGGAAACACTCAATTCCAACAAGTATAGGGAAGATGTTCTCAAACTCAAAGAAATTATGATATAAGAAGAATTCAAAAGAGAATAGCACACAAAGACTATTAAAGAGTTGTAATAGAAAAATAAACAATTGAGGATGGTTAATGCAAATCTTAATGCTTAAAAATGGAATCTCAATAAAGAATTGAAAGAGCAACAGTCCATGATAGACCACAAGCATGCCGCCATCGAAAGCCTAAAAGAGGTTTACACCATCATGAGAAGTAGTAGATCCTAGATAAGTATATCTACCACTCTCTAGTAGATATCATAGACTCGGATGACAACCTCACTTTGAACTTGGAGGATTTACATAATTTGGTTAGCAACATCAAGGGAGACCTGAAGGAGAAAACCACCAAGTACACAAGCACTCTAGTTAATCAAGCATTACTAGAGCATTTCAGGCTAGCCAAGAGCAAGATGAAGAAGAAGAGGATGACACCATAAAAGTTGAGCTAGAATCAAAGAAAGGCAATGATGATGATGTCCTTGATGCTTCGCCAAGGAGTAGATCAAGCTAATCAGAAACCTAACATCTCAAGAACCACTTGATCAGACACCAGATGGTAGGCCAGATCAAACACTCGGTAGCTAGGATGACCAAACCCCAAACCAAACGACTGATGTTAGTCAGCGACACATAGTCTTCATACATAGGAATAAGGGGAAAGTGGTCCAAGTGGAGCTAGACCATAATTTTGATTTTTCTACTCAATTTTTGAGTCTGATTAAGAAGATAAGGAGAGCAAAGTACCTCTAAATCCGAACTACCTATATGATGATGATCCTTATTCAGCTATAGAGAGGTATTAAATGTTGTTTGCTGGTGCCAAGAGGATGGTGCACTAGTGCCATGAATTACAATTAGCAATAAGTCTGTCAATTGCCTTCTCTCCAAATGTAATCCCAAGTGCTAGACTGTATACCTGAATACATACTAACATAGGGTGACACTAACGGAAATCCTCATGCATGAAAGCTGACAACTATGAGTGTCCAAAGCTTGGGAACTCAATTATAAGTCTTGCTTGGCAATAGACCAACTTATCGGTGTATGTAGGACATGATGAAATCCAAGGGATAACGCTGAAATTACAAATTGCAAGAAGAGTTTTAGACCACAGAGTAGCTGCCTTACTAAAAAACAAGACATCCAACAACAAAGGAAAGCTCATCAGAATGACCATTCAAGAACAAGAACAAGCATTGAGAAGTTTATTTCAACTAGTGAGAGTCCTCAAAAAGATGATGCAATAGGAGAATCAAATTGTACTGATTTATATTGGTGCTGTGCCAAATTCTCCTATTCTCTTGTATACTCTACCCATGAAGGAGAATGAGCTTCTAAGGTTCTATCTAGGTCTATATCCGATCTACAATGAACCAGCATATAAAAATGAAATATATCCACATTATAGATCAAATCAGAATGGTACGAGGAAAGCACTACCTTGTGGATATCACGGAAATCATTGCTCAGTGACACTGAAAAGTAGGATAGAGTGTTAAAGCTCAAAGATGACCTTATCAAGTTCAAAGGCATGATGACCCAATGGAAATCCTTGCTCAACCAGTTAATACGATACACAAATGAACTATTTTAGCTGTCAGCTGAGGCTTCCAAAATACATGAAAATGAACGAGCTAACAAAGCAAGTATAAAACCTTAGCTCAAAGAAATAACTGAGATATTGTTTGAAGCATGGATCAAAGCTGATCAATCAGACCTAGCTAGATGGATCTAGACTGCATCCACCTACCATAATCTATCTGAGGCAAGATTGACAAAGGGCAAGAAAACACTCTATGATCAAGATACAAAGACTTGGCATGCCATGACACCTTATGAGTTAGAGATGTTAATAGAGAGGAAAGAGTAGCTAGAGTAGGAGGCCATCTATTGTCTTACAATGAAGCAAAACATAATAGATAGAAATGGCAAATGCCACCTATTGATTAGAGACTTTGAACGAACAATTTAGAGGATCTAGAGATCTAAAGTGAAGAAGGCACCAGTCAAACCAAAGCACAAGTGGAAGAAGTGATCTGCAAAAAAATTCACATGAAAAAATTCAAGAAATGAGAGAAGGATATAGAAGGTGGAAACCGGATTCTAGGAATGCCTTGCCTTGCATGAAGGTTTAGTTGGACAAGCTACCTAGTGGAGTTACAATAGTTACCTGATGCTATGTGACTGTGCGACAAGATAGACTGCAATGTGGACACCTATAAATAAGACACATTTATCCCATTTTGAGAGGCTGACTCTTATATCTCTTTGAACTCTAGACAGTAGGCATCTTATAGAACTTAGGAGCACTCAAAGCTAACCCTTGTATCAATGTATTGCAATGCTCATATCAATCATTCCAACACCGTTCTCTCAATTCTTGTACTTCAAATTACTATCTGAATTTGAATACACATCCAATTTTCCATTCCAGTTGTCTATCATCTGAATTTGCTATCTAGTTCTTCATTGTCTAATATCTAAAATCTATTCTGAATGTGAAATTAATTACCTGGTCTGTAACTATCATTTGATCATTTGAGTCTAAATCCATCTTCTAAATATCTACAGTATGAAGTCTAGTCCTTGAGTCAAAGTCTAACTTTGGAATAGTTATTAAAGTGATCCTACTCATTCCACGCTCTCTATCTGTTTATATTGTGTATGTAGGGTTCATCAAGTATGTATGATTGTCGATTGTAATGCTTGTCTGCTATGTTATTGTTGGAATTAGGGTTGCAAGAAAACACACACAGCTTGGAGAAGATGAAGGAAGCTCAAGGCACACAATAGAGAGTATATTACTTAGTGTGCAATGGAAAGATAAGATAGACCTAGTGTGATGGGCGTATATACAATGCACGGGGGGAAAAACTTCCGACTAAGGGAAAAAATGCCCTGACGGTCCTGGTGTGTTCACACACATCACTACCACATGTATATGGTAACAAATCCCCCTTGGGAGTGATGTGGTGAATGAGAGCTGGCACCTAGAGTATAGGGAAGTTCCATGCCCTAAGGACATGAGAAATCCACAAAGGGGAGTAAGCCCAAAGATTTGCGGAAAGGTTCAAACCTCTCAGGAGACAATGCCTTTGTGAAAAGATATGCAAGGTTGTCCTGTGTTGGCACATCAACCAAGTTGATCTCTCCTATTGAGATCCTCTCTTTGACATAGTGGAAATGCACCTCAATGTGCTTTGTGCGAGCACGAAAAACTAGGTTTCTCGCAACTCCCAATGCGCTGTGATTGTTAGTGTAGATAGTGTTGTGTTAACCCTCACGGCACACGGACACCCTATGATCTATAAACGTTGTATTATTTAGAGTCAGGTACCGGGCTTGTCGGTCCAATAGGGAAAGGTAGAGTGATCGCCGATGAGAGGCGCACTCTAACACGAACATGCTAGGGTTAGTTGGCTAAGCATGGGCGCCCAAGTGTGAATGGGGTGAGCTCCTATAAAAGCCAACTAAACCTAATTTTTACTCATTCTCTCATTTGTGCAATAGAAGAGTGCTCTTGCTCCATCTCCATCTCCATCTTCTTCTTCTTCACCTCCTTGTGTGTGTGTGTGTGTGAGAGAGAGAGAGAGAGAGAGAGAGGGAGAGTGTGTGTGCGATCGAGCATTACGAAGGCACGACGGCGGCGAGGCGGTTGAGCGCGGTTCGACTGCAGCTTCTTCTTCATCGCGGCGAGGAATCCACCACGAAGGCGAGCGTAGAGCGGTGAGTGACACACCCTTTGCTTACTTGAGCTTGCTAGTTTAAGCTTGTTGTGTGCTTGGAGCCGTTTGTGGCTCGCACACGGTGTATTGGCAAGTCCCTTGCTTCGACAGTGCGGCAAGGAGCGCACATTTTTGGCGCCGCTGCCGGGGATATGCCCTACACTAAGCTCGGTTAGCACTTTACGCTTCCTTGTGGTGCAATTTCTATCATAGGAAAGGCAGGGAAGGAGTGTGTGGAGATTTCTGTTTTTTGCGTTTTCTGCATTTTCTGTCAAGTTTCAATTTCTGCTATTGTCTGTGCTTTTTTAATTTTCTGCATTTCTTGCGTTTTCAATTTCTGCAATTTCTGCAATTTCAATTTCTGCAATTTTCTGCATTTCTGCGTTTTTTCAATTTCTGCATTTTCAATTTCTGCGTTTTCAATTTCTGTAATTTTCTGCATTTCTGCGTATTTTTCAATTTTCTGCAAATTTTTGCAATTTCAATTTCTGTATTTTCTGCATCAAAAAAAAAAAAAATCTGAAAAAAAGTGATTTTAAAAAAAAATAAAAAAAAAATATTTTTTTGGGAAAAAAAATTTCTGAAAAAAAAAAACGGAAAATAAAAACGCGAGCGAGCGGGCGGTTAAATTTTTCGAAAATAAAAAACGTGACTCTTAAAACGGACGGGCTGGTTTGTATAAAAGGTAGATCGAGATCATTTCCCCAAGCCCAAGCCCAAGCCCAGGCCCAGGCCTCAGTCCTCAGTCTTATGATATATACTAGACTCACTCTTATATATATACCCTACTCCCTCAAGAGAGAATGAGAGCAGGTGGGACAAGTCCTCCACTCTCCTCCTTTCTCTTCCCACTTGCACCCTTAGACTTTCTAGTTTGGGCCTAGTTCCCTACTGGAAATTGACAGTTTTAGGGATTCCGAGGGCATAGAGTGACCAAACGGAGGGCTGTAAAGCACGGCACGACCCTCTGACCGATACGCTCGTTTCGAGCTATCACACGGCCCATTCCACGACACGCTCTAAAAAATCTAGCAAAAAAACAAACAAAAAACACGCTAAAAACTAGTCACAAGGCCTCCTAGAGCAGCTTTTTGACACCTTAGGGTATCAAAAGCACATGCACTTACGCTCTGGGCGAGTGCTAGAACACGAGCATATTGAGGGTGCCTCTGTTCATACGGACACCCATTACCCATCCACGATAAGCTCTAGACCCTCAGCGGGGACACAAGGTAGCACCACCCAAGACCCTAAAATAGCCGCTAGTGATTCCTCCTCCGACTCAGAAATCATGGAAGCATACCCTAACCAAAACACTGAGAGAGAAGGCCATGCACCTCCCGAAGCTCCAAAGCCTAGTACTAGTATGTTTAGCCGTTTCATGGAAACATTAGGTAGAGCTACTCGCTCGGAACCTGATGCAAATGAAGCACACGAAGGGGGTGGGGAAGTGGACTCTCCTTTCACATCGCACGTGGACCCCACACCCCCAAAGAGTGTCCATGTGGATATCCTGCCAACTTCTTACCAAGAAGGCCCTGTTCAGCTGCCTCCTTCAGAAGTTCCCTCTAGAGTACCGTTGGTGACAAGTAAAACCACGGGGAGCAACATTGCTTCTACCTCACAAGAAACCGTTAACACGTCGACTCTAGAAGGATTGTTCATTAATGATCATTGGACATACGACCTCCACACTGAGGTGTTGACGGATCTACACTCTGGCCATGCCTACCATGTAGGATGGATAGAGATTGTACAATCCACCTCTAGTGCCACGAGCATCGAAGATCAACAGAAAATGATCTGTAATGTTATCCATGGCATTATTCAATCAGAAAGGCAAAACCGAGGGGTAAATATACTCTCAACTGACCCCATGAGATTTCTGGATACGAGCAAGGCTCAACAGCCTACTCTATCACAAATGGAGACTCCTCTAATGAGCCCCATGGACCCATCTTACGTCATTTCACCTGGGGTCTCTATGCAATCTGAGCCTCCGAGCGAAAACTTTAGCTTCCCTAACTTGGCTCAACCCTCTATTAAGGAAAACCCAGTGCTCACTCCAGGGATAAGCCTGACAGAGAATGTATCGATGACATCTACGGTTAGCGTAGTGCCACTACCTAGTGTCGTAGTACCTAATATGGGGCCTCGACCGTATGTGCCTCTAGCCCCTTATGCACACATGGCCCCCACACCTCCAATTGTACCACTGGCTTATGCTCCTCGAGTGCCGCTCCCTAGCCCTTATCCGAGTGGACCTATGCCCGGTTATGTTCCATATCCTGCATCATCCACACATATGCCAAGACCGGTACCCGTCCCTCTCCCACATATGATTCCAAGAGTACCTCCACCGGCCCTGCCTCCTCACATAGGTGACTTGGCAGCGTTTGCTCAAACCATAGGTCGATCTATCGCGGAAAATATGCGTCACGCATCTGATAGAGAGCCTAGAAGTAAGGCAGTACAAATTGCCAAACTCACGCAAAAATTCAATGGGGACGAAGATGCTAGGAAACACATTGAAGTGTTTGAACAAGTATGTGATTCCTTAGGGGAACGCAACGAACTACATAAGTGCAATGCCTTAAGCTTGACATTAAGTGGGAAGGCTGGAGATTGGTATAGAACCCTAAGGGTGGACGAGAAAACAATCTACCCTACCCTTCGAAGGTTGTTTCTAAAGGAGTACATACGAGAAGGTGTGCTTTGGGGTGTAGCATCTCAGCTACAGAAGGCCAAATGTAAGGAAGGAGAGTCAGTAAGGGACTTCATTAGTCGTCTAAAGCACTTAAACTCTCGCTGCCCTGTAAATGAGCGCTTCAACAATAACCAACTGCTTGATCGATTCATTCGAGGGTTGAGGAATGAAGGAATCTATAATGGACTAGTGATTAGAGGTATCACAACCTGGGAAGATTAGAGGTATCACAACCTGTGATTAGAGGTATCACAACCTGGGAAGATGTCACTGCCAATGCAATCCAATTAGAGGACAACTTGATGATAGCAGGCATGAGGGTGTCTACTGACACGAGATCCACTAGCTCACAAGCCATTGAGTATGAACCCATGACTGCAAAGCCCATTGCCAATGAGCCAAAGGTAATTGAGACATTCTTGACAGACCTCACCAAGGCAATCCAAGAGTCTCTTAAGGATAATCAACCCCCTCAAAATAGTCACATGTATCCAAGAAGGGAGCAACAATGGTGTTCCATTTGCTTAGGTCCACATAGCACTAGTGAGTGCCCTACGTTTAGAGTAAAATTTAATGGAACTTGCAACGCATGTGGTAGGTATGGTCACCAAGCTAAGGATTGTTTAATGATCAAACGTATGATGGCAAATAGACCACCTGTAGCCTGGACGAATGCACCTCGAGCTCCTGTATTGATGCTTGCTCCACCTCTTGAGCAACTACCGCAACACATGGTCCCTAGATCTCAAAATGTTGTACAAGCTACACCGCTACCACCTCCTGTGCTAGGACCGCAGCCCCCGCATCCAAGAGTCGCCCCTATGAACCAAGTGGGTTGCGAGCCATCAAATGCTTATCCAGATGGCTGTGAGGAGGAAATAGACACTAGTATTGCCTACGGACTTGATACATTGGAAGAGTGTCCTATATACTACATGGAAGATTGTTGGGGGCAAGTCAAGCCGGTTTATCAAGCTGCTGCTCTCGCATCCAGAGGTCAAAATATCAACACCCAGGCTAGGAGGCCACCTCTTCAATGCTACGAGTGTGGTGGACCACATCGAGCAGCGGAGTGCCCTATTAGGCTGCAAAAGAATGCTGCACAGATGCAAATGAATCAAGGGAGCACGTCTGCAATGCCAATACTCACATGTAATCGTTGTGGCATAGATCACTTGATTGCCCAATGCCCCTATAACCCAAATGCGCCTAAAATCACACCCCTGAATTTGGTCGAAATTGCTAGTGTGACATCACCAATACCACCCGTCGCACCCGCTTATGCGATTACACGGTCCATGCTTCAAGGGCCAAGCCATATCCTCGAAGAGAGAGATACCGCGTCAGTTATCCAAGCAAAGAAAAAGAAGACACGAAGGAAGAAGTCGCAGAATACGGAAAATTCAAAGCCAAGTTCCAAAACAAACATAGGAACAGGAGATGACCCCGTGTATATGAATGACCTCGAGGATGATTCAGATTCAGTCGAGACAATGGAGACTAGAACCAATACCACAAAGAGAAAGACCGACAAAGAAAACCATAACATGGAACCAAATGAAAACCGAATAAGAGAAAACCATAAGGAGCCTCTGAAAACACCACAAGTGTTTCCAAATCCAATCCAAGACCCCCAAGATAAACCGCAGGGGCAAAAAGGGAAGAATCGTAAAAAGAAGCTTGGGACGTACCCAAACCCAGTAGACGAGATTGAGCAGGTGAAACATCTAAGAGGTTTAGTGGAGAAGACTCAAAGGAAACTAGAACCAGAACCCATGCAGGTCAAAATTCATGACACAGTGTTTCCCACTCAAGTTCATCCACCCCACATGAACCATAGACCGTTAGCCATATCTAGTATCATCCAAGAAGGGAGTGAGGACGGGACATCAGAAAGTGATCATACACCTTTCTTGTTGGAAAGGATGTTTAACGAAGGAATACCTGATCCCATTGAGGAATATGAGATTCCATCCTCACCAGCTCCTAGTCAAGGACCTACACCCTGCAAAATGCCAATGAATGTTACCAAACTAGTGGACTTCATGTCTTCTGAGGTCCGAACCACGATCATAGCAAAGTTGTATGGAGATCCTGAGTTATTCCTTGCACTTCGAGCATTCCTTAATGGAGAGCTACGAACGGGATTACCGCAGTTTGCGCAACCAAATAGGCCTGACTCGATTATGATTGATGAGGAAAATCATGTGCAATCACTTGACTTAGATGGACACGAGTCTGTGATCGAGGTACCCATTAACGAATTAGGGCAGTATTTTGAAGGCGACGAGTCTAATGCGACCCTACCCATCACTACCAAGGGATTAACTATAAAGGGAATTCTTGATGGTGGTGCGGGAGTTAGCATCGTTACAAAAGATTGTTGGGAATCCATGGGAAAACCCCGCCTCAGTGTTACTAACATTGTGGTAAAGATGGCAAATGGTACCATAGCCAAACCTATGGGGATGCTCAAGGATCTTAAGATCATAGTTCTAGGACACAAGGTACGACATACGTTCATTGTAATGGATTTCTCTAAACACCTTATGTCATATGAAATGATTTTAGGACGACCATTCATGAGGGAAGCACAAATGGTTCATGATTGGTCTAAAAATCATGTCTATTTGCAATTCCAAGACTCTGTCCTTAGAGTGGATTTGGTGACTGGTAAGGTACACCCCTTAGGGAGTAAAACCATTATTGATCATCGCTCTGACACCACAGTTCACTCAGCCCCACTACAATATTGTTACACTTGTAAGAAGGATACAGACATTGGCTAAGATTCTCCTTATATGGATATCCTACCTGGGATGACCGAGTCGGACAATGTGGATTGGGTCCACCTAGCATCAACCATAGACACTTGGGGAAATAGGGGGACGACCTGGGTAACACCTGAGGGGGATGAAATGCCTATACCCTTAAATATGCTACAAGCAATGCATATCGCTTCCGACAAGACTCATCCTAATGTAACGAAAAAAACATACAAGTGGGTCCCTAAAGCTTCTTTAGTGACCATAGCTAGTGCTAAAAAACAGAAGCCTTGTAAGAAACGTACCACTCGCTCCAAGAAAAGTAATAAAATATTGCGATGGATCCCTAAACGACTATTGGAAGCCCAAGGCTACTATCAAGGAAATGATCAAATCTAGGTGCCAAAACGTAGATTGTGCTCTTACCTATCACCTGACCCAAGTGAGCCCAATCCCGTAGCTCCAAAACGAATCAATGATTGTGGAAAGAAAAAAATCACAGAATGCTACACACCCGCTCCCGAGCTAGTTTGGGTACCAAAGAAAGAACGATTTGTTCCACCTAGCTCAGGAAGGGGGGAGTCCCATGAAGCTTCTAGCTCCTCATGTAATACATCCATAGAGGTAAAAGCTTCTACACAGCCTCCATCTATAGTAGTGGACCTCCATGAAGCTACAAAAGAATCCACACCTCCCAGTGTTCAAGAATCACCTGATGAACCACTTCAAGTTCGATCCTGGGAGAGTACCTTACCACCCTTGCAACTTGACGAGGCACCTAGGGTAATAGAAAACTACTGGCAAAAATCCTCACCTATTACCAACTGGAACAATTGGTTTCAAAGGGTGACAAGCTCATTTCAAACGGTATGATCTACCCAAGGAAGGGGGGAGTGTTTGCTGACAGTCATCATTCACTTGCTTCCCACTCAACCTTTTTCCCTGACCTCTTAATCTCCGATCTTAGGGAATGTACATATAAAGCTTTATACTCACAAAAAAAAAAAAGGGAGCAAGAGCAATTAGCAAACGAGTATGCACATTAAAAGTCAAAACATTGACTCAGACCTACACATTCACATCTGGTACAGTGAAACAGAAACCTATGCCATAAAACACCTTTGATCCTCATTGCTTGAGTGATGGAGGGTAGGTAAGATTAGTACGATAGGAGTGTTTCTGTTTTAGAGTTGAGAGATTAGCGAAGTTCTCTTTTCCCACTGATGTGCCTCCTGGAGGTATTCCTTTTGTTTCCTAGTGTGTACAGGAGCGTGTTGCTATTGATAGGATTTGGACCTTCATGGAACCTTTCTCTCGTTCACACTTCAAATCAAGCGCGACCATCAACACAAACAGGTGTTTCTTGTCCATTAGCATTGCCCTTATCTTTTTGCATCCATGTTTGTCTGCTTTGATTGTGATTGGTAGCATAATATTCAGCGCATTTGCTTACTATCAAACATTTAATTCAATGTAATGTTTTGTCATAGTCACTTGTCTAGGTGTAAAAATCAAGCAGTCCGACTAAGCTAGTTTGACCAAGCTAGGTATTAGAAATCTTCTCTTAATACCATGGGGAATGCCTTCCTAATAAGCAATGGTTACTTAGGTTCTTAATCCGATTTAGGCAGCATTGTATGAAATGTACTAGGGCTTTCTAGTGGGCTTAACCCTATTGACCTTTAGCTTAAGTATTATAAAGGGAGTTTACTAATGTGATGAGCCTGGGGAGGGTAACAGTGTTATATGACCCCCCAAAGTTACAAAATTTAAATGCTGAAAATGAACAAGCAAAAATCAAAGTGCCACAATGTAAAATTTTAAGCTGGAAGAGAAATCCCTGCTTAAATTGGTACTTCACTCACATGTATCGCCTATGGTACTAGAGCCCTAGAGGTTCCCAGTGTGGGCGCTTTTCCTTGAAAAGCAAAAAACCCAAGGCATACAAAATAAGCACACACATCATAATTGAATCAATGTGAAAAGACTTTGGGGGGTCAAAGAAAAAGTAATCAGTCAGGCGATGATTTCATGAGAAATTCCTTTTATGGTAGCTTAACTACAAGGTTTTCTAGATATAGCCTCTAGTCAGCCCTCGAACATGAATACTTGGCTCTCGCGATTAAACAACTTAATTGACCACAGAAAATTAAGAAGCTTACCCATGGTATTAATATTCGATCTCTAGTGCCTTTCGACCGTCAAATTAGCGACCCCGGACTTGTTTAATTTTCTACCTTTACATCTGTTTATGCATTTGATTACATTGCAATTTAATGTTCATTGCTAACAAATTGTTTGAAATTCTTTTACCAATCAATTTGTCTACCTAAAACTGCATATGCTTTTTAAGAGAATGCAATTACTGTGCCAATGCTGTTTGATTTTGCAGTGACTGAAGAAGGCTAAGGACATTCATCTCAAATGCTCTTCCACCTCGACGAACCAGCTTCAACTCAATTGCTTCCGAGAACGGAATCTACATCAGGAAGGGGGGAATGTTAACCCTCACGGCACACGGACACCCTATGATCTATAAACGTTGTATTATTTAGAGTCAGGTACCGGGCTTGTCGGTCCAATAGGGAAAGGTAGAGTGATCGCCGATGAGAGGCGCACTCTAACACGAACATGCTAGGGTTAGTTGGCTAAGCATGGGCGCCCAAGTGTGAATGGGGTGAGCTCCTATAAAAGCCAACTAAACCTAATTTTTACTCATTCTCTCATTTGTGCAATAGAAGAGTGCTCTTGCTCCATCTCCATCTCCATCTTCTTCTTCTTCACCTCCTTGTGTGTGTGTGTGTGTGAGAGAGAGAGAGAGAGAGAGAGAGGGAGAGTGTGTGTGCGATCGAGCATTACGAAGGCACGACGGCGGCGAGGCGGTTGAGCGCGGTACGACTGCAGCTTCTTCTTCATCGCGGCGAGGAATCCACCACGAAGGCGAGCGTAGAGCGGTGAGTGACACACCCTTTGCTTACTTGAGCTTGCTAGTTTAGGCTTGTTGTGTGCTTGGAGCCGTTTGTGGCTCGCACACGGTGTATTGGCAAGTCCCTTGCTTCGACAGTGCGGCAAGGAGCGCACATGTTGGCAATGTCCTGTCCAACACCCAAATCAACCATAAGGCATCTTAGCCATACACACTCAATCGTAGCTATGAAGACTGCCTTGTACTCAGCCTCACAACTAGAAGTGGCCATAGTAGGTTGCCTCTTGCTCAACCATGATATGCATGAGCTGTCAAGCTGAAACAAAAACCACTTGTGGACACTTGTATGTCAAAACAACTAGCCCAATCTGAGTCCAATGATCCCCCCTTGGGATAAAACAAGCCAAGATGTAAAGTGCCACTCAAGTAGCCGAAAATCCTCTTGAAAACCTGCCAATGCTTACACCCTAGGCTATGCATAAATCTGCTGACCTGTGAGACTGCAAATTGAATAACCGGCCTTGTGCTGCATACATAAATGAGGCATCCAACAGTTTGGTAAAGAGTGAAATCTGCAAGATCACCAGAATCATGAATACTCAATTTCAAACGTGTTTCCATGGGAGTGGCAACAGGTTTGCAATCCTCAAGTCTAAACTTACATAACAATGTCTCTATGTAACTTTTTTGACACAAGGCAATACCACCATCACATTGCTTAAACTGTATACCCAAGTAATGATGTAACAGTCCCAAATCTTTCATCTTGAAAGTAGCATTCAAATCAGCCATAAATTCAGCAATATGTCTCTCATTTGGTCCAGTGATAAGAAAATCATCCAAATAAAGAACCACAATGAGAAGTATATCACCCTCATGCTTTACATACAATGTGCTTTTTGTTGGACTGCTACAAACGCCTCGTTTGACCAAATGAGTGTCAGCTTTCTCATACAAAGCACAAGGAGATTGCTTCAACCCATACAAATCTTTCTTACATATGCACACTTTATCCTCATGTCCTTTCTTGACAAAACCGTGAGGCTGCGTTACATAAACTCTTTCAAATATGTCACCATTCAAGAAAGCAGTAACAATGTCTGACTAATGTACATCCCAACCAAAATGAGCTGCCAATGCACATAGAAAATGCACAGTAGTCATACAACAAGTGAGAACAAAAGTCTCTTCATAATCTATGCCTTTTTTTTTGTGCATAACCCTTTGCAACAAGTCGAGCCTTATAGCGATTAATCTCACCATCCTACTTGCGTTTCAACTTGTAAACCTACTTCATACCAATGGCCTTTTTGCTAAGAGTCAAATCACATAAAGTCCATGTGTCATTGTCTAGAAGTGGACCATATTTTGATTGCATGTCAGCCATCCAATTTTTTGAATTTTGTGCTTCATAAAAAAATAGAGGTTCCTCAACATCATGTAAGCTAGACACAGCCAAAGCATAACAAACTGATGCATAAGATGCATGGTGAGAACCTTAACAAGTATGACTAGACAAAGGTGCATCCAATTTACTATCACGTAAAATATGCACAACCATTTAGGCATACCTCTAGCTTGCTCATTCTCAGCCCTTTCCTCATCAAGTACATCATGAACATCTGCATCAGTAGTAGACTGATCTAAAAAATTTTCAGAAACCCCCATACGCTGTACATTTTCCTCATTGGAATTCACATTCAAACTTCCACCATTGAAAAGAGGCAACAAAGTGTCATAAATGTCATGCGAGCTTACATTACTGTCTTAGTACATGACAACAAGGGCTGAACATAATCTTTCACAAACACAACATCCCATGAGACCAAGATATGCTTTGTTTGCGGATGATACAACCTGTAATCTTTGCTTTCAGCACTATAACCAACAGAAATACATTTGAGAGCCTTATTATCCAATTTTCTTCGCTGCGTTTGTGACACCAAAGCATATGCCAAACACCCAAAAACACGCATGTGCACAATAAAAGGCTTTCTATCATGCCATTCTTCATATGGATTCATAGACTGCAAAGATTTCATAGGACACTTCTTACGTACATAAGTGGCACACATGATGGCCTCAAGCCAAAAGAATGTGGCAAAGCTTGACTTTTGACCATACATTGTGCTATTTCTGTAAGTAACTTGTTTTTCCTCTCAGCAACACTATTTTGCTGAGGCTTATAAGGCACTTTACATTGGTATTTTATTACATGACTAGCCAAAAATGCATTAAATTCATGAAACATATATTCCCCCCCTCGATTGGACCGGAGGGTACCCATAGTACATTTTGAGACATTTTTAGCCATAGCCAAATTTTTTTTGAAGCACATAAATACTTTGGGCTTTGCCTTAAATGGATACACCCATGCATGCCTGGAGTAATCATTAATGAAAGTCACAAAGTAATTGCCCAAGGACGGAGTTTGCATGGATCCACAAACATCACTATGCACAAGCTGCAACCTGCATGTGGCCCTAACTGAACCATCCTTTGGAAACTTTGAACAATGCATGTTACCCAAAATACAAACATGTTTGACAGGTGCTTCCATAAGTGGCAAAGAAGCACCCATATTAGATTTCTGTAAGCGTAGCAAACTGACAAAATTTAGATGTCCAAAACGTGCATGCCAAAGTTTTGCATTTGAAATAGCCTTTGAGTCCACAGCTGCATTTGCAAAATTCTACCCACACTTGTCATACAAAGTGAGCTTATATAGCCCACATCATAAAATGCTAGATGCAAAAATTTCATCATCTAAACTGAGATCATGTAATGTACATTTGTCATCCACAAATTTGACTATAAGTCCAAGTCTAGCAAGTGCATATACATACAAAAGATTCTTCTTGATCCCAGATACATATAATGCATCACCAAGTGTGAAAAAACTACCATTTGAAGCAGTAAGAACAATCTTTCCAACTCCCTGAACCGGATAAGAGGCATTGTTGGCACAAGTAATTGAATTTCCATGAGGGACAGACTCAAGAGAGGGTGAAAAAATCACGATGTGAGGTAATGTGCTTTGTAACACCACTATCAAAATACCACACATGTGAATCTATAGTAACTGACATGCATGCATCATGGACATCATGATTATAGGTACAGTTTACACTAAAAGCCCATTCTGCATCAACATCAGCATCACAATCTCCTTTCACAGAAGACTCAACAATAGTTGCATTTGTAGTTGAACTAGCATTAGTAGTGGAACCAACATCTTTCTTCTTAGCCTCTTTTGCCTTCAACTTAGGACATTGCTTGATCAAATGATCATTAACTTTACAATAGTGGCAATGCATCGTCTTTTTGCCCTTTTCACCAAAATTCCTAGACAAATTGCTGCCAGCAAAAGCATCAGGAACATCTGATTTCCCACTCGCAGAAGAACCATGAGAAGTGGCTACATTGCTGTTACCACCTTTTCTTTGAGCATCAATAAGGCATGTTCAATTGCACACTGTCTAGTATTTCTTTTTTTCAAAGCGACTCTTGCAACAGCAATGTGCATAATGCATCAAACTTGACAACTTTAGGATTTCCTTGGGTCATAAGTCTCCAAGTAAGAATCTAGCAAAATTTTGGTAAGTCAGCCTGGTGGCGGTTTAGTCAAGGAGAGGCATGACGAGGGGGGTGGGAGCACTCTGCAAGTGAAGGGGATGCCTTGGCTTCTATGCTTCTCGCGTAGGCAAAGTAAGGCAAACAAAGGAGATGAGCATGGTGAGGCGCACGGTGTCGAGAAATTTGCGGTCTTGCCAGGAAAGCACCGTGATTTTGGCTGTGAGAGTTTGTGAGAGAACTCCAAAACTATATGAAGGAGTTAAACCATAGATGCCATGAAGATTAGGGTTTGGAAGGAAGTGCAATCAAAGAAGTCCCACTCTTTCTCTCTTGCACTCACACACACAAAGAAAGAACACAAAAGAGTGTGTCAAAACAACACAAAGATGAAAACATCAAGGCTATGGTCATATCGTATCATGGGTAATATGAAAGGGTTAATAGATGAGTTAATGGCATTCAATCTTGGCTGACCAAATAGGCTACGAACTGTTCTTTGGAATTGTAGTTTTGTGCTTAACATAATATATATATTTTGTCTAGTGATTGGGATTAATTGTGTGTACAAATCCTCTTGGTTCATAGCAAGATAACTACGCTTACGTCAAAAGAAAAGCTATAGTCTATGAGAGGTAGTATAATGGGATCCGGTGATAGAAGTATTTCATTGAGCCTTTCTGGGCCAAAGAGAAACACTATACGTTGTTGAAAGTGTATTTTACAGCTAATCCATACATTAATTCTAATAGATCATACAGAGTGAAAGCGATAGAAATTATCATCATGTGGATTATTCATCTAGGATAACTCTAGTATGTGTAAAATGTAGATATGAGAGAAGAGAAGAGAGTCTCCCTCCCAAGCCCTATTCTTGCCCGTAGGCAATAAGGATACTGCGGGGAGAGATGTACCTGTAACAAGGAGATCCTAAAATTTGTAGAGAGGATGAATTACTAAGAGTGAGAGAGATAGTTTTGGTTAAGGAGATGAGATTATATATATATATATATATGTTGGATTAGAGATGAAAAAGAAAACAATAAGAAATCAAGAAAACATCAATGTAGAACACATCTTACTTGACAAACACTTCGGCACCATTATTGATGGAGAGAGAAGAAGAGGGGAGAATTCAACTTTGATTGATACGTCAAGTCTACGACCTTCTTTGATTAGAGTTGATCTCCAAGGATAGCATGCAAGAATGGCTAGTCTTCCTCTAGGAGAAAGTGTAGGCTTAGGCTTATGTTAATGGCTAAGTACAATTTGACATTACTAGTCAATCCCTCATGAATTCCTCTCATCAATGGATTGAATGCTTGAGTCATTTTCAAGGAAGAAGAGGTCCCCTTTTATAGATGAATGGAACACCCAAGGGTTTACACAAGAAGAGAGGAGCCAGTGTGAACAGAAACTGGAAAAGTTGGAAATGAACTGTCCCTGCATGATGTGGGCAGACTGGGGTCCAGTATTTTGATCATATATCCTCAACCGTGGCTCCAAATAAAAAAGTAAAAATATGGGCACAAACTTCAGCTCATTACCTACGACTTCCTTTTTATATGCATTTTCCAATTCGGATTGGAACCTTGTGTAAAAAAATCATCAAAATAGGGTACAGTTTTGGCAGCAAAAGTCTTCTTGTGGTCCCCTTAGCCTAAACTTTTATTTGATTCCAATGGACACCTCATGCCATATGAAAGCATGAAATTGCTCCTTGACAAAGTTTTGTAATCATGCTTGCAATAATGCATTAAAATAAGTGTATATTTGAAATCATGCCACCTAGTGTCCCACTAGGATTTGATTCCCTCCTAGTAGCTATTTAAAAAGAAATATAAGAAAAATACATAGGATATATATAGATTGGAAATTACCCTAGATATAGTATCTAGATAGGGTGTGAGATAATAATGAGATGGTAGAAAGAAAGAATCAATGCTTTTGGCCCCAAGTTAAAGAGGCGGAGCTATTGACGCTTTTCCCATAATACTTTTTTATGGTAAAGTAAGAATACGTTACCCTTGAGATAAATAATAGGATGAGATAGAAAGCTTATTGTTATACTTACATATGCATATGTACATTATAGGAAACATAATTATGTATCTAAAAAGTTACAAGATAGATCTTGTAGCATGTGTTCCCACTATGTACGTGTCACAGCACGACATCCACCCCCTCTAAACCTGCACATCCTCTGGTATGTGCCACATTTTCTCTTTGTTGTAAGATCAGTCCTCTTGTACATCTTCCTTGCTTTCTTCTTCACTGGATGATTCCAAAGATTTATCTTCACATGTGTTTTGCTCTTCCTGCTCGTCAACATTTTTTGGATCATTATCACCTCTTCTCTTAAACATTTTGATCCTTTTTCCTGCAATGGGAATCTTTACTTCTGTACCATCTAGTTCAGACAAGCTGTAAGTAGCATTTTCATGCACATGCTTTACAACATACGGTCCAAACTATCTTTTTGAGAACTTACGCATGACTGTGTGCTGGTTATCAATGCTACTATCATACACTAAAACCCAGTCACCTTTGTCAATTTCTTTGCTCCTGAGTCTATGTCGGTTATCAAAGTAGTCATTGTTTTTCAACCTTGCATTTTTGAGTCGTTCTTTTGCAGCTTCAACGTCTCCAGGTCTTCTCTCTAGCTGCCTTATACGCAGTGCAAGGAGATCTTCCCTGCTAAGCCCCTCTTGCCAAGGTAGTACATTCCATGTGGGAATTGTATCTTCAATCGGCATCACTGGCTTTTGACCATACATTAGCTCCGCAGGCATGTAGCCAGTTACTGAGCTATGTGTTGTACGATCAGCCCATAAAGCATATGGTAACAATTTTGGCCACTCACCAACTCTTCCTTCGCAAGCCTTGGCCAAAGCTTTAATGATAGGAGGATGCCCTCTTTCACTCTTTCCATTGCGTTCAGGGTTGTAAGCTGTAGTAAGAGAAAACTTGATTCCTAATCTAGAAAAGAACTCCCTTGCTTCTTCGGCATCCAGCTCACCTCTATCTGCAGTGATCTTTCCCACACACCTCATCAAGAAGGAATTTGCACACAGCTTCTGTGGTTTTAGCTCTTAATGCTCTTCCTTCAACCTGATTAGTTAGGTCCTCTCGTGCAAGAACCAAGTATCTCATCTGTCAAAGTCCTAAAGGCATTGTGACTAGATGCACAACCCATTTATAGTGCATGGCTAGTGGATATGTAGGGTGCAATCCATCACGACGTTGAACATTTGAATACATTTGACAAGTTACACATGACTCTACAAACTGAGATACATCTTTATACATACCCTTCCACCAGTATTTTTCTTTTAACTTGGAGAAGGTTGCCCATACACCCCTATGTCCAGCCCATAGACTCTCATGAAACTCTTGCATAAGCTTTACTTGAGTCTCTTTTTTACATATAACCCGTTGTGGTGTAGCACCCTTTTATTTAGGATGCTTCCACAAGTAACCATCCCTTAAAAGTACCCATATGCTTTCCTGCGTATCCTCTTGAATTCTTGTTCAGACCAATCATCCTGTTTTGTTAGAGTACTCATGTAGCTTCCAATAGAAAGCCAATCACCTTCATAAAGATCTTTCAAGAACAATTCAAGTAAATTAGTCATGCAGACATTGTTACCTTTGACATGAGAGATAGAATAGAACTTTGTGCCTACATCATCTCCCTCATCAATCATTTGTGACTCATCTTCATACCTTGCCCTTGATAGCATATCTGCCACTGTATTGTCTTTACCTGCAATGTGCTTAATCGGGACTTAAGGACTTAATGTAGGCAATCCACCGCAACATAGCAATGTCTGGCGTTGAGCAGCTTGTAATCATCCCAAGAAGTGGTAGACAATCTGTTTCTACAACCACACATGCACCAATTAGGTATTCTTTCCCACTTTTCAAGGCTGTAACCATACCCCATAACTCTCTCTTTATCTGTGGATAGTTTCTTTGGCGAGCACTTAGTACCTTTGCTCCAAATCTTACCACATACCTGTGTCTTCTTTGTCATCTTGCCCTATTGCCCATCCAATCCCTGTAGGACTGGTGTCTACTGTCACAATTACTGGCCTTTGACACTCATAGTCTACCTTTCTCAAAGTCGTTGCTAACTAGAGCAACTCCTTTAGCTTTTTCATGGATTTTACACGTGCTTATGTCCATTTAAACTTTTAATTCTTTCTAAGCAGTTGATAAAGAGGATCAGCTACATGTGCATAATGTGGAATCCAAATAACATAGAAAACACATGCTCCCAGAAACCTTCTAACCTCAGTGATGCTAGTGCACGTTTCTTTCATTCTTTGGATGGCATCTACCTTTGTTGGACAAGGTTTTCTACCATATGGCCCGCACATGTGCCCCACAATGAGCACTTCATTGACACCAAACATAGACTTTTTTCCTAACAATGTAAGATTCACTTCTTCCAACCTAGACAAAATTTTATCACAATCATTTATGTGATTTACCACAAACCTGCGACATCCCTTGAGATCCAAAGATTCATCTTTGTCACTTTCTTCACATCCTTTGATAGGAAAATCATCAATGAAAGGCATTGTGATTTGAGAAATAAAGTCACGTAAGACCTTATTCATCCCATTCATCATATGTGCAACCGAGTTGGTTGCTCCCTGTGGCAAGGTACACATCCTTACCAAACCCAAAGGTGTCCTCATGGTTGTCAAGTCTCTGATTTCGATTGCAAGCTGAAATTGATCATACCCCCCATTGAGTAGATTATCCTCCCTGCAAACGCCTCTGCAAACTCATCCACAATTGGACTTGTACCTACATTTCTAATTGTCACCTTGTTCACTGGTTGCATATCTTGGATGAAGCGTAGAGAATCATTCTTCTTTGGAACTGTGAACCACCTATTTGAGTATGGAGCACAAGAAGGCTCCAAGATTTTCATTTTGATTTTCTCATTCAGTAGCTCTACTAACTTTGGCAAATGAGCCTTTGGAATTGGAATAGGCCGCAGATTCCAAGGCACATGAGGTATTGTGAAAATTACCATAGGAGCTACAATAAAAGGATCAACACATCCTATCTCATGTGGCTTAAATGCAAAAGCCTTACCATGCTTTGAAAGCATTTCTTTGAAGCACTTTGTCTCCTCCCGTGTTAGAAACTCCTCGTGACCAATCTGAAACTCTTGGAAAGACTCCTTTGTGAAGGTATGCCCAATATTTTTAGGATTCCTCAAACTTGGTTGTAAAGAAGCCTGCTCAATCTTTTCCCTATTGTTGGGTGGTAAGGGTGAAGCTACTGGTTTCACCTTCTTTGCTAAACTCTTGTATTTAGTTTCGACATGGACTTCTAGGCCAACTGTTTGGTTTTCTTTAAAGGCTTGTATTACTTGATACATTTCCATAGAGCAAACTTCCACAACTTCGTTTTCAAGATGCAAACTAGACCCCATTATAGCATCAAGCTCACCCATAGTATCTACAAAAGAAACTTGTTCACACAAACCCAAAACATTTTTAGTAGGCTCTAGCAACCCAGTCTTTTTCATGTCTATTTGTACATTATGCACATATTGCCTCTCACATCTCTTCAAATCTTCAAGTTTTGTAAAACATACTGATCCATTCTTTGTTACCAAGGAGCTCGTTGAGAAAGTTTCACCTATTTTTGGATCAGGCGAGACCCTTTTTCTTTCTGTACCACTGCAATCCCGCTTTACAATCGTACTTGGCCAAAACCCATCATTTCTCTATGATCATGAAACTCTTTGCTCACCTTTGGTAGAGGATGTTCTCTGAGGTTGTCACGATTTCTTTCATGGTTTACACAAACTGTGAGAAATTGGACAACTCGTTTACCATCTTTGCTACGTATCCTAGCATATGCTGAACCATCATCCATTACCTTTGTTTCCATTCGAACTCCCACAATGTAGGGCTGTCCAAGGATGAGATGATATGAAGATGTATCCTGTACAAAGAAGTTTTGGTCAATCTTTACATCACCTACTGTCACCTTCACACCTGGACATGCTGCATACAATTCACAGGATGAATTGTTTGCCACTTTCACCATCCAACCATGATCTGTGTCCATAGGCCATTTGCACTTGTTGTAGAGACTCTTTGACATTATGTTTATTTCTGAACCATGGTCAATCAAGGCAACAAATGGGTCTTCAAGGTCACCTACCTTGACCAAAGTTTCTGTAGTAGCCTTTGCCCAGCGACTTCGTGAATAGTAGCTCCTAGGAATATGTTCAACTTCTTCATCATCATTTGAGAAATGCACTTGCTCCACTCTCCCACTAGATTGGTAGCATCCTACCACAGCTCCATCATCCTCCTTATTTTGCAGCCGCATCCCTTGTGTCTTCGAGGTTTCCCCTTCAACCTGTGGATGAGAAACTTCAGCAAGGGTTTGCCTCTTCATCTTGATGATGTCAATGATCTCCTCATGGAATTCACGCTTTGCAATGCTGTGTGTGTTTCTCTGCAACCCTAATTCCAACAATTGGTATTAGAGCAGGTCACGTCCTCCCAGGCTTAGTCGCCAGCTGCTCCACCACAAGCCTGCTCACTTTCTCCGATTTCAGTGAGCTTTGGTGAGCGTTCACAGGTCGACAAAATTTTTGGGATAGCTCGAAGAGCTGGGTCTGCTCAGAATTTTGATTTGGGCTCATTTCAACCTCCGTTTCTACTACAGGCAGCATTGCACATGCTATTTCGTCATTTTGTGCAGAATTTCTGTCAGTGCCGTTTTCTCCATAACAGGTGCCTTATAGTCTTCTACGGTTTGTGCTATATAGCACAGGTTGTTCCCGCTCCGTTTCTCCTATTTTCGGGCAATTTTCACATCAGGTGCAGCATTTACCATGGCTGACAACAACAACACAGATGTGTTCAAGATGTTTGCTGCTGAGGACAGGTTGGATGGGGACAACTACCCTATGTGGGCTTATATGATGCAACATGTTCTTGTGTCAAAGGGTGTCTGGAACATTGTGCAGGGCATTGATGTACGTCCTGGTTCTGAGGATGTGGCGATGTTGAGGAGGTTGCAGGTCTTGCTGCAAGGATTGCAGTTGTTAGAGTTGTTTTGCCTACGGTAGAACAAGCTCGTTGGGATGTTAAGGATGCACAGGCTCATGCATTGATTGCGTTGTGTGTGAAGCGTACCATTGTTCCTCACATACGTTCAGCAAAATCTGCAATATAGGATTGGGATATTTTAGCAGGTCTTTATGCAAGCCGCAATGAGGCTAAAATTTCTTTGCTGCGTAAAGAGCTGGAGTCGAAGATTATGCATGAGGAAGATGATATGGACACTTTCCTTGCTAGTGTCAAGGATATCAATGAGCAGCTTATTTCTGCAGGTGAAGTCATTTCAGATAGTTCCCTTGTGCAGACTGTTCTTGATGCCTTACCAGATTCCTACCGGACTTTTGCTAGTACTTGGAGACTTATGACCCAAGGAAATCCTGAAGTTGTCAAGTTTGATGCATTATGCACATTGCTGTTGCAAGAGTCACTTTCCAGAAAAAACAGGACTAGGCAGCGTGCAGTTGAACATGCTTTTATTGCTTCTCAAAGAAAGGGTGGTAATAGTATATCAGCCACTTCTTATGGTTCTGCTGCGAGTGGCAAAAATACTGTTCCTAATGTTTCTGCTGGCAGTACTTCGTCTGGCAATTCTGGTGATAAGGGCAAAAAGAAGATGCGTTGCCATTATTGTAAAGCCAATGATCACTTGATCAAGTCGTGTCCTAAGTTGAAGGCCAAAGAGGCTAAGAAGAAAGAGGGTGGTTCCACTGCAAATGCTGGTTCCACTACAAATGCAGCCATTGTTGAGTCTTCTGTGAAAGGAGATTGTGTTGCTGATGTTGATGCAGAATGGGCTTTTAGCGCACAATGCACTTACAATCCTGCTGTCCATGATGCATGCTTGTCAGTTGCTGCAGATTCACATGTGTGGTATTTCGACAGTGGTGCTACAAAGCACATTACCTCACATCGTGAATTGTTTACCTCTCTTGAGTCTGTCCCTCATGGGAATTCAGTCACTTGTGCCAACACTGCCTCTTATCCAGTTCAGGGAGTTGGAAAGATTGTGCTCACTGCTGCTAATGGCAGTTCCTTCACACTTGTTGATGCACTTTATGTACCTGGGATCAAGAAGAATCTCTTGTCTGTATCCGCACTTGCTAGACTTGGACTTGTAGTCAAATTTGTGGATGATAGATGTACAGTTCATGATCTCAGTTTTGGTGAAGAAATTGTTGCATCTGGGCTTTTGTGCCGTGGGTTGTATAAGCTCACTTTGTATGACAAGTGTGGACAAAATTTTGCAAATGCTGTTGCAGATTCAAGGGCTATTTCAGATGCAAAACTTTGGCATGCACGTTTTGGTCATCTGAATTTTGCCAGTTTGCTGCGTTTGCAGAAATCTGATATGGTTTCTTCTTTGCCGCCTCTTGAAGAACCTGTCAAACATGTTTGTGAAGTCTGCATTTTGGGTAAGATGCAGCGTTCTAAATTTCCAAAGGATGGTTCAGTTCGGGCCACATGCAGGTTGCAGCTTGTGCATAGTGATGTGTGTGGGCCCATGCAAACTCCGTCCTTGGGCAATTACCTGTACTTCGTGGCTTTCATAGATGATTACTCCGGGCATGCGTGGGTATTTCCGCTTAAAGCAAAGTCCGAAGTTTTTATGTGCTTCAAACAATTTCTGGCTATGGCTGAAAATGTCTCGAAATGTACTATGGGCACCCTCCATTCTGATCGAGGGGGGGAGTATATGTCTCATGAATTTAATGCATTTCTGGCTAGTCGTGGGATAAAACACCAATGTACAGTGCCTTATACACCTCAACAAAATGGTGTTGCTGAGAGGAAAAACAGGTCACTGACTGAAATGGCACGATGTATGGTCAAAAGTCAAGCTTTGCCACATTCTTTTTGGCTTGAGGCCATTATGTGTGCCACTTATGTACTTAACAGGTGTCCTACGAAAGCTTTGCAGTCTATTACTCCATATGAAGCATCGCATGATAGAAAACCTTCTATTGAGCACATGCGTGTTTTTGAATGTTTGGCATGTGCTTTGGTGCCACAAGTGCAGCACAGAAAATTGGATGATAAGGCTGTCAAATGTATTTTTGTTGGTTATAGTGCTGAAAGCAAAGGTTACAGGTTGTATCATCCGCAAACAAAACGTATTCTGGTTTCTCGGGATGTAGTGTTTGTGGAAGATTCTGTTCAGCCCTTGCTGTCATGTACTAGAGACAGTAATGTAAGCTCACAGGACATTTATGACACTTTGTTGCCTCTTTTCAGTGGTCGAAATATGAATGTAAGTTCCAATGAGGCAAATGTACAGCCTATGGGGGTTTCTGAAAATGTTCTAGATCAACCTATTACTGATGCATATGTACATGATGTACTTGATGAGGAAAGGGCTGAAAATGAGCAGGCTAGAGGTATGCCAAAATGGCTGGTGCACGCTTTGCGTGACAGTAAATTGGATGCACCTTTGTCTAGTCGTACTCGTTCAGACTCTCGCCATGCATCTTATGCATGAGATTGTTATGCTTTGGCCGTGTCTAGCTTACATGATGTTGAGGAGCCTCTGACTTTTGATGAAGCACAAAATTCATAAAATTGGATGGCTGCCATGCAATTAGAATATAATGCACTTATAGAAAATGACACATGGACTTTATGTGATTTGCCTCCTGGCAAAAAGGCCATTGGTACGAAGTGGGTTTACAAGTTGAAACGCAAGCCGGATGGTGAGATCGATCGCCATAAGGCTCAACTTGTTGCAAAGGGTTATGCATAGCAAAAAGGCATAGATTATGAAGAGACTTTTGCTCCCACTTGTCGTATGACTACTGTGCGTTTTCTATGTGCATTGGCAGCTCATTTTGGTTGGGATGTACATCAATCAGACATTATTACTGCTTTCTTGAATGGTGACATATTTATGTAACGCAGCCTCGCGGTTTTGTCATAAAAGGACAAGAGGACAAAGTGTGCAAATGTAACAAGGCTTTGTATGGGTTGGAGCAATCTCCTCGTACTTGGTATGAGAAAGCTGACACTCATTTGGTCAAACAAGGCTTTCGTAATAGTCCAACAGAAAGCACATTGTATGTAAAGCGTGAGGGTGATGTACTTCTCATTGTGGTTCTTTATGTTGATGATTTGCTGATCACTAGACCAAATGAGAGACATATTGCTGAATTTAACACTAGGTTGGTAATGGGACACTTTTATGTCCTGGACACTTTTATGTCCTGTTAAGTGACCATTTTCCTTGAATTATGTCAAGAGTTTCAAAATGGATTTTGAGGTGCTATCTGTCTAGAAAGTTGTCTCATGAGCTGAAAAAAACTCGAATTTTTTTTGGAATATCAATTCCATCTTTAACCTTGTCCTCGCACAACATTTCACAACCTAAACTGTGTGAAAAAACGGGTCCTATTTTTGACTTTTTTCAACTTTTTGCAACTATACCACTCTAGAATTCATGTTTGTGAGGTCTATAATGCTAGAGAACTATCTTTAGTAGTCCTCAACATGTCCTGATGCTTTTAGGGAGAAATAAATGTTAAAGTTGTAAGTTATGACCAAATTACAAAAAATGTCAAATCCTGTTTTTTAGCCAATTTTAGCTCTTCTATTATTTTTTTGGTGGCTTTCATGATATCCAAATGTAGTTTTGATTTTCTATGTCGCATATTGTAACATAAAGCTAATATTCCTTGAGTTTTGGGGCACCTAATACCCTATTTTGCATAGTAGACAATGATGGTTGATTTTTTCAATTATAGAAGAAAACGAAACATTTTAGTATATCAAGTATAGCTTTTTCAATATTGTTAGTTTCTTGTGACAACTACATGCATTTTGTAGGTAGTAACCATATCTAGTCATAAGGATCAAATTTGGCTAGATATTGAATAGTTTCTATGGGATTCTACAACTCATAATGTTGAACCCAGTTTTTTCATGTTTGCTGTATTTAGCACTTCATCTTTGTCCCCAAGATTCCTCTTGGTAAGAGATGTATTATTCTTTTGACATGCTCCATGGCTCCTTATGAACCTGAAGGATAATAGGGAACTAAGAAAACATCCATACATTATTTGTATTGAGCATGGCTATAGAAACTTTGATGATAGGTTTGCAGAATGGTAAAAATTCAACTTTTTTGTACCTATTTCTTTTGGAAAAACAAAAAATAGTGAGTGAGAAGCAATCATATGTTCTAATCACCAACCCATTGAAGTTAACTAGGGAATTTATCTCAAGTCCTACAAAAATCCCTAATCTTATTTTTATGCAACAAAACGTAAAAAATGACTGTTTTGATGAAAATGTATTGGTCCATCAACTTTGGAGGCTTGGTGTGACCAAAAGATGAGAAATTTTACAAGTTTCTTATTTTTTCCATCTGTAGTAGGCCTTGAACTATAACCTCATGAAAGGATTTTACAAAATGAGTGGATCTACTATGGGTTTGGAGGTTTTTTTCAAAACCTTGAAAGGACACTTTTATGTCCTGTTAGGTTACCAACCTAGTGTTAAGGCTGATTTGAATGCTACTTTCAAGATGAAAGATTTGGGGCTGTTGCATCATTATTTGGGTATACAGTTTAAGCAGTGTGATGGTGGTATTGCCTTGTGTCAGAAAAGTTACATAGAGACATTGCTATGTAAGTTTGGACTTGAGGATTGCAAACCTATTGCCACTCCCATGGAAATAGGTTTGAAGTTGAGTCTACATGATGCTAGTGATCCTGCTGATGTCACTCTTTACCAAACTGCTGTTGGCTGCCTCATTTATGTATGCAACACGAGGCCAGATATTCACTTTGCAGTCTCACAGGTCAACAGATTTATGCATAGCCCGGGTCTAAGCATTGGTAGGCTGTCAAGAGGATTTTCCGCTACCTTAGTGGCACTTTACATCTTGGCTTGTTTTATCCCAAGGGGGGATCATTGCCGCCAGACTTACATGCTTTTTCGGACTCAGATTGGGCTGGTTGTTTTGACACGCGAGTGTCCACAAGTGGTTTTTGTTTCATGCTTGGCAGTTCATGTATATCATGGTTGAGCAAGAAGAAACCTACTGTGGCCACTTCGAGTTGTGAGGCTGAGTATAGGGCAGTCTTCACAGCTACGATTGAGTGTGTATGGCTCAGACGCCTTATGGATGATTTGGGTGTTGGACAGGACACTGCCAACACTATCTACACTGACAGTCAGAGCGCATTGGCAGTTGCAAGGAACCCAGTTTTTCATGCTCGCACAAAGCACATTGAGGTGCATTACCACTATGTCAGGGAGAGGCTCTCAGCAGGAGAGATCAGCTTGGCTTATGTGCCAACATAGGACAACCTTGCAGATCTTTTCACAAAGGCATTGTCTTGTGAGAAGCTTGAAGCTTTCCGCAAAGCTTTGGGCTTACTCCCCTTTGTGGACTTATCCTGTCCTCAGGGCATGGCACTTCCCTTTACTCATGTGCCAGCTCTTGTTCACCGCATCACTCCAGGGGGGATTTGTTACCATATACATGTGGTAGTGAAGTGTGTGAACACACTAGGACCGCCGGGGCATTTTTTCCCTCTTTAGGAGGTTTTTCCCCCCGTGCATTGTATATATGCCCATCACTCTAGGGCTATTGATCTTTCCATTGCACACTAAGTAACACACTCTCTATTGTGTGCCTTGAGCTTCCTTCATCTTCTCCAAGCTGTGTGTGTTTCTCCGCAACCCTAATTCCAACAGGCCTTTTGTCTTACCTTTTGTTGGCTCTTTCTTCTTTCCTGTTGTAGACTCCTCCATGAGTACCTCAGGTGGAGATGCTCCTTGTGTTGAGGGTGTTTGAGAAGGCATTGAGTCGTTTCTTCCTTCATCAGCATTCTCACGTCTACACTTCTCTTCTACAATTGCCTCATTTTGTTGGCATTTGTAATGTAGGCATGCACTAACAATGAGTCCACTGGATCATTCCATCCTGTTTCTAGACGTATGCAATCACCTGCTTTATGTAGAATCTCTTTTGTAAGATTTCCCTTTTTAGCTAATTGCATGACATTTGGCCAAATTTGACCATGATGGTCACTCACCTCTTCATCACAAAAATGCTCAATTTTTACTCCATAAGTAGCTTCCTCAACTGAAGAGGTGGCATGCTTAGTTGCCATATCTTCAACTAAGGTTTGCATTCCCCCCTTCCCAAAGTTAGTTCTCAAGGGTAGACCTGTCTCTCTTAAGTGGATTTTACCATCCTTAAAAAAGACAACATATTTTGACAAAGCATCACTAAAATCATCAAAATCCCTTCTTACATGGTCTGTAATATCACACCAAATACATCTATTAACAAACCCTTCTTTGGGCTGTTGTCTTTGCCTAGAAAGTGGCCCTGACGGTTGGCCTTTTTCTTCAAGCTTTGGAAGCTTCACCTTCAAGTCACGCATTCCCTTCACAAGCTCATCTAGCATGGACTCATCAAACTTCGGAGCGATAAAAGTAGGCTTTACCATTTTGTCAGGAGTTGAGGTGGAAGGACTTGTAGTGTTTACTACCATCTTGTCCCTTCTTCTTTGTCGTTTGGCAAGCAGTGAGACATCACCTTCAACCTCATTCTAGTCAGTCTTTAGTCCTTGCTCAGCATCTTTATCTTCAAGAAGAAGCTCCAAATTTTCTTGAAACTCTTTACCTGTAGCTTGTAAGAAAAGATATGTCTTCTCTGCATCTAGTGTGGCCCTTTCTGTCCTGGTGAGTTGTGCATAGCGCCGCTCAAATTCCCTAAGTAGCTGTGTTATTGATTGTCCTTGCTTTGGCTTGACTACCCATTCTAAGAATGTCCTTTTGGTCACTCTCTCTGAGTCCTCCATGAAATATTCCTCCTTTAAAGCTACTTTGAGTTCTTCCCAATTTCTCCCATGCCCATCTTTAATTGCCCTAACATGCTCCCTAATTTCTGGAGCAACAACTAGCTCAAAGCTTTGAATCATCTCACCTTCTGACACGCGATGCAGCTCCATATCCTTCACATACTCGTGTAAGTACTTGGTTACATCTTTGTCATTGAATTGATCCATTATGTTGACGACCGCTTGTATGGCCTTCGTTGCTGCAATCTCCCTTCTTTCAGTGGCATGTTGTTGTTGCATGAACATTGCAAATGCTTGAAACATTTTCATTGTTGTTGGGTCAAAATGCATACCCTGTTGCTAAACATGATCACCCATGGTTACCCACAAAATCTCACCCTGGCAGTTTCGCATCAGGTTCACCAAAAATATGTCGAGAAATTTGCGGTCTTGCCAAGAAAGCACCGGGCTTTTGGCTGTGAGAGTTTGTGAGAGAACTCCAAACTATATGAAGGAGTTAAACCATAGATGCCATGAAGACTAGGGTTTGGGAGGAAGTGCAATCAAAGAAGTCCCACTCTTTCTCTCTTGCACTCACACACACAA
The DNA here is from genome assembly GCF_014529385.1 of Adiantum capillus-veneris. NCBI lineage: Eukaryota > Viridiplantae > Streptophyta > Polypodiopsida > Polypodiales > Pteridaceae > Adiantum > Adiantum capillus-veneris. Next base: position 29,171,331 of record NC_140951.1, read on the forward strand.
AGAAAGAACACAAAAGAGAGTGTCAAAACAACACAAAGATGAAAACATCAAGGCTATGGTCATGTCGTATCATGGATAATATGAAAGGGTTAATAGATGAGTTAATGGCATTCAATCTTGGCTGACCAAATAGGCTACGAATTGTTCTTTGGAATTGTAGTTTTGTGCTTACCATAATATACATATTTTGTCTAGTGATTGGGATTAATTGTGCACGTACAAATCCTCTTGGTTCATAGCAAGATAACTACGCTTACGTCAAAAGAAAAGTTATAGTCTATGAGAGGTAGTATAATGGGATCCGGTGATAGAAGTATTTCATTGAGCCTTTCCGGGCCAAAGAGAAACACTATACGTTGTTGAAAGTGTATTTTACGGCTAATCCATACATTAATTCTAATAGATCGTACAGAGTGAAAGCGATAGAAATTATCATCATGTAGATTATTAATCTAGGATGACTCTAGTATGTGTAAAATGTAGATATGAGAGAAGAGAAGGGAAGAGAAGAGAAGAGAGTCTCCGTCCCAAGCCCTATTCTTGCCCGTAGGCAATAAGGATACTGCGGGGAGAGATGTACCTGTAACAAGGAGATCCTAAAATTTATAGAGAGGATGAATTACCAAGAGTGATAGAGATAGGTTTGGTTAAGGAGATGAGATTATATATATATATGTTGGATTAGATATGAAAAAGAAAACAATAAGAAATCAAGAAAACATCAATGTAGAACACATCTTACTTGACAAACACTTCGGCACCATTATTGATGGAGAGAGAAGAAGAGGGGAGAATTCAACTTTGATTGATACGTCAAGTCTACGACCTTCTTTTATTAGAGTTGATCTCCAAGGATAGCATGCAAGAATGGCTAGTCTTCCTCTAGGAGAAAGTGTAGGCTTAGGCTTATGTTAATGGCTAAGTACAATTTGACATTACTACTCACTCCCTCATCAATTCCTCTCATCAATGGATTGAATGCTTGAATCGTTTTCAAGAAAGAAGAGGTCCCCTTTTATAGATGAAGGGAACCCCCAAGGGTTTACACAAGAAGAGAGGAGCCAGTGTGAACAGAAACTGGAAAAGTTGGAAATGAACTGTCCCTGCATGATGTGGGCAGACTGGGGTCCAGTATTTTGATCATATATCCTCAACCGTGGCTCCAAATAAAAAAGTAAAAATATGGGCACAAACTTCAGCTCATTACCTACGACTTCCTTTTTATATGCATTTTCCAATTCGGATTGGAACCTTGTGTAAAAAAATCATCAAAATAGGGTACAGTTTTGGCAGCAAAAGTCTTCTTGTGGTCCCCTTAGCCTAAACTTTTATTTGATTCCAATGGACACCTCATGCCATATGAAAGCATGACATTGCTCCTTGACAAAGTTTTGTAATCACCTAGTAGCTATTTAAAAAGAAATATAAGAAAAATACATAGGATATATATAGATTGGAAATTACCTTAGATATAGGATCTAGATAGGGTGTGAGATAATAATGAGATGGTAGAAAGAAAGAATCAATGCTTTTGGCCCCAAGTTAAAGAGGCGGAGCTATTGACGCTTTTTCCATAATACTTTTTTATGGTAAAGTAAGAATACGTTACCCTTGAGATAAATAATAGGATGAGATAGAAAGCTTATTGTTATACTTACATATGCATATGTACATTATAGGAAACATAATTATGTATCTAAAAAGTTACAAGATAGATCTTGTAGCATGTATGTTCCCACTATGTACGTGTCACAGCACAACAACGAAAACACCCTACAGGCGAAAACTTTTCCTTTATTGATTAGAGAAGTTAAGTTGGGGGTGGGGGACGTATTGAACAAGAGGCAATTATGTCTAAATATATTGAAGCAACTCATCTCCAAAGCCTGCATAACCAACTCAAATTCTAGTTTTAGCATCTTATATTGATATACAATCAGTCTTCTTATGAAAAGCTACAATTTTTTTTAATCTTTGCAAAAATTGATCTAACAACTAAGGGTATTTTGGGAATTTTGGAAAATTTGATGGACATTTTCGGAATTGATGGCAAATTGTCTCACAACCACTAGTATTTTGGGAATTTTGGAAAATTTGATGGGCATTTTGGGAATTTATGACAAAATGTAGGAGGTATTTTGGATTTTTTTAAAATTTGAGGGGTATTAAAGGAAAAGGGAAGGATGAGGGGGAAGAAAGGAATAGCCTTTTTTTTAATTTAATGCTTAAGGCCACCACAAAGCCACCAGAGTCTTGTAGCCTAGTGGTTTAGCTTGACCCTTATAATGTCAACGTGATGAGTTCAAAGATTGAAAGTAGAAATTATGAGTGGTTTTCTGTAGCTTTTAAAATGGAAAGTGGGTGTAGTATCTTGTGTAGATTCCATATAAAGAATTGAAGGGAGAGAAAGTAGTAGTAGTAGTAGACAAGGGATTTGAAGTCTCATTCTTGTAATTCTCTCGTTATGCATTTTACTATCTAGCTACTAGCATGGAATCTAGTGCTTCATGCAATGTTGTGAGGTATCACTTTATTTGCAGAGGTGCTAAAGGACAAGCACATTGGGCTTGTCATAATGCACACATATGAAAACCTTGTAGTTCTTCTTAGGAAAGGTTTACCCTCCAAGATGTCGAGCACGTGCATGCACGTGCGCGCGCACACACACACACACACACACACACACACACACACACACACACACACACACACACACACACACACACACACACACACACACACACACGGCTCATACAACCACCAAACCTCTCCCTCTTCTCCCCATTTTTGAAGCTGGGTTGGTGGCTTCCTCTCTCTCTCTCTCTCTCTCTCTCTCTCTCCCCCCTGCCCCCCCCCCCCCCTCTCTCTCTCTCTCTCTCTCTCTCTCTCTCTCTATCACACACACACACACACACACACACACACACACACACACACAGACACACACACACACACACACACACATCAAGCTAGTTCTGCGTAATCAGCCTTTCTGGTAAAATATAATACCCTTGATTTGGAATTTTAACCAAATAAGGAGTAGTATCAACGATTACATGGTCACTCATTTTTAAAGAAGAAACTTAGACTGACTATTGGAGGATATCCTAGACATATACATACACACACTCACTTACCTAGGATATCCTTTGATGTGGATGACTTGCACACCTACTTGACAATATAACGTTTTAGATGCTTCTACCTTATCTCGAGCTTAAGGCCATTCTTTTTGTCCTTCTCTCTTTACCTCTCTCTCCACTCCTGCACCAGAGTTGTCCCTTTGTCTACTTGTGAGCTACACTCCCTACTAGACCGCCTCGACTACCCATCTAGATTTCTCAGGTGCTCGAGTGCATATCAATCACAAATTCACATCAATTTGTTTACTATCACAGGATTCCTTTTACAAGCCGACATATCTGTTAGCTCAATCTTCATATGTGGCACTCTCCATGCCTGGTCACATATACAATTTCCTGCTCATGCAAGAGTAAAGGACCAAAATTTGGGCTTTGAAAGTAAAGGTACAATGAATAGTGTAAAGACTCTCGCCATATACTTGTCTAGGTTTGAGAACAAAAGGTTGTACTAGGCAACTCAGTTAAAACCCAATTGATAGGGGCTACATGGCTTGCCAGACCCTAGCCAACAGTGGCAGTTGATGGAAGCACATGGTTGTATTTAAAACTCCTAAGTTTGATGAGCATGAGTCCACCTAACATTGAATTTTTTAGAAAATGAGGGGGTGTTTCCTTCTGGCTATAACGAGCCTTAACTTCTTTATTGTTTTCACACGGATGGCCAATACCTTGGCTGATCCCTGCATCTGCTGCTCCACAAAGAGACTTGCACTTTGGAGCCGCCTCAGGCATCCATTGCCATGCCTACTCAATGGCGTGTATCCGATCTAAAGATATATTTTGCGCTTGCAGCCCTTCTCCGCATATCTCTGCTTATGCTTCCCTGCATGGTCTCTCTCTACTTGGTTGGAAGTGATATGATAATGGCCCACCCTTGCATCAACATGGGATGCTACTCCACACACACACACACACACACACACACACACACACACACACACACACACACACACACACACACACACACACACACACACACACACACACACACACACACACACACACACACACACACACACACACACACACTAGTATACTGGTCATAAGTTCTTTAAAATAACCCCCCCAAAAAAACAACCTCCCCCCCCCCCCCCCAATGGTTGCATAATAATGATACCCTTTAGCCATGCCAATGGAAACTGCCATATAATGGGACTTTACCCCCGCTTAATCAAAGTGTGAAGAATCAAGTGATATCATCACACGGGGAAGGCGGCCCCTGTCCACTCTCTATCGCCTTCCCCAGGCATTGGCACTTACAGGCTCGTGCAGTTGAGGGCGGCCGAATGCATTCAACCTGCTGGCTCTGGGAGCGTGCATGGCATCCTATATAAACTTAGGTGAGGGCATATTCTAGCCCTCACTTAGCCCTGGAGTAGGTCTCTTTTCTTCTGCTCATTTTTCACCACTGTCTGAACTTGCTAAAATGGAGCTTGCAGCTCAAGTAACACAGGTACCTTACTACAAAGCTTTGGTTTTGGTTTGATTGTTGTTGCAGTACTATGCATGGTTGGTAAAGAAAGATGCCGTCTGAGTTATACACTGTGTATTTGTCTTAAACGTAAAGACAAAATTTTGAGCCATATGGCTTTGGATTTGAACATAGTAATGGTTTTTTTGAAGGGAATGTCTGCATGCAATCTAGGGGTCAGCTCTATAAAAAGCCGCTGCATAATTTGGTATATAAACTGCTACACGTGGGCATTGTTGTGGGCCTTGGGACTGCTTGTGCATAAAGAGCAACTGATTTTGGGCCTTTTTTGTTGACTATACTAATGGGGAGAACACCTGAGTGAACGGTGTAAGCTATACAGATTGCTATATTGTCTTTTTTGCCGCTTTAGGATTCTACCTGCATTTTGTAGTAAGGTACCTGGTTATGGGTTTTGTATTAATAAAGGGAACACCTGCATGAGCTGGTTGTCGTTACAGGCTGTTATATTGGCTCTGTTTTTTAGCTGTTTTCCAGGACTTTACCTTTGCAGGCATAATGTGTTACAACATTTGGTTTGGAAATAGGGGTATGTATTGTCATCATCTGGAAGCATACGAACAAAACACAGAACGAGAAAGTAGGGCTCTCTCATTGAACAAAACAATCAGCCTGAGTTAATGTGTGTGTGTATATTTTTGTGTGTGTGTGTGTGTGTGTGTATGTGTTGGTTTGGCTTGATAACATGGCTGTTCTCAACGGCTGCTACACCTGGGCACTGATATAGTTTGGTCCTAATAACTTCTTATGCATAAAAGGTGACTATTGTTCGTCAACTATATTAATTGAGGCAATACCTGCACAACTTGGCTTTGGATGATGATTTTTTTGACTCTGTTATAGCAGCTGCAGGACCCTGCGATTGCGGGCTTTACTGGTTATGTGGTTTTTTTACTGGTCTACTCATTGGGAAAAGGAGATATTCGTTTAGTACCTTAGGTTGTTACATTGTATGGAAAAAATGATTGATATCTTGTACGAACATGGCCGGAAATTACCTTTCTTTCTTTAACACTAGAATGGTAACAGGACACTTTTATGTCCTTGGACACTTTTGTGTCCTGTTAAGTGACCATTTTGCTTGAATTATTTGAAGAGTATGAAAATGAATTTCTAGGTGCTATATATCCACAAAGTTGTCTTATGAGCTGAAAAAAACTTAGCATTTTTTTTGAGTATCGATCTCACCATTAACCTTACTCTTGCACAACATTTTTGAACCTAAACTGTGTGAAAAAACGGGTCCTGTTTTTGGCTTTTTTTTTCAATTTTTGGCAACTATACCACTCTAAACTTCATGTTTGTGAGGTTTAGATGGCTAGAGGTTAGGCCTTCATAGTTCTCAACATTTTTTGATGCTTGTAGGGAGGGCTAAGTGTTAAAATTGAAAGTTATGACCAATTTACAAGAATTGCATAATCCTATTTTTTGGTCAAAATTAGCACTTTTATGATTTTTTTGGTGGCTTCCTTGATATCCAGATTCAATTTTGATTGTGTAAGTGTAATGTATAACATAAAGCTAATCTTCCTTGAGTTTTGGGGGACCTAATATGCTATATAGCATAGTATATGATGATGGTTGAGTTTTTTGATTGGTGAAGAATACGATACATTTTAGAGTAGCAAGTACAACTTTCTCAATATTGCTAGTTTATTAGGTCAATTGTGTGTATTTTGTAGAGAGTGACCATATCTAATCATAGACTACAAACTTGGCTAGATATTGAGTAGTTTCTATGGGTTTCTAGACGTCATAATGCTAAACCCAATTTTTTCATGTTTGCTGTATTTAGCACTTTATCATTGCTCCCAAGGTTCCAATTGTAAGAGATCCATTATCCTTTTGACATGCTCCATGGCTCCTTTTGAATCCAAAGGCCCAAAGGGAACTAAAAAAACATGTATATAGTATCTGTATTGAGCGTGACTATAGAAACTTTGATGATAGGTCCGCAGAATGGCAAAAATGCAACTTTTTTGTACCTATTTTTTTTTTCCCAAAAAAAAATTAGTGAGGTAAAAGCAACCATATTTTTTGGTCACCAACCCATTGAAGTTAACGGGGCATTTTATCTCATGTCCTAAAAAAATCTCCACTCTTATTTATATGCAATCAACGGTAAGAAATTGCTGTTTTGGGCAAAATGCACTGGTCCATCAACTTTGGAGGCTTGTAGTGACCAAGGGATGAGAAAAATTACAAGTTTCTCATTTTTTCCATATGTAGTAGTTATTGAACTATAAGCTCATGAAAGGATTTTTCAAAATGAGTGGATCTACTATGGTTTTGGATTTTTTTCCCAAAACCCTGAAAGGACACTTTTATGTCCTGTTAGGTTACCATTCTAGTGTTAAAGGGGTGCCAATAGCTGGTATAATGAAATCATGGGTCTATTAATTTTGAAGGTAAGTATGTAAACAGCTACTTTGGGCTCTTGGCATAATAACCGAGCTACTGTTCTTAAATCTCTTGGGACACTACTGTTCCTAAAAAGTTGCTAATGACTTATGGATATCTTGGGATGATGAAGGTAAGTATATGGCTGGTTTTTTTCGGCTTTGGCATAGCGTGCAAGCTATTGCTCTGAAAAATAAGGTATCTTATTGGTTATAAAAACTGAGGTAGTCATCACCCTCATCTGATACCTTTGGTTGACAAAAAGTAGTCGGATTTCACATCCCTTTGTCTAAAGGGGTACCTTTGATACCATGGGTTTACTAATTTTGAAGGTAAGTATATGGTTACATAGCTACTGAGCTATGGCTCTCGAAATAGTTTGACTCTTAATGGACTTCACCATTTAGAAAGTAGACTGTAACACTCATTTGTGAAGTAATAGGACAAGATTGCTAAACATACCGGTTCTAATGAATAACCTAGCTTGTCTAAAGTAACTAAAACCTATAAGATGGACATGGATAACAATTGATATGGTCCATTGATGCCTGTAAAACACATCCAAAGCTAACTGAATTGTTGTCTTGTTTGGATGGATGCAGGTAAGGACTCTATCTTATCTTGGAGGGTTTTCTTCTCTTTGGCAAGCAACCTTACTTTAATGATGTACTCACTGAGGAACGGGGAAGTTCTTTTACTACTTGTCTTACTGAAAGAGGATCTCTTTCCTACAATCATTGTACCTAAATAATTCTGATAATGAGTTATTTTTGTACATATCAGTTCATTATTCCTTGGCCAACTGTCTTTTGAATGTAAAAATTCAATTATGTCTTATTAGATAAGATTTAAACAGCTACACACACACACACACACACACACACACACACACACACACACACACACACACACACACACACACACACACACACACACACACACACACACACACACACAGAGATTTTGGTGGAGCAGATTCATACACATATGCATAATGCTATGTTGCTCCTCCATCTTAAGGGCACACCCAAGTAGTGATTGCGTACAACATCAACTGTACTATTGTAGCATATGAATAGTTTGGCATCATAGACCCATCAAGGTGCCTGATCATTTAAGGCTGGCAAATCGGACACAATGAAGAGATGCACACCTTCCTGGCAAGCTCGAATGTATAGAACCGAGTAAGAAACATGTAGGTGCCCATACACCTACTGGGACCTGGTTATGTCTGTGTGAATTATCAATTTACTGTTTTTGGGGTTGATCTAAAATAATTTATGTACTTTACTGAGATAAGGGATGTCCTTATACATATGAAATATATAGGTCTTTGAAGACCACTAACACTGGCCCTTTGTAACACATTAATTTAAAAGTTTAAATTTGCATATCAAGATAAATGTTAAGTAGTTCTCCTCTAAGTGATTGGTCTCACACTTATCAAAGATTCTTGATAAAAACATAATATGCAAAAATATATACACACGTGGCTGTTCTTTTACCTTGAGTTATCTAGCTCGCGTTATGAAAATTGGGTTGTTTCATAATTAATGAACTCTATGACTCGGTACGGAATATAAATATGACAAGTAGATTTATTCAGGAAACATCTAAGGAATATCTACTGGCTGCTAATGTTTGGGAACATGGTTGAGGATGCACCCACTTGGAATCGGTTTATGTTTGTATGATGTTTTATATATGCACTCATGATATGACTTGGCTGACTACTGATGATGAGGGTCATGAAGCCTTGATTTAGACATTGGGTTGTGTGCATTTGGAAAGCTTTAAACCTCCCGTCGAGGGTCTTGTGAGAGAGGGCATAGACTGAATTTTTGAAAAAATGTCCAAAATACTGGCAAAATGCTACCCAAATTTGATTATGATCTTCTGATAGTCATATTATAGATGACAAAGGAAGAGGACGGGTCTTCAACCCATCCATACACAATAGCTTAATGAATGGAAAGTATAATAAAGTGTTCCTCTTTTTGCATACCATTTTGATTTGCATCTGACTTGATGCACTTGAGAAACCATAAATTGCCAGTTGTGGGTCTCTTGAGAGATTATGTGGTTGGATCTTTGATCACATTACTTATTATGGAATGATGTCCAATAATTGGTTAGGCTTTTTTTGAAAAAAGATCTCAGTAAACAAACAGGATGGTGAAATTTTTATGGAATTGTCCTCTTTGACTCAAAAACATTAAAAGACTGTGAATCATTGATCAAAATTCTCAATGTAATGATTCTGTACATATTTTTAGGACTTAAGCTTTTTTTGATGGCTTGTGTTCTCTCTGCCTTACTGGAAACTTGATAATGGTTGTTCCTGGTACAGAAAGTATAATGCCCAAATGTGGTTTTCAATTCACAGTTGCCATTGAATCTTTTATATGATACTACACTTTTGGTTTTTGTCTCAGGTAAATCCTGCGATCAATTGTCAGTACATAACATGTAGACATATGCTAGTAATTAAACGGGGTGTGTTCAATGAATTTTTGTAATATAATGATTTTTGAAATTCAAACATGATGCTGCCATATTTTTATCAAGATGGTTATACAAGCTAATAGCATGTGACATATCTCCAGTTTTGATACATTACATAAATGTGTTTGTGTCAATAAAGCCGTAAACCTCCCATGGAGGGTCTCGTGGAGAGATGGCATGAACTGAATTTTTGAAATATTAATCAAATGATAGGAGAGATGGTGCCCGATTTTTGTCAAGTAGTCTACAATGATTTTTAACTAAAAAATAAATAGGTGTTTGCATCATATATAGTAGGAGACACTAGCATCATTTCTTTGGGGAAACTTAGTGAATACTTGGATACACATGACTCTACACTCAGAGGTTATCTTACTTTAAAGTCTAACTTAATGGTCAATCCTCAAGGTAATTAGCTAGTTGTAAACTAGGTCTACAAGTGTGACATGGATGATAACTGGATCCAGTGTCGACACTTGCACCATGCACAAACACAGCCAGTCCTAACTGAATGTTTTTGTATGGATGCAGGTAACAATTTGATCCTTCTCCTTGTGGGTGTAGTGGAGGCTCATCCCAAGGACGGACGCATATAGAAGATCCTATTTTGTAATGGTCAATGACCAAAGTTCGAATCTAGATGAATATATTGGCTAGTGGATGCAATTTGGTTTATTGACAAAATTGGGACAAGATTTTATGTACAAACGATGTATACACTTTTATGTTATGTCAAGGTATTGTTATTTAATGTATTATTTAATGCAATTGTCTAAGTATGGTTTAGATATGAAAGGATTTTCACACACACACACACACACACACACACACACACACAAAGAAACACACATGCTAGCCTACCTGGATCTGGCCTAAGGACATCAACCCTCTCTCTCTCTCTCCCCCCAAGGCGACGTGGCATGCGAAGGCTAGTAGCTGCAATCGGCGAATAGCTTTTCATTAATGATGCGTGGAGAGTGTGTGGATGCCTCCAATGCTTGCCTTTTTTCCAACCTCTTTAAAGAAAAGTATAGATGATTTCGTTTGTGATAGGTTTACGATGATCAAGAGTCATTGATGTGGTATCCTTCTTTGACAACACATTTTAAGTGTCAATGGGCTTCTCTACCTTGGGACTAGGCAAGTACCCCATTGTTAGGTAGTCTACCTTCAAATGTAACTTGTCCTTTTCATGGCGCGCCCTAAATGCGGTTGAGGGCCACGTTTTGGACTCTCTACACATTTCTTTGAGTAGGTAATGAGGTTGGCCTTTGTATGGCTTAGAGGACTCCCCCATAGACCCCCTAGTGGGTGTTTGTAAGGGGACCTCTAAACGAGGTGTACTTTTGTAATCTCTAAAAGAGGTGTGGGTGTATGATACCCTTCCCTATTTTTGTAAGCACTTATTACTACTGCAGTTTAGGTAGGGGGTGCATCAACCAAACCCCACATCAAAGTATCACCATTTTTAATAAATTATTTATTGTACTCACTACATAGAGAGAGAGAGAGAGAGAGAGAGAGAGAGAGAGAGAGAGGTTTTTAACATCATGGGGACAATCCCAAGGGCCCTGAATTTTGAAAGATCAACCTGATGAGTCTTGAAGGCAAGTCTTGTTATTCAAGAAAGCTCTTTTTGCTCTTACTGATCATGAGAATAATGAAGGGTTGCATATATATATACCAGTGTGCCAAGAGGTCTCTTAAATCATACCACCGGCCAAATTGGAGGTGCAAATCAATCCTCTAACCGTAAGAAAAATAATTACCAAATCTGTGTTTTTCTTTGCTACCCAAAAACGTCAAATATTGTAAGGATATTAGCTCAGTATATATATTCTCTGCTTAGAGCTTGCTCTTTCTCCGCCTTTGCTTCTCAAACACATGCTTTCTAAGAGACTCTCTAACGGGCAGCAGACTTGGAAACTCTGCCTTCAGCTTGGAGACCTCGAGCTCGTTGTTGCAGCGCGGCGCAACAAGCACCGCGGCTTGCTCCTCTGCTGTGAAGTTGACCCACTTGAAGCTTGGATCCACATACTTCCTATACATCTCTAATATCTCATTGTGGCTCATGGTGCCTGGGTTTGTGAAGTTCCAAATGCCCCTTAGATTCCTCTTGGCCATCTCTATGGCCATTGGAAGCATCTCATCCAGCACTGTCATGCTGTTTGCTATGTTCACAACCTTCTCGTACTTCGTCATCTTCGATATGGCGTTGCGCGGATTCGACAAATCCGACGACACAAGCAGCCGCACGCGCAAGGTGCACACATTGTCAAAATTCTTCAGCAGCTCTTCCACCTGCAATGCATACATTATTCAGCATACATTGCAGAGATGATTATATCATTCTAATATTAGAGACATCACTGATCAGCCAGTACTTACCATCGCTTTCGTTTTCGAATAGAACGACCCGTCGTAATTCGGCTTATCCTCCTCGGAGAATCCGATCCCGCTGCCCATCGGATGTGCTTCATCATAATCATAGACGCAACCACTTGCAAAATTCATGAGCAACAGGCTGTGCCGCAGGCAAACGTCGGCTAAGTTAAGAGTCCCCACCACATTGGCTCTGATAGTCTCTATCTTATGGCTCTCACACCAGTCTATATTGGGGGTTCCTGTTAAACCAGCAGCATTGAAGACATGGGTTGGCTTCATGAGCTTGATGTCTGCCTCTAATTGTGCTCTATTCTCCAATCTTCCAAGTCCATAGTGGTAGCTTATGCCTTGTTCTGCACAGAGCTTTCCCAAGTAGCCCCCAATCCAGCCGGTGCGTCCGTAAATAAGAAAGTTGTATTCTTTGGTCGAGGCTGCATTGCTAGGAAGGTCTGCAAGCTCTGATACTATATTCTGCCCAGGATGTGGATTGTCCCACTTGATATTTGTCATCCACGGCATTCGCGCATGCGAAACTAGTGCGCTTGAGACATCGCCCCACCAGTCCGGATTGCTCACATACCAATTCTTGGTCTTGCGCAGGCCTTCTTCCCATGTCGTTCGCTGCCTCCACCCGAGCGCTGCCAGCTTCGTGCCGTCCAAGAAGTAGCGCTTGTCGTTGAAGGGCCGGTTCTTCACAAGTTGGACAACTTTGCTCGGATCCACCTTGAACAACATGCAGATGTCCTTGGCAACCTCGAGCACGGTCTTCTCTTCTTTAGTGCCAATGTTGTAAGCCTGGCCAGGGCTCCCCTTATGCAAGATCAAGTCGAATGCCTCAACGACATCCTCTACATAGAGATAGCTTCTGGCATTAGAGCCATCTCCATGAATAGGAAGGGGTTTGCCATGCATGGTAAGAGCAATGAACTTGGAGATGAGCTTCTCAGGGTATTGGTTAGGGCCGTAGACATTGTTGCCGCGCGTGATGATGACGGGAAGACCATAGGATGTACCATATGCCATGGCAAGCATCTCAGAGCTGGCCTTTGTAGCAGAGTAAGGGTTTGTGGGGAGCAGCCTGCACGATTCATGGTTTCCGACAGGGGCGTCAGCCTCGGCTTCGCCGTAGACTTCATCGGTGCTCACATGGACGAAGCGGCGGATCTGGCCGCCCATAAGCTTGGCGGCTTCGAGGAGGACATGTGTGCCATACACATTGTTGTGGGTGAATTCGAAACTGTTGCCGAAGGAGTTGTCGACATGAGTCTGTGCGGCGAAGTGCATGATCGTGTCAATGCGCTCGGTGAGGAGGAGGTAGTTGACAAGGTCTGCACTTGCAATGTCCCCCTTGACAAACTTGAAGTTGGGTGAGGATTGCTTGCAAGGGAGGAGGTTTTTGAGGCTGGAGCAGTAGTCAAGCTTGTCAAGTACGACAATGTTGTAGTGGGGGTAGAGGCGGGCGAGGCGAGTAGCGGCATGCGAGCCAATGAACCCAGCTGCACCGCTCATAAGGATGTTTTGAGGAGTGTATGGCTCCATTTTGATCTAATTGATGCAGCTCTGACTGCAAGATTGATGGAACTAATTTGGACTGCTAGGAATATCGACACACTCCTGCAAGAAAGTGTGCTTTGTGAGTGAGGGGGAGAGGCAAGCCGTGTGTGTGAAGGAGAGAGTAACTCTGTGAGAGTCTGTGTGTATGTGTGCGCGCGCGCACGCTTGTGCGCTTATAATTAGCACAATAACAAGCTGAGAGAAGCCTTATAGCTCTCCAACTTCCAAGGGCGTGGGTACGTGCATGCATTTGTATGTGTGTGTGTGTGTGTGTGTGTGAGAGAGAGAGAGAGAGAGAGAGAGAGAGAGAGAGAGGGAGTTGACAATGGACATCCCTACATTTCACACGACGCAACTTGTTGACATGTCAAGAGCCATCTAAAACAATTCACATAGACACCTACTTTGGATACTTTCTGGAGAAAGAGTATCCCCCGTCAACCCATGCGACTGCATAGTACATACCACTCGGTATTAAATGAAACCCTTGCACTGGGGTCTATGCTGGGCAACCATTCACACGAATCTCGAAAGCAGACCAATGACTAAAATAAAGTCGCCTTGTCGACTTGCCCCCCTCACAACCTAAGCTACATTTACCATGAATGCAAGGCGGGGATAAATGTTTCATAAGAAAGATTGTCTACTTGTAATTAATAAGACGACAAAGCTAGACTTGTTTGTGTCACCTTCTTGTTAATGATGCTTCCTCAAAGCTAATTGTTGTGTTTTCGACAGAGTTAAGCTTGCAAACACTACAAGATGTCGCACAGAAATCGGCGCAAGTATCGACGAAATAAAGTTACTTTTTAAACTAAAAAGCGTTGAAATAGGCCTCGGAAGAGATGTCGGTATCGTAGTGTCGGTATGACCATCGATATAGCTTACGCCGGAAAATACGCATCCGAATAGACAACGTAATAAACACCGGTATTTGTATAATATATTCCGATGCTCATACCGTTGCCTGTACCGACGACCAAACCTGCAAATTTTTTTAAGGTAGAGAGGACTAGGAACTAATGCTACATGTACTGCAGCAAAATAAAACAGTCCTCTCAGCCCAAAGGAAGAGTGCATAAGCAACCGCACTCCACCTACAAGCTGACGATAAAGAGCGAGTGTATGGCAATTAGCAAAATTCTAAGAATAACATAACCTGTTAACATAATTAAAATATAAGTCGAAAACTGTAAAACCATAAACATAACCTGCTTGCTATACCACAACCATTACCATAACTTGCTTGCCATACCATAACCATAACAACCATACCATCATTACACAACCATAACCATAACCATAATCATCACATGATTGCTATACCATCATAGCAAAACCATAACCATCACCTGATTGCCATACCATCATTGCACAACCATAACCATCATTGCACAACCACAACCATAACCATAACCAAACCATAACCATAACCATAACCATAACCATAACCATACCCATCACATGATTGCCATACCATCATAGCAAAACCATAATCTTAAGTTGACTGTCAAACCTTAATCATAACATTTGTGCTATACTATAAACATAACCATAAACCATAAACATAAGCACTACAAAACTGTACATATGCAAACAATCACTGAGTGAGAAGGCCCTCATGGTAATGCCTCCCAATCGACGTCCTCTCCCTCCTCCTGTAAGCAGCTGGGTCAAAAGGACCACCAGTCCATGCTTGTACCCATACTTCTCCTCTCGGCGTGTCGGAAGGCGCTTCATGGCAACTTCCTGCAAAATTATGGTTTTATCATTAGATAAATATTCAAATAACATATATATTATCAATAATTTAAAGTATACGTATAATACTTACAAACTCATGTCGAAGTGTATCGTAGCCTCCACTCCCAAGATGTGACGCTCCAGCAGACTCCAAACGTACTCTGGTTGCATCTCTCTCCTGCTAAAATCTATCAGGATTGTCTTGTGTCTCTCATGCAATCCCCGTCCACTCCTCTGTGTCCAACCATCCCGGCTTGGGACTACCGTCATTGTACCTGTCTCTCGCCTCTGACCGACGGTGTGACATTGTGGACTTTGCCACGCTCAAAATGCAGTTGTTCGAGACTTGATCGTACCCCTCTGCCGGCCTATACTCTCTGTGAATGGCCTCAACGATGTTATTCTTTATCTCAAGATCGAGGTTATCCCAAATCTCCCATCACAGAGTGACCAAACTGAATCGTATAGAGCTGTTGAATCCTCTGTCGCATGGCTTTTCTGACACTATCTGCCACAACAGCCCCATCCCTGCTCTTGTACACCTTGCTAGGATCATGCTCGTGTGATCCCAAGGTGTACGTGGTGTGCCGATCGGTGAATTATTTACTGAAGAGAGTGGTGGACGCTCTCTCGGTGGTGTGGACGCATCGGTAGAACCGCTACCACAACAACCCCCACCTCTAGAACGATGCCTACCTCGTCTTGAGGATAAACCACCCGTCGGTGTAGGGGTCCTAGGCATAGGTGACACACTAGACTGAGGTGTGGGGCCGCTTGGTGTAGGGATCACACTAGTCCTGGGCGTAGGGTCGGTCGTAGTAGGTCTAGAGGGACCTGCATCCCAAAGGTCCTGTGCCATCGCGATTTGCTCTGGTGTGAACTGAGACAAAAACGAGCCCATCTGCTCGGCTGACATGCCGGACGGAGTGACAGGAAAACTAAAACTAGGAGAGTATGGCTCATTGCATCGGCCATGGCTAATCATACACAAACAACACCCACAAAATACGTTAGTTTACGTAAGAAATGCTTAATCAATAGAAATAACAAATCAACGAAACTGCTACACAAATGACAACATCTAAAGTGTATTGTAGACTAATAAAAAGATCTTTACAAAAGGTTTCCTAGCAAAAGTCATTAGTTAATCTCTCATCCTCTATGAGATCTGATGCACCAAAGATGTCTATCCCAATATGTACTTCTGCATCTTCGTCCAACGAACTCTACTTCTTCGTCACTCTCCGCATCAGCTTCACCATTTGACACCTCATCTCTAGGTTCAAACAATTGCTCAATGCTGACATCCACCTCAAAATCTAAACTTAAAGTTGGAGTCGGTCCTGCGCTTTGGTCATGAATCACCTCTTCGACCTGAACATCCAATCCTTCACACACTTGCTTGCTACGTGGAGCAACTTGAACGACATAGAGCCAGAGGGTTTAGACAGATCATTCTCATCATTTTCTGTCCATAGTGGATCGTGTATGAACACAAATTGTACACAATGCTGCAGAAGTACGAATGTATCCCGCACATCTGTCCACACCCGCCTAGAGTTCACTTGAATCAATCCACTCTTGTCTTTATGCACAGTTGCATTAGGGCCGCTGGTCATAACTTTGAACCACTTGACATCAAAGCTAAACATATCAAACTTTCTAAAGCTAATCTTCAAGATGTCTTGGATGTAGCCAAAGTATTCAAGCTGGCTAGTCTCTGTATTCTCATCCCTGGCACTACTCCTACTTTCTTGGACGAAGCTTGCCCTAACACCACTATCAAAAGTGACCCTTTGTTCATCAATCTGTTGCACTCTGAAGTGCTTCCTATGCGACCACAAAGCTCCATATTTGTGATGTTGTAGCCACAAAATTGAAACAAACTAAAAGTTATTAAAGCAAACTAACCTTCAAGTGGAGCTCAAAAAGGAAGTTGTGAAATATACATGCCAATCGCAACCCCTTGACATCTCCTCTTCCTCTTCAGTAATCAGCACTACATTCCTCTTTGCCTCTGAGAGTGTCGCATCTAACCCCCGCCCAGTTGGAAAGTCAGGCAATTTTTGAAGATGATATAGAAAAGGAAGGTTTCTAGTTGCATGATTGCGCTTGGATTGAAGGCGATCTGTCAGACGTTTTTGCTTTTCTCCTTCGTACCTCTTTAGCCACTTTTGCATGATGTCTGAGTTGAGAAGGCAAAATCTCATAACCTTTTCTCGCATTGTGAAGTCCATCTTCCTAACGATGCCTTGTCCTTGCGGCTCGTCCCCGATCACCTTGACGTTGACCTCAATATTCCACATTCGGGGTATCTCTAGATCAATTGAGACAAAAAATTCACCGATGAGGACAAGAGACTCTTGTACAAGCCATCCTTCGGCCATGCTACCCTCGGGGCGAGCCCTTTGATGAACAAACCCCTTTAAAGTCTTCATAAATCTCTCTAAGAAGAACATCCACATGCTATGGACCACCCTAGCAACTGCAACTTCATCGACCACATGCACAAGTACATGGATTTGGATGGTAAGAATGTTTGTTGGAAAGTACTTCTCCACCATGCACACTGCTTCAATAGCATTTAAGCATGCTGCATCGATGCTGTCTTCTCTTATCTCTTTTGAACTTATCCAGCGTACCAACTCACTGATTTTGTAGATTGTTCTTCTAATGTCATCTGTCAAACAACCCTTTATGGCAATTGGTAAGTTGAATTGTAAAAATTTGTGCCAATAATGGGACTTAAGACCACTGAGATTTTCATCTCTCGTAAAAGCCGTTTTCAAACATCGCATGCACCCTATGGGAGTCTTGAATGAAGATATAGTCTTCTTCACTTTCTCTTCTGCGCGACTCAGAACCCATGGACCTTTTGGTATACACCACTTTCCATTGGGTTTAAGTCGAGGCCACATCTCTGGCATTCGACCCACATCCTGCAGGTCATCTCTTTAGGCCTTGCTCTCCCTTTTTCCAATGATGGTCTTCCAGATGATCTCCCCCACATTCTTGAAGATGTGCATTGGGTCGAGCAAATGATTAATCAGCAGGTCACTCCTGTATGGGAGATCATGGAAAATAGAAAGTCTTTTCATTCCAGGTGGCATCCAATCTCCCCTCTCCAGCCACATTTTTTTCCAATCGCTCGCTTTCAGTGGATGCATGTCATGTTTGCATATGTTTGGTCCACGTAGCTCATGTCCTTCAGGCAAAAATCTACCATGCTCCTCGTAAATTGTCTTGCTGAAATGCTGAGAGCGACGGAAGCTAAGTCAAGGACCACATTTCGGACATGCATGATTGTCCGAGTAACTCAAGCCTAAAACATCAAAAAATTAAAATATAAAAGCATTGACATAGCCATGAATCACATGTGTGTAAGGGTTTTAAAGGCACTTACCTGAGCACTCACCGAAGCCTGGCCAATTGTGCATGCTCCACATGAGAATTCCTTACACATGTACATTCCGGCGTCCGATTGGTTGGGACATATCAACCACATCGATTCTTGACTACAAGATTTGGAGCTCTTCTATAAGTGGTGCCAGATAGACGTCCATGTTCTTTGCTTTGTACTTTCCTGAGACGATCAATGACAACAATAGATGGCCCTTCTTGATAGTGAGCCATGGCGAAAGATTATAATTAACCAGACAAATAGGCCACGTGCTCCATGACGAACTCCGTAATCTGAATGGGTTTATTCCGTCCATTGCCAGACCAAAGCGGATACATCGAGGCTCGTTCTTAAATGTAGGCCAACTTTTCTCTATGTGCTTCCATGCATGAGAGTCAGCAGGTACCCGCATAACATTGTCTGTCAATCTAGTATTTGAGTGCCATGTCACCAAAGCGGCTATGGACTTGCACCTGAACATGCTCTTTATTCTTGGAATGATAGGAAAGTGTCGAAGGACCTTTGCAAGGATAAATTTTCCTTGTGTGTCCTCCCTATACTTGTTTGATCCACAATTGGGACACTGTTCCAAGTTTTCATACTCATTGCGAAAAAGTATACAATCATTAGGACATGCATGTATTTTCTGATAATCCAAGCTCAAATTAGTAAGAAGCTTTTTAGCGGTTGGACGGGTAGGGGGCATGTGATTCCTTTCTGGCAAGATTTGCCCATTCAACAACCTGATGTTACATGAATAAGTCAGTCCTTTGATCACTTTATATGAACTGTAATTTGCACTTTACCATGCTTAGGATAAAATATGTTTACCTGAAAAGCTTTGTGACTGAGGCGTCAAACCAACCGTAGACACAGATTGCAAATTAAGCATTGTCAACGCGGTATGGAGAACTGAGATTTTTGCACCAGTGTAGATCGGCATGCGTGCAAGACTTTGCATCATCTCGCCCTCTTCATCATTGCTATCATGCCGTCGATATGAATGGGATGGCTGAGGTTGGTCCACAGTACTGTGCTCAATGTTGTCTCCTTCTATGTTGGAATCCATGTCAAAGAACGTGTCCGATATCTGATCCATCTCTACTTCTTGATTCCGCTTCAGGTATTAGTTGGGAGGACTCAGTTGATGGCTGCTTGTTTGAAAATCGTCTTCCTGGGATGAAGTTGGAGCAATATCTACTTGCGGACTTTGACCTTTGATCTCTAGACCATGAGATCGATAACACAGGTCTTGTACTTGCTCTATCGGAAAGAGACCGTGATTGCGTATGTGTTGGTTGCAGATTTTTTGTTTTCGAAAGATCTGATGCTTGCAATGCGCACAAGGACACGCCATCCTATCATCCATACTTTATCTACCAATGATGCAACAAATAATTAAAACTCGATAGCTCTAACCTAACCTATAATTGTTATGCATAACCTATAATCTAACCTAGCTTAAAACCTATACCTAACCTAACTTAATGTAACCTAACTTATAACCTAAACCTAGCCTATAACCTAACCTAACCGAAGTCCGTTTGCGTTTTTAGAAGTACACGAGTCATCTTGGAAGTCCGTTTGTATTTTTTCGATTATTAATTTTTCGATAGCTCGAACCTAACCTATAATCTCACATAACCTATAACCTAAACCTAACCTAACCTAACCTAGCATAAAAACAACACAATGGTGAAGCGTTTAGCAAAATGACAAGCCATACAGCTTGCCCACAATGCATATGCGATGTGGGCAAGCTCTATGGCTTGCCAATTTGGCAAACGGCTCACCATTGTGTTGTTTTTAGAGTTGCGAAGCGATTTTATGGCCTGAAAACCGCTTGCAGACATAGAGACAACACAATGGTGAGCCGTTGGCAATATGGCAAGCCATAGAGCTTGCCCACCATGCATATGCCTTGTGGGCAAGCTTTATGGTTTGCCGTATTGCCAAACGAATCGCCATTGTGTTGTTTTTAGGGACACGAGGCAATTTTAGCGCTTGAAAATCGCTCGCAAACATATAGACAACACCATGGCTAGCCGTTGGCAATACGCAAGACATAGAGCGTGACCACAATGCATATGGAAAGCTCTATGGATTTGCGTTTTGTCAAATGGATCTCCATTGTGTTGTTTTTAGGGATGCTTAGATATTTAGGGCTTGAAAACCGCTTGCGGTCCTAAAAACAACACAATGGCAAGCCTTTTAGCAATACGGAAAGTCATAGAGCTTGCCCTCAATGCATATGCCTTGTGGGTAAGCTTTATGGCTTGCCGTATTGCCAAACGAATTGCCATTGTGTTGTTTTTAGAGACACGAGGCAATTTTAGCGCTTGAAAATCGCTCGCAAACATATAGACAACACCATGGCGAGTCGTTTGGCAATACGGCAAGCCATAAAGCTTGCCCACAATGCATATATATTGTAAGCAAGATCTATGGCTTGCCGTATTGCCAACAGGCTTGCCATTGTGTGGATTTTAGGACCGCTTAGCTATTTTAGGATTCGAAAACCGCTTGCAGACGTATAGAAAACACAATGGCGAGCCATTTGGCAATACATCAATCCATAGAGCTTTCCCACAATGCATATGCAGTGTGGGCAAGATCTATGGCTTGCCGTATTGACAAACTCGCCGTGGTGTTATTTTCAGGGCCGCTTAGCTATTTTAGGACTTGAAAACCGCTCACGCACATATAAACAACACAATGGCGAGATGTTGGCAATACGGAAAGCCATAGAGCTTGCCCACAATGCATATGTGTTGTGGGTAAGCTTTATGGCTTGCCGTATTGACGAACGGATCGTCATTGTGTTGTTTTTAATATGCACTGTGGGTAAGCTCTATGGCTTGCCGTATTGTCGAACGTAGCTTAACCTGACCTAGCCTAATGTAGCTTAACCTAACCTAATGTAGCTTAACCTAACCTAACCTAACGTAGCTAAACCTAACATAGATTAACTTAACCTAACCTAACATTGTCGAACGTAGCTTAACCTGACCTAGCCTAATGTAGCTTAACCTAACCTAATGTAGCTTAACCTAACTTAACCTGACCTAGCCTAATGTAGCTTAACCTAACCTAACCTAACGTAGCTAAACCTAACATAGATTAACTTAACCTAACCTAACATATAAGATAACCTAACTTAACTTAACGTAGCTTAACCTAAACTAACCTGATATAACTTAACCTAACGTAGCTAAACTTAATCTAACCTAACGTATAAGATAACCTAACCTAACCTAACCTAACCTAACCTATCCTAACTTAATGTATAACCTAACCTAACAACATAGCTTAACTTAACGTAACCTAACGTATAAGATAACCTAACCTAACTTAACTTATAACCTAAAATTACGTAAAACATAAACCCTATCAATTGCATAATTTCAAAAATGACATAATTCAAAAAAAAAATTCTTCAAAAGAAGATTTTTCATAAACCAAAACAACTTTTTCTCATAATTTAAAATGAAATTTCACATAACAAACCATAATGTCTTTTAAAGCATTGAAAGTTTAAAGGATTCAAAGTTTAAAGCATGAAATTTTTTTATTAATATACAAAATAATTTAAATAAATCTAATATGCATTTAAAGGTTCAAGCACCCACATTCGTTCTATTTGAGCAATGAAAGTTGTTGTAAAAGTCCTGCAACCTGCAAAAACGCACACACAAACACAAAGTTAAACCCTAAACCCTAAATCTACAAGTAAACATGAGAACAATCTCACCTTAGTGTTATGCGCTAACCCACAAGCAAGATTAGTACTTCCGACCACTTGTTTTGCACCAGATCTGTGATAGATGGGGAAGAAGAGAGCTTGAGAAAACGTGCAAGAAAAGGAGAAATACGGAGAGAAATCTTGTGGTTTTGTTTTTTGCAGGTGCCATTGGTACAGATGTCGGCTTAGGCGTCGGAACAGACGTCAGAATAGACGTCGAAATGTTAACTCGTGCTATCGTTGGAATAGACGCCAGAATAAACATCGGAATAGACTCGCGCTATCGTTGGAATAGACGCCAGAATAAACATTGAAAATTTGAAAATCAAAATTTTTAGAAAACCTTAGCTCCCTCCATACATACACACACATATACCAACGCCCGCCAGTGACGCCGGTAATGTGGCGCCGGAATTCAAGTGACCTCTTGTAGTGAAAGCGTCGTTTAATAAAATGATCCAAAATGAGTTACTTTAGGAAAACAATGTCCTTCCTTGCACGCAAATGTGCTCTAAGTTACCCACGACCTCCTCAATGGTAGCTTGGTGCCCTTGTTCCCCTTGCCACTCCATTTGTCTTTAAAGTAAATGCCATAGGCAAAACTAAACTCAGAAGACACGATGCGATAAACAGTTCCCTTTGTTTTTCTTGTGAATAAAAATTAAAGAACACTATCTAAAATTTAAAAAAATGAGAAAAAAAGATATTAAAACATGAAACAATGGTTATGGGGAGAGAGAGAGAGAGAGATGAATGCACGACACAATAAATTCTTTTCATAACTTAAAGTATACAAAATGTTTATGAATCATCTTCCAAAAGATCTCTACAAGAAGCATCATTCAATTCTAAGCCCATGTCTCCTAAATCAATAAAGAGAGAAATAGAATTGTTGTTTGTAAATGTGTTGGCTTCATCATCTTTTAATTTGTCATCCTTCATCTCATCATCATCATCTTCATGGAAATCATCCTCGCAAAGACTGGCAGCCGTTGGACTTGAATCATCGATCTCTCTCTCCTCTATCTTCCCAAAGTAGTAGGTGGGAGAGGGTCGAAGATGGTCTCCACTTCATTAGTGGAAAAAATGGTTCTTCCCTGAGGTGTTATGTGAACTACGAACCAAAGTTTTGGTTGGTGGATTGCTAGGATATAAATGACTTATAGAAGAGAAGTTCAACGTGAATAACATTGGTATTATTAATGTTACAAGAAAATAAGGGTAAAGAAGGTAATCACTCATCTGCTCACAATTGCGTGGAAAAACTAAATTGTCATACCTCCCTGTGTGATGCACACTAGAGTCCACCATATAGAGGCCATTCTCATGCCGTCTAAACACATTTGTAAACCACTTACACTCAAAGATGAAGGTATGAAAGGTTCTAAAGTTGACCTTTAGCATCCTTTCAATAGTCCCACAAGACCTGGCTTCATTACCATCTGTGTCAAAGATGCCCGTGATGTTATAGTCCATGGTGGTTCGGCGCTCGTCAATCTGGCGTGTACGAAAGTGTCGACCCTTTGACCACATAGAGTTAAAGGAAAGACACTACAAGATAAGAAAATGTCTTAAAATAAAATCAAGAAAGAACTATACAATATGGTTTAAGTATATGAGTACTCTACCTTTGGTGCGCAGCTTCGTGTATACTCCCACTCTTTGCGGGTGATGTCTTCTTTGCGTGCTTTTGCTTTGGTCATTCTCTCATGAATCGGCTCGGCATTAATGACATCTGGGAAACATGCCAGGTGTCTAGGCACTAGGGGTGCCCTCCTACCTCCATGTGCTTGCTTCCATGCCTCCCTCTCCTGCAAGCACCTTGCCTTTGCCATTGTCCACAAGTCCACCCACTTGGTCATAGCCTTTGCATTGAGGATACAAAAGTT
Organism: Adiantum capillus-veneris; assembly: GCF_014529385.1. Lineage (NCBI taxonomy): Eukaryota > Viridiplantae > Streptophyta > Polypodiopsida > Polypodiales > Pteridaceae > Adiantum > Adiantum capillus-veneris. The sequence goes on from NC_140951.1 coordinate 29,195,584, forward strand.
ATTGACCACTCGGGATATATCCATTTCCATGTTAAATAATTTTTCCTTTCCACTTGGTAGGTATGAAGTCATCCTTGCATCCTCCTCATCATTTGACCACATGCAAGGCATTGAGGGATCAACTTGTGCCAAATACTCTGAAATGTAAACAAATGCCTCTTGCATGATCCATCCTTCGGCCATGCATGCCTCTAGTTGAGACTGTAGCTGCACAAAATCTTTGAGATTCTTTAAAAATCTCTCAAAAAAGAACATTCATCATGCATGCACTACTCCACATATAGCGATCTCCTCAACCATGTGAACCAAGAGGTGGATTTGGCTAAGAAGAAAGGATCGAGGAAACACATAGTCAATGGCACACACGGTTTCCACTGTAGGTGTTTGAGTAGGAGGGATGGAATCTATTTCAATTTCTTTGGAGCTTACAAATCTACAAGAGTACACTCAGTGCTTGTTGAGGGTATTGTGTACTTATAAAAGTAAACGAGAAATGAGAGAAAGTCATACACACAAATCAATATCTAGACAAAATGAGGGAGAGGGAGAGATAGAGATAGAGAATTACCTGTAGCATCTTGTGCCAATCATGGGACTTTAACCCATACAATTGAACACTTCCACCTTTCTTTCTTTCTGTGAAAGCTCCCTTTAGTGACCTCATGTATCCCGTTGGTGTGTGAATAGATGCAGTGGAACCCTTCACTTGATCTAGTGCTTCCTTGGTTAGCATCCATGGTGCTTTAGGAAGCACAATCTTGTCATTGGGGTCTCGACGTGGAGTGGTGGAGGTGGGGAGACGTTTCAAGGTCCTCAAATCCTCCCTCGCCCCTAATGAGTCTTTTTTGCCAATAATGTGGTCCCACAGGGTGTAAACTACATTCTTGAATATGTGCATGTGATTGATGAGGTGTTGTATTTTTAGGTTCTTCCAATATGGAAGCCTTCAAAATATGGAATACTTTGACATACCTTTTGGTGGAGTAGTCGGGGCCGGATCACTGTTGTAGTGCTCTTCCCAAATATTTGTCCAATCTGCCATCGTGCGCTTTAGTGGCGTCTTTCCATTTTTTGGAGCCTTGTATTTTCTATGACCTTGGGCAAGAAACGATGGTTGTTTGGATATATTATCTTGCACAAGGCATCTGGCCTCTCCGTCACCAGTGATGGCCCGCAAGTAGGGCAAGCTTTGTGGCCTGATGTGAACAACCCTTCACACATATGACCATATTAGAGAGAAGCTTCAAACTGGCAAGCAATAACCAGAGAGAAGAATGAAAATAGCATATAAAAAATATCTCCAAGCCTAGGATAGTCATGCACAATTCACATAAGGATTCCCCTCACAATGGCTTCTCTCCTCTCCTTTGGAAGTGAGACATCTACAATGGGGATGCCTCTCCCATAACTCCTCCAACTCCTCAATGAGGGACTCAAGGTAGACATCAATATTTTCCACCTCGTACTTCCTTGACACAAGCAAGGAAAGAAGTATATTGCCCTTCTTGGTTGTCTCCCATGGTGGAATATTGTAGTTGATGATCACCACCGGAGTGCTCCATGAAGTGGACTTGGTGCTAAAGGGTTTGACACTATCTCTTGCTAGCCCAAGTCTCAAGTGTTGAGGCTTTAGCCAAAACTCTGGCCATTGAGTCTCTATGTGCCTCCATGCAGGTGAATCGGTATGGACACACATCGTTCTATCATTTGAGTGGTGGTTGGTGTACCATGTTAGACGCTCCACCGTAGACCTACTTTTAAACATGTGTTGAATATGAGGGATTAGTAATGTCTCAATACTTTGCGGGGTAGGTGGGTCTCGCTCACTTTGGTCTTGTAACGTGATTCCTCGCACATGATACATGAGGCAGTATGTGCGTGCTCATTGCAGTATAATATGCAATTGTTGATGCACATGTGATGCACTCATACTCCATACCAAGTGCACTGACATACGATCTTTCTCGTCTGAGATCCGAAGGCATGTGGTGATCTTTAGGAAGAATTTTTCCCATCAAACTACAATGAAAAAGATTATTAATACAAATGCAAGCCTACCCTATGAAGGAAGTGCCATGTATAAAAAGCCATATACAGAACTTACCCAAGGAGTGCATCTACACTTGCATTGCTCCAACCAAATTTTACCTACAAGTTGAGGACTTCCAACGATACCCGGAGCACCGAGTACTATGCACCCTCATAAAGAGGTGTTTGGGCACTCGATAGCAACCTGTCCTCTTGCTGGTGTCCATTAAGTGCATGGTCTATAATCTTTCTTGCGCATGCTGCCTTCATGAGCCAATAACTCATCAACCTTGTCGAACATGTGGTCATCCTCAAGCTCAAAGTGTCCCTGAGACGTGTGTGGAGGAACTATCAAAGTATGGGAGGGTCACCACGTACATTCCTTCACCGAATCACCCTTGTGGTTGTCTTTTGGCCTTGCGTGCCAGAACACCACCACCGAACACAGACCAGTGGGGGGCTTCCTCAAGCGAGAGGGGAGGGGGGTTTGCGTTCTCATCTACTCGAGCGTCTTTTTGAGGTCGCCAAAGCCCTTCGTTCTCCACATGCTCCAGAGCAATGTGTCTAAAGTGAGGGATTGCCTGTTTGCACTTAGTGCAAAGAAAAGGGAGTTTGTCCTTGAGCCACCGATCCCGTTCGGGACCGTTTGGAGGGCCACGATCATCCCAATTTTCCTAGGAGCACACGCGTGAAAGAGATTTATTATAAATCACATGTGCTCTAAAAAATAAACAATTAATTATTAGATTAGGTGTCAACTAGATTTTCAATACAAAAATTGAGAGAAATGACTAAAAATATATTTCGTTAAAGTACAACGAGTATTACAATTTATTAAAAATCACATGTGCTTTGAAAAATGCACAATTAGTAGGTTAGGTGTCCGGCTAGATTTTCATTAGAAAATTTGAGAGAAATGACTATAAATATTCTTAAGTAAAGTACAATGGGTAGAAAAAGAGAGAAAAACTTCAAAAAATTAAAAATAGTACTAGAAATATAATTTTAAAAATGCAATGAGTAAGAAAAGAAAGAGAGGTAATTTTTTTTTCAAAAAAGGTACTAAAGGGGGTGGAAAACTAGATTGGGGATAGCAAAAAGAGTGCAACATTAGAACTATTTCCAACTTATAAAATCCACAAACATAAATTTAGGTGGAAATCCTGATGCCTCCAATTGTATCTTCACAGATATCACCAAAGATATTACTCTTTGCCTTGATGTTATTCTCACAGAATTTGAAATCATCTGTGCAGAAAAACAAAAATTTGTAAGGATTTCCTTAATATCCAATGCAATCCCTTCTGGCTTACGAAAAATGCCACAAAAGTTACACTCAACCTTCCTCAACATATTTTTCACATCTTTACCACAGCTGATATCACACAGTGCTACGAAAACATCCCACTTAATGGAGATCTTGGCCTTAAAACAGTACTTGCCAAGGTCATTAACTTAGCATTTACCAATGCCATAAAAAGAAAGCATCTCTTTATCTCTCTTGCCAAGAAACCGAGATCGATTCTAGCATCTCAATCCATTAACCCTTTACACTTTGATGAAGCAAAACTTTGCTCCTACATTTTTTGGTTGTTAAACAACTGTACTATTATAGCAGGTGGCGACTACTATAATCAGTGCCTTGGAATCCCGATGGGTTTCTCTTGCTCACCACTTATGTGTAACATCTACTTAGCTTTCTTTGAGTACAAATGGTGCCTGAAAAACATGGAAACTAACCATAAAAATCTCCCACTATTCAAACACACCTTCAGGTATATGGATGACATACTTAGTATCAACAACAGATTGTTCTCATCTGAGATTGATCAAATATACCCCCATTGCCTAAAAATTGAGCCGACTTCTATTCCGGAGGACTCAACTCTTGGGAGCTTCTGCAAAACAGCCCACTTTCTTAACCTTTCGATATCCCTTCACTCCGCATCTATAGGTGGATATGACTTGAGATTTATCTGGAAAAAGGATCTTCTTAAACTACCACACATAGAATTCATCAAAAGAAACAGCAATAGGCTCTACAAATCCTCTATCAGCTCTTGTATTGGGCTTCTATACTTAATCTGCTACTCTTCTTCTTCACCTTCCATAGCTTGGGAGGAAATTTCAGTACTTATTAAAAAATACTTCCTGAATGGATTTAATCACAATCAGATCCGTAATACCATCACTCAAGCTCTCATTAGGCATAATTGGCCTGGACTGTTATTCCAAAAAGAGAGTCTTATCCCTCTCATAAGGTAGTAGGCCCATACACAATGGGCCTACTACTACTGACCCATTGTGTGTGGTGCCTGGGTTAGGGCGGGTACACACACACACACACACACACACACACACACACACACACACACACACACACACACACACACACACACACACACTATGGTTAACACTATGGAGTCATATATATTTTTTCCCCTTATAGGGTTTCTTCATTAAAAAAAAAAAAGGAAAAAAAAACAAGAACCCCCCCCCCCCCCCCCCCCCCCCCCCCCCCTCCCTCCCCCTATTGACAAAATAGGGCCTTCATTGCTACATTGTGCCACCGACTTGGGTATTGGACAAAGGGCTCTTAAAAAATCCTCAAACTATCATTACAATGGGAAGGCGGCTCCTTCCACCCTCGGACCGTGTAATGGCGCTCTCTCCCCAGGCAGTAATGGCTTCTGACGCGTGAGGGGCTCTCACAGCAAGGGGCGGCTCTGCTCTTTTCACTTCAGACACTCAGGAAGCGTGCAAACCAACCTATAAATTCTAAGGTGAGGGCTCTCCTTAGCCCTCACTTAGCTTGAGATTCAATGTTTTTTTGGGTAAACCCTCTCTGTGTTATTTCTACTTGAAATTCCGAAAGCAATGGAGCTTGCTGCTCAGACTCCGCAGGTACTATGGTTTACCTAAACTTTCTTTTTCCTTCGTTATCAGAGACCGACTGTTGTTTTTGGGAATAAAAGGCTCCTCTTGAGCCAGGCAATAAAAAGAAATACCAGGCACTGGAGGTTTTTGTTTCTTTTACATAAACTGTCGTAAACCCTTAAATAAGGTAGCAAAGTATTCTCTCACTAAATGGGCACCTGATGAAGACTGAGGCAAAGTTTTGAGGGATTTGCTGTCAACTGTGTACAGATGCTATAGTTTTTCTGTTGGTAAGCATTTATAAAACCTGATATGGTTATACTTAAGGGTATTATACCCCCGCCTTGGATAGCACTAAATGCTCCCTGTATAGCACTATGTGCTGCTTGCTTTGACATCTTGCTGAACGTAGTAGGAAAGGATGGGTTTTGATGGTTTTTCTTAACAAGTTATCTCTGACAATCAACCACTGTGGTTCTTAAGATGTTTTAGCATGGCATATGGTTGCTAATTACTACATAAGCTCTCAAATGCTTTAGCAATCGTTGAACTGACTGCAAACTATGATTAGGCATTACACTTGTTTTTGGTCTTTTTGGAGTATTCTGCTTAACGGATTTTATAAACGCATACTATGGTTCCTAGAGATAGATTGTAGTAGCATAATATATGGGTGATGCTACCTACTCTTAGCCCTCAAATGGGGTTGGACCTTACCTGGTTTTTTTTTGTGGAAAGGTACGTGGGAATGAGTTTTTGGCTATGGGTTTTGTGGTAAGGTACCTGGTTATGGATTATGGCATGGTTGGCTTCAATTGGGATCCTGTTGGTATAAACACTAATTAATTGGTTTTTTTGAATGAAACTACTGGGCCGGGGCATGTTTTAGCATTGCCTTAAGACTTCATATGCATAGAATGGGACATTATTGTGGGCCTTGGGACTGCTTGTGCATAGAAAACAACTGTTTTTTCTTTTTGGCCTTTCTTATGACTGTACCAATGGAGATAAACACCTGAGGGAATGGTGTTTGCTTAGTATGGTAACTATGGGCATGCTACACCCCCATCTGCTATGGGCTGACATGGTATGATATAACATCATGGTAATGCAAATGGGAGGTGCTCCTGACCTTGGACTGGTTTTGCCGCGTCTTTGGTAAACTGTCGGGGTCTGTCGGCTCTTCATACTGTGTGTGGTTGGCACCTCTTAAGCCAGTAAAAGATAATGGCTGGTTGGAATGATTTGGCATACATTGGTAGATAGGGTTTTTCTATTGTTTTTTTGGAAAGGAACTGTGTGCAGTATATTGCGATATGATATTGTAAATGGGTTTCTTTTAAAACCGCTGCAGGGAATTACCGTCTGCATGCTTTACCTAATCTCGGCATAACTGGTCTTTTTCAGAAAAATTGGGGTTATTCTTAATAACTAAGGCGTTGTTTAATTTTGCATTACTGTACGATTCTCACATTTCCTAGTCTCGGCATAACTGGTTCTTTCAAAAAATGGGGGTACCCTTAGCCTGTGTAGCAACTAAGGCACTAGGTACTCTATATCATTGTGTGTGCTCGCATTCTGAAGAAAGGATCATCATCTATATTTGAAA